>NC_056678.1:68320975-68620975 GCF_018350195.1 Panthera tigris
CCAATGACACCACGTCCCTGATCACCACTCACACCTTGTCCTCGACCACCACTGACACCTTGTCCCCGACCACCACTGACACCTTGTCCCCGACCACCACTGACACGTCGTCCCCGACCACCAATGACACCACGTCCCTGATCACCACTCACACCTTGTCCTCGACCACCACTGACTCCTCGCCCCTGACCACCACCGACTCCCCGTCCCCGACCACCACTGACATGTCCCTGACCACCAATGACACCACGTCCCTGATCACCACTCACACCTTGTCCTCGACCACCACTGACACCTTGTCCCCGACCACCACTGACACCTTGTCCCCGACCACCACTGACACGTCGTCCCCGACCACCAATGACACCACGTCCCCGACCACCACTGACACCTTGTCCTCAACCACCACTGACACGTCGTCCCCGACCACCACTGACATGTCCCTGACCACCAATGACACCACGTCCCTGATCACCACTCACACCTTGTCCTCGACCACCACTGACACCTTGTCCCCGACCACCACTCACACCTTGTCCTCGACCACCACTGACATGTCGTCCCCGACCACCACTGACATGTCCCTGACTACCAATGACACCACGTCCCTGACCACCAACGACACCTTGTCCTCGGTCACCACTGACACCTTGTCCCCGACCACCACTCACACCTTGTCCTCGACCACCACTGACATGTCGTCCCCGACCACCACTGACATGTCCCTGACCACCAATGACACCACGTCCCTGACCACCAACGACACCTTGTCCTCGGTCACCACTGACACCTTGTCCCCGACCACCACTCACACCTTGTCCTCGACCACCACTGACATGTCGTCCCCGACCACCACTGACATGTCCCTGACTACCAATGACACCACGTCCCTGACCACCAACGACACATTGTCCCCGACCACCACTCACACCTTGTCCCCGACCACCACTGACACGTCGTCCCCGACCACCACTGACATGTCCCTGACTACCAATGACACCACGTCCCTGACCACCAACGACACATTGTCCCCGACCACCACTCACACCTTGTCCTCGACCACCACTCACACCTTGTCCCCGACCACCACTGACACGTCGTCCCCGACCGCCAATGACACCACGTCCCTGACCACCGCTGGCACCTCATCCTTCACCAGCAGCCCCGCCAGCCACAGCGCCAGGACCACCACCAGCGCCACTAACCACAGTGTGGAGCCCGTCACCTCCTCCAATCATAAGACTTCTCCCCAGTTGTCCATTAGGATCTCCTTTTTCTTCCTGTCCTTTTCCATTTCGAACCTTCAGTTTAACTCTTGTCTGGAAGATCCCAACACCGGCTACTACCAGGAGCTGCAGAGAAACGTTTCTGAGTGGGTGAGTGGCTCTCTTTTCTCTGTCGTGCTCCCCCAGCAGCAGCCCCAAAACCGCCTGAACGGTTTGCATCAAGCCTTAGTCCCGCCCGTCTCACCCAGTTTTTGCAGGTTTATAATCAGGAAGATTTTCTGGGCTTCTCCAACATCAAGTTCAGGTACAATTCCGGGCGTGGGCCCTGTGGGGAGGGCGGAAGTTGCCGCCACTGTGGGGAGGGCTGGCGCACTCACAGCCCCGGGGTGGGGGTGGGGGGGGGGATCGCTGGCCCGGACGCTGGGACTCCTGGCTGAGTTCTCTTTCCCCGGGAGCAGGCCAGGATCTGTGGTGGTAGAATGCACCCTGGCCTTCCGACAGGGCACCACCGATGCCCTCAACGTGAGGACACGGCTTGACGAGCACAGAGCAGAAGCAGCCAGATACGGCATGTCCATCTCGAGCGTCCGTGGTGAGGCCCCCGCCTCCCGGGCCCCTCCCTCCCGCCTCCGGGCTCCTGCTCTTCCCCAGGGTGCTGGGAGGGCAGGGCCACCTCCCTGGGACAGTATTTTGACCGCTGCTTTTCCTCGTAGTACGTGACGCGTCATTTCCTTCCGCTGCTGGGTCCGGGTCTGGGGTACCCGGCTGGGGCATCGCCCTGCTAGTGCTGGTGTGTGTCCTGCTGGCACTGGCCGTCGTCTATCTCGTTGTCCTGGTGAGTGTGTGGCCTCCGGCCCTGACCACAGCTGCCCCGCTGGAGGGAACTCCACGGCCCCCCCTGACACCCTGTTTCCCCAGACCGTGTGTCAGTGCCGCCGGAAGAACTGTGGGCAGCTGGACCTCTTTCCGCCCCGCGATGCCTATCACCCCATGAGCGAGTACCCCACCTACCACACCCACGGGCGCTACATCCCCCCTGGGAGTACCAGACGCAGCCCCTATGAGGAGGTGAGGGTGGGGCTCGCGGTGCTCGGGCTGGGCAGGGGCTCGGGAAGGATGCTTGCAGAGCCCGGAGGACTTGGAAGGGAAAGGTGGTGCGGAGGACGCGGCACAGGGCCTGGGGAGCATGGGGTCAGAGGTCAGAGGAGGCCTGGGGAGGGGACCTTGGGAGGAAGGGGACCTCCAGGGAGAGGGTCCCCACTCCCGGCGTCTCCAGCTAGCGTTCCCTGCTCTGCCGAACGGGGATCTCAGACATGAAAGGGGTGAGGCTCCGTGCCCAGGGGAGCCCTTCCCGCGGGGACTCACAAGGGAAGAGGCACCTGTGCCCCGCCTCCCCTCCAGGCTCCTAAGAGTGGAGAGTAGACTGAGAAAGGCTGGCAGGAACGTGGGCTAAGAAGTCTGGCCAGGCGAGCCTGGGCGCCGTGGGCCTCTGGCCTCTGGAGGAAGCGAGGACCCCTCCTCCCCCTCTCCTCACCTGGCCTTTCTCTCCAGGGCCTGGTAAATAATTACTCGGGCCACCTGGGGCTGGAACGCCACTCCAGGTGGGGGAGGGGAGTTTCCTTCCCTTGACCCTGTTTTCCTTCGCCCGGGGACTTCCTTCTCCCAGTTTTACGGAGACACACGCATACACCTGCCGGGGCTGGAGGCACAGAGGATGGAAGGAGAAGGGAGCAGTAGGGGAGGGCAGGGGGGCTGCCGAGAGCCCAGGGGAGGGAGTGAAGGGGAGCGGAGGGAGGAGGAGAGGCCCCTGTTTACGGTCACCTGGCTGCCAGCAGGTGTTCTTCCAATTAACCCTTCCAGAGTTAGTGAGAGTCTCGGGCCTGTTACCCCGCCTGGGGTGGGACCCACAGCCCCGGGAGGCGCTCTCAGCCGGCGTCTCCCCCCACCCAGGTCTCCGCGGGCAACGGCGGCGGCAGCCTCGCTTACACGAACCTGGCGGCCACCTCTGCCGACCTGTAGGGCGTGTTGCCTGCCTGCGTCCAGCCGGTGCCAGCTGCCTCCCCCGGGCTCCTTGCTGCCAGGCCTCTCCTCTCAGCTCCGTCCCGGGCTGGTGAACTGGCAGTTCAGCTTGGGCCACTCACAGGCCCCACCACGTCCCCTCACCGGCCTCAGCCCTGCCGAAACCCACTGGAGCCCCTTGGGGACAAGCCTGGGACAGTGGCTCCCAGGAAAACAGGCCCAGAGAGCCCTGAGAGGGAAGTTAGCCCCAGAATGTGGCTGAATAAAATGTGGACCCCCTCTGTGCTGCCACCTTGGGATCTGTCGTCTGTGGCCCCTCGTGACCATCTGTGACCCCTAGATGGGCGCACCGAATGTGGGGAGGGGACCGGAAGGGGTCTTTGCAGGGGATGGGGGGGGTGGGAAGAAGGCAAGAGGTGGGGTTCATCTGGAAGGCAGGAGGCGTGGTGAGGAGATGACATTGGGGTGCCGGTCACCTCTTCCCATCCCTGGCGGCGCACGAGGAAGGAGGAAACGAAACCGAGGCGGCTCCGAGGCTGGCGTGACCCGGCTCCACCTGCACCCGCGGCTGTCCTCGCCCCTCTCCTGGGCTGGGGGCTGGTGGCGGCCACACCCTCGCCTCCCCTTGGCCCCGTGCCCCTGGCGGCTCTATTCTTAGCGTCCCGGGGTGTGAAGTAAGCCCCTGGGCGGCGATAACGCGGGCAGAGTCAACACGGGCCACCACGATAAGCTGCATCAGATCCCAGATCCGGAGGTGCTGGCGCCAGGCCCGGCCCCCTCCCTGGCCAGCGGGGTCGACTCCAGGCGCCCCGGGAATGGGGAAGTGGTTCTGCTTCCCTGACCCCTTCGGGCCCAGGCACGGGGCCTGCCCTCTCGCCACATCCCCTGGGGCCCTGGGCCCCCGCCGGGCCGGCAGCCACCGGGACGGCGGGTCCCCTGAAGGCCGCCGTCAGCCTGGGCCTGAGCGGGAGCCGGTGTGGCGGGAGGCCCAGAGCACCCGGCCAGGGACCTCCTTCCCTCGGGCCCCGGGTCCGCCCAGCACCCCTGCTCTGAGCCACGGTGCTGCACCCCGGGTCCTTCCGTCTACTACGCCCAGCACAGGAAACAAAGGAATGGAAGGCAGAGATGTGCCGGCATCACAGTTTATTGTTTATAAACCATGAAAATAACAGCTGTTGTTCGGCACGGGCCGGGCAGTGCCCACTGCAGGGGGGCAGCAGCGGACCCCAGAGGCCTTGCCTAGCTCAACCCACGGGGGACACCCAACCTCAGCTGGGGCCCCACGGGAGACTTGGCACGTTGGCGTGGGTGTGGGACGGGGTAAAGCATGCAAGAGGGAGACAGGGGATACAGGCATGCGGCCGAGGGGCGTGGGGACCCCAACGACTAAAGCAGGATGACGGGGCCCCCTTCCCCTCACCAGGGAGCGCCTGGGCAGTGTCTGGCCAAAAAAGCCTGCCCGCCCCAAGGCTGTAGTTGAGGACTGACGGGGCAGGGAGCTGGGCAGGGCAGAGTGCAGAGGGCAGACTGGGGATCATGCCCAGAGTTCCAGATGCCTTCCCTCCCCGGCAGCCGGGGGAGAGGCACGGGACAGGGATGGGGAAGGGGGCCCCTCCGTGACTCGGGTAAGATGCCAAGGGCAGGGTGTGGGGCAGAGACTCGGCGGGGGCTGGAGGGAATGAGGGATATCTAGAAAGGTGAGCAGAGGAGAGTCCCCCGGTGGAGGGAAGGCCCCAGGAATACACAGACATCGGGTAAGGGCCGAGAGGGCGCGGCAGGAGGAGCGTGAGGGGGAAGCTGCCGGAGGCATAACCCAGCTCCAGCAGGCCTGGGGGGGCAGGGCCCGGGTCAGTCCAGTTTGGCAAAGCCCCCGATGGTGACCTTCCTCTCGGGCTTGGTGCCCACGGGCTCCTGCAGTTGTACGGCACCGCCCCCGATGAAGCAGAAGGCAGGGCACACGGGCCCCGAGCAGTCCAGGGGGCACTCCAGGAGCCCGCGGAAGGACACGGCGTCCAGGAAAGAAACTCGGCCCCGCTCGTAGTCCAGGCAGATGCCCAGGCGGGGCGGCAGGGGCACGGTGCAGCCGGCCGCGGGGCCGTCCCGCCCCGTCAGCCCCGCGTTGGAGCTGGCCCCCGACCCCAGCAGGATCTTGCCCATGCCGATGGTCAGGAAGGCGAAAGGTGGCGAAGCCTCCACGGTGGCGTCCTCGGCACCGCTGTCGTGTCCGCTGTCCGGGTCGTACCTGCGGGAGCCGGTGGGTGGGAAGGTGTTGGGAGCGGAGGGGGGAAGTGGGGCACGGGGGGCGGCGAGGGCTGGCTGAGACACAAGGGGTGGGGTGGGGCCGAGGGCTGAGACGGTGAGAGGACGGGATGTCGGGGAGCGAGTGGTTGAAAGGATCGACTTGGGACGCGTCGCAGACACAGGGGTTAGAATATGGGGCGGGGGGGGGGGTCTGAGTCCACGAGGAAAGCGGTATCGAAGGGCAAGGACGTTGGCACGCGAGGTAGGGGAGAAGGAGGTGAGGATCAGGCACCATGAGGAGGCAGGAGACAGGAAGGGGTGAGGAGAGCAATGGGGGAGGGGCATCACGCCGGCAAGGAGCTCGAGGAGGGTTTGAGGGGGTTGAGACGGCTTAGTGACCGAGGGGCTGGGGAGAGAAAGGCTGTCGGGAAGGCAGGTGTGGGGAGAGAGCTGGGGTGGAGGGGTGTGGGATGGGGGTGCATTTCAGGGAAATAGGGTGTTTAGGGACAGTGCGGGGAGAAAGGGTTCGGGGAGGCACACGCGTGGGGGACGTTAAGCGGGGCGCTGGCAATAGAGGGGGTGGAGACGGCAACGTCAAGGGAAGGATTTTAGGATGTTGAAAACAGACGTGGTGAAGGAGGTCCTGGGAAGAGTGGGTTTTGTGGAGACAGCACGTTGGAAATGGCGTTGGGAGATGCAGAGGCCGGACGGGTGGCCTGGTGGGCCCGAGGGACAGGTGCAAGCAGGTGGACGGCGCCCTCTCCTCACATCCCCTTCCCCAGCGACACACTCCTCCGAAAAGCAAGCCTCCCAGCCCCTTGGGCGGAGCCCACGCCGGGCTCGGCCCGGCGTCCCTGCTCCCGATCTCCCGCTGCCACCCCGTCCTGGGCCCAGCTCCCCCACCCAGGGCCCCCACACCCCGTCCCTCCCCGAGAGGCCTGACCTGGGGCTGACCACGTCGGGGGCTCCCTGGAAGCTCTCCTGAAGCTTGCTCTCCAGCCCGACGCCCACCTTGACCAGGTAGGAGGCTGGGTCCACGGCACAGGCCCAGTAGCTGCGGCCCTGGGTCACGGCCACGTCTCCCAGGACCACGTCCACGCTCAGGTGGCAGCCGGTGAGCAGCCGCTCGGCGGCCAGCAGCAGGGGCAGCCCCGGAACGCTCCGCACCGCTCGCTGGTCCTTGCTGATGGCCAGACGCTCTCGGCTCGTGCCCCAGCGGCCGTCGAGGAAGAAGTGCAGGACTGCAGCGGGGGAGGGAGACAAAGAAAGGGCTTCAGGGACAAACACAGGCCTTGGAGGACACTGGGGGGTTTCAGGACATGGAACAAGCTGCTGAGGGCTGGGCGGGGGCTCTGGGGACCAGGGCCTGGAGGACCACCATCGGGGGCATGAGGGGAAAAAAGGGGGCATCCCAAATGGGCTTGGCACCCCAAAAAGAGTTTTAGGAGTGACTAGTGGGTCCAGAAACCGGTCTCCCAGCGGGCCTGCAGCGCCTCCTCCTGGCCCTCTCCTGTGGCCGCGCCCCCCCCCAGCCCCCACTGCCGCTCCGTCCCAGCTGGGACACCCCCCTCCCCACCGACCCACGCCTTCCAGCCCACACTCTGGTGCTCACACCCGGCCCTTACACCCCACTTGGGTGGTGATGCTCCTGGATTCCGCCCGCGCCCCAGGGGCCAGACCATTTTCTGGAGAGTCACTGCCCCCACGCTTACTACTGGGAACGGACCTCAGTCCCTTCTCACAGCAACAATACTGCTATTGTCCCTACGGAACAGGGACCCGAAGTTCAGAGAGGACAAATAGCTTGCCCAAAGCCACAGCTGGCAAGAGGCAGAGCGGGCGTCCGAAGCCAGGTGGTCCAGCCCCAGAGCTGGCGCGCGGCCCGCTGTGCTGCCTCGCCGGCCGTCGGTGGCCTCAGTGGGTCCCCGCGTACCCTACGCGCCTCGAAGGCCGCACTGTGCCCAGCCGGGCGCCGCTCACCGGGTGCGGGGGGCGTGTGCAGGTGCACGTCTTCGCTGTACTCGCCGTAGCCGGCCTTGTTGCAGCCCCGCACGCGCAGCACGTACACGGAGCCCGTGTCGGGGTTCTCGAGCAGGGCGCTGGTGCCCCTCACCTCCTCCCGCCGCTGCCAGCGGGTGGGGCCCGGCTGGGCGGGCACATCGGTACGCCGGAACTCGATGGTGTAGTGCCAGGCGGGTGGCGAGTGGGGGGGCAGTCGCCAGCACAGGAATATCTGGTCGTAGGCGAAGGTGCGCTGGGTGTCGATGACGGGAGCCTCGGGCACTGTGGGGAGAGACAGAGGGGGTCAGTGGGGGCCTGGTCAGCGGCCTGGCGGGGAGGGCGGGCAAGGGAAGGGGAAGCAGCGGGGGCCGGGGGGGTGAGTGTGGGTGAGGGGGAGCCGCGGGCCGGGCAGGGGGCGGGCAGGGCACAGCCCAGGGGAGAGACGGGTGTGGACGGGGCGGGGGGGCAGGGGGCCTCGTGCCCGTCCTGGCCTGCCGTTCTCTCACTCTGGCCTTAGGTCAGTTGCTTCCCTTTTCTGGGCCTCAGTTTCCTCCTCTGTCAAAAAAGGTATTAGACCAGATGGGGACCCTTCTTTCTATGACCTTGTTTATTCTACGAATAAAGAAGGGCCCGGGGAAAGGCAGACAAAGGCCACTGGAACCCAGGCTAAAGGGCACGGACAGGAGGAGGGGGCAGGGCGGGAGGGAGACAGACGCGAGGGCCAGCAAGCCAGAGAGCAGGGGCCGGGAGGGGGCGAGTGAGAGCCGGACAGCAGCAGGAGACCAGGGTCAAGGGGAAGAGGAGGCAAGTAGAGAGGGCGAGCGTCCGGAGGACAAAAGGTCAGAGGGCAGGGATTAGGCAGGAGCCCAAGGCAGGCAGAGAGAGAGACAGAGGGCGCTGGAGGGGGAGGACCGAGAAGGAAGCAGGGGTGGGTGGCCGAGCTGTGTGGGGGCGGCAGGGCAGGGCCCCCGGGGCAGGGCCGCTGACTTGCCTGGGGTGCTCCGGAGCGGAGTCCGCGGTGGCCACAGCCTACAAACAAAGAGAGGGAGAAGCAGCGCTGAGCGCGGTGTGGCCGGGCGGGCGGGCGGCGGCGGGGAGGGGCGGCTAGGCCGGGCTGGGCGGGAGGCCGGGACGTCCCGGTGGGCGCTGCCCCCCGGGCCCGCTGCTGGGGGGGTGGGGGGGAGACGGGGGAGGGCTCTAACGGGGCACGGGGCCTGGCCACCTCCTTACCTCGCAGGAAGTTAAGCTCTGTCAGCAGCTTCATCTCACGCCCCACGTCCAGCTGGCGGTGTCGGAAGGAGGAGCTGGCGGCCGGCCGGAAGGTCTGCAGGGCCTCCGTGGCCCGGGCAATCCTGCGACGGGGCGGGCAAGGGTCAGGCACCGCCCTCCGGGCCGCCGCCCTTCCCCTCCGCCCGCCCCGGCCCCTGCTGTGGGTCTCCTCCCGTCCCCGCAGGCGAGCTGGGTACCGGTTGGGCCCGGTGTCAAAGCCTGGGGACCTGTCTGTCCACCGGGCAGCATCTCGCACGCTGTCCCCGACACTGGCCGCACCCCTGCGTCTGTGCGGGGGGCTGCACCTCGCGTGCCGTCCTCGACACTGGCCGCACCCCTGCGCCCCCGCGCCCTGGGCCGCGCCCCCGGGTACCTGTTGTGCAGCTGCTTGGCTGCTTGCACAAAGCAGGGCTGGTCCGTTTCCTTAAGAACCTCCTGGGCATAGCCCACCAGGCCTGAGCCATCCAGTAGGCTCCGGTGCTCCTGGATCTGGGCGCCGAGACGGGCCAGGCGCTCCTGCTGGCACTCCTCAATGGCCTGAAGCAGCGATGCCCGCTTCTCCTCCAGCACAGCCCCCAGCCCCCGCACCAGCTGGGACACCTCCTCCTTGGCCTGCTGGCCACTCACCTGCCCAGAGAGCAACACTCACTATCTTCCTCTCGAAGGCGGCACTTGTGCCTGCCTCCTGGGGCGCCACACCGGGGCGGGGACCACGGCAGATCTGGGGAAACCCTACCCGCCCGTTCCAATAGAGCCAGGCTCGCGTCTCCAAAGACCCCCGGACACCCACATGGGTTTAACTTCTGAAGCTCTGTGCTGACCTGTCACCTGGATGCCCACACCACAACCCTGAGCCCTTAAGGAGTCCCCCAAACAAGAGAGGCCACGACCGCACTAATGTCCACCGGCCTCCGCCCCTTCCTTATTGTCTATCCCCACGTCGGCCGATTCGAGCCATCTGCCGGAAAGTGTCAGAGGTGTGTGCCACCCTCAGCGGCAGCCGAGCCTGAGGGCATCTCAGCTATGTCTCCGGGGCTTTCCAAGCTCTCCCTGTCCTGGGTGACCGCCGCCCTGTCCCCACTGTAGCCCCAGGTACAGCCTGGTCTGGGGCACCCATGTCCCAGGCAACCTGGCTTAACCAGAACCCCAACACATCCCTGGACCCCACATGGGCCTCCTGAGCTGGCAACCAGGTGATCGGGCCATGCCCACGCACACCCCCCTTCCGGCTCCCACTCCCCGGCAGGGCCCAGGGCCCACCTCCATGCCCTCCCTCACCTCAGTGTGCCTCACGGTCTCCTCCAGCTCACAGATCTGGGTCTGTACCATGTCCTGGTTTCCCAGGATGTATGTCAGGCTCTTTGTCAGCTTGTCCTGAGGGGGAAGAAAGAGGTGGGCATCGTGCCTAGCTCGGCAGAGGCCAGCATGTAGGAGGAGGTGCCAGAGGGCGTGAGTGTGGGCTGAGCGAGGCAGAGTCCTCACCTTGAGGGCCTGGTAGGCGCTGAGCACCGGTGTGATCTTGTGCCCACCGTGGGTGCGCCTCACCCGGCAGAGCTGGCACACCAGCCGCTGGCACGTCTTGCAGTAATGGGTCACCTCTTCCTTGTGGTCTGGGCACATCAGGCCCTAGGGACAGAAAGAGCAGTGACGGAGTCAGCCGCCGGCGGGCTTGAGGGGGCTGACCGACCACCCAAGCGCTTGGCCCTGCCTCTCCACGGCCCTGTGGGGGAGCCCGGCCGGGGTGCTCCACAGTGCCACCTGGTGGCGCACACTGGCACCAAAGGGAGCCTGGCCTGCACCAGGTCTTCGCCTAGCTCCGCCCTCCCCTCTACCTCCGGATGCGTGCTAATAGCAATAATAACGATAATTAATCTCTGCCTTGCGGCTAATAATTAACCTTGCCCATCTTGTTCACTGCCCTGTCCCCGGCGTCTAGAATAGCACCAGGCACCAGGCTTGATAAATATTTACTCAGCGAACGCGTGAACGCAGACAGATCTTTTCAGCCTACAGGTAACTTTCACAAACACTATCTCATGTGATCCCTTCCACAACCCTCAGGGCATGGGGACGGCAGGGCAGATGTTATCGTTCTCATTCAGCAGACAGGATGGAGGCTGGACGATGTTTAAAGACTCGTCCGGTGCCTTTTTGTTGTTGTTGTTACAGAAAGGGGAGCCCGGCAGAGGCGAACCTCCACCCACCTCCTTTCGCGAGCCCACAGAGCCGGGCTCGCCCCCCAGCGTGCGGCACCACCGCGTCCCTCCCTCCGCAGGCTCTTCGAGGGCTGGCTCACCTTGGGGCGGAAGGAGAGGGTGGGCAGCGTGGGCTCGTGCTGGGCCTTCTGGGTGCCCCAGGGGTGGAAGAGCTTGAAGCACTCGTTGCAAAAGGTGGCTCGGCACTCGGTGCAGCCCTTGGTGGCCTCTAGTGGCGGGGGCTTGCACAGCTGGCACAGGATGGCGCCGCCCACACTCACACTCTGGCGGTACCGCTCTACCACGCGCTCGAGGGTCAGGTTCCGGAACAGCCCTGCCAGGCCCCGCTCCCCCAGATCCACATCGCCCTGGCAGGCTGGGCACGGGAACATGATCACCTGGGGGTGCAGGGCGCCTCGCTTCCGCCCGGGGTACGTCCCAAAGCCTGTAGAAGTGCAGGGAGGTAGGGAGGTGAGCATTTCCGCCGGCCGAGGGGCAGGGAGTCTGCTCCATGGAAAAAAAAAAAGACTTTTTATTGTGCCAGAGCTCAGCTCGCATTAGAGCCTGTGTGAACGGTCTCCTCACCCCCCGCAAGACAGACAGATGCCCCTGACCGGCCACGGAGGTTTCCATCTTCCCCGTGGACACCCCAGCGTCCCCACCCCCGGTCCCCGGGACCCAGCCCCACCTGACTTAAGCAGCCGATCCAAGCGGTCCGGCTTGGGGAGAGTTCTGCGCCCGAGGCGGGGACTCCGGGTGGAAGGGGTGGAGGCAGGAGAGGTGGGCTCGGAGCTGGGGTCCCCACCGTGGCCTATGTAACCCTGCTGGCCCAGCACCTCCCGGGCACAGGCCTGGCACACGTTGTGGGTACAGGGCAGCACCAGTGGCTGCTTGTACATCTCTTGACACACCGGACACAGCAGCTCTCTCTCCATGTTCTTCATGCTTGTCTGTGGAGACAGCAGGAGGCCGGCTCAGAGCACGACACCGGGCACATCTCGGCAGGCCTCTCGGCTGCCCTCAGAAACCCAAGGGGTCTGGAGCAGGGGCAAGAAGACGAGCCGCCTAAGGCTTTTCCCCAGCACCGGCCTGGGCCTGGTTCATACACCTTCCCGGCTCCGTCGCCTGCCTCTCCTGCTCTGGCACAGAGCTAAAGCCCACGGAGGTGGGGGGCGGGTTGGAGCGCCAGCCTCCCCCAGCCTCTAGCCCCGCCCCTCTCGCTCCCCCTGCGGGGGAGCTGGGCCCGCAGCCCCTCTCCCCTGGCGGTTGCCCGCCTCCCCCCACCTCTGGGCCGCCAGCTGCTCTCAAGGACACCGCCCATTCTGCAGCTCGGTGCGGACCCCCGCCCCCTTCGGGGGCACCCCCCTCCGCCCCGGCGTGACTCCTCCCTATAGCCAGGCGCCGCTCGCTCTCCATCCTCCTGCTCACCGCGTCCATCATCTTGCCGCGGCTCGGCCCGCGGCCGCCCCAGGCTCCATTCCCCAGCCTTCACTTCCCCACCCGGCTCCTCGGGTCGGCGAGACGAGCCCATTCCTTTCGCCCCCGACCGTCCGGCCCTCCCGCCCCCTCCCCCTCCTCCTCCCCCTGACTAGCCGCAACCCCCTCCCCAGGCGACGGGGAGCCCAGCTCCCGCCTACTTGCCCCCTCCCCACCGGAAGTACCCCTCCCTTTTTTGGTGGAGGGGGTCCTCAAGCTATGCCCCACCCCCCGCCTCACCTTGGTCCCTCTCTTCGCAGCCATCCCGGTCAGGGGCGCAGCTGACACAAAGGAGGGAGGGACAGGCAGGGAGGGGGAAGGAAGTGGTGGGGGGGGCAGGGTTGGCACCGCCCCTGGGAGAGCCGGGCACGGGTTGCCATGACAACCGCGGGCTCCGAGGCAGCCCTGAGTGGGGGCGCGGTGGGGTGGGGTCTCGCCGAAGGGTCCAAATTTGGAACTGCACCGTGGGGCGGCTCCTTCATCGCCCCTCACCTAGCCTCGGTTTTCTTGGAAAACATCCGAGCTCACACACGCCCCCTCCTCGTAGCGTACAGAGCCCCAGCCCTGGTGCACTGCCGGCGGGCACCCCAGCCCAGCCGCTGCATCCGGGCGGCTCCTGGTTCCTCATACCCCAGCAGATGGACGCCACCTCACTCACCTCCGGGCTGCCTCCGGGCTTACCCTCTCCAAACTACACCCCGAACCTCCCGGTCCCCTCTGACCTCCCCAGGCCCCTGCCTGCATCCCGGCATCTTGCCTCATCTCCACCTGTTCAAGGTTCCGGCCGGCCCCGGACCCCTGTGCCCCCCCCCCCCCCCCGTCCTCTCCCCTCGACCCCACCGTAACTCACACTGATGCGGACCAGCGCGTCCATGATGGAAGTGAAGGTCTGCATGTCCTCACCCTCAGCCATGGCCTTACCATGCCCGCCCGCCCCCGGGTGCCCGATCCCGGCTGCGGCTGCGAACCCCGGGCTTAATGCGGGAGCCCGGTGGGGGTGTGGGGAGGGGTGGGGGTGAGATGTCACTGCGCATGCTCCAGAGACAGTCTCGAACAGCGCCCGTCGAGGTAGGAGGTGGGAAATAGTTCTCCCCACGTGGTCCTCGGAAGACGGTGGGGGGGGGGGGAGGTGTGGGTAACATGGAATGGCATTGGAGGGGGAGCCATTTCTTATGTTGCCATTCTTCGTTGGCTCCGTAGTCTTACTTATATAAAGCGGGAGGAGAGTTTCAGAGAAAGACGGGCTCCAGGATGGGAGGACCAGATTTTGGTTTGGGCAAGAGTCCACGGGAGATGCCCAGCCAGCGATCATGGCGGAGGGAGGTGTGAGGAACGGGCACTGGAGACGACATAAATGGCAAAGAAGACACACGTGGGCTAGAGGCTAGGGGCCACGGGCCCAGCAGCTTGCGCCGAGAGGCGGCAGACGCTCGGGGTGCGGGGAAGGGCCGGGGACCAGGGCGGTGGCCACGGCCCCTCCTGGACGCAATATTTCCTCCCTGCCGGCAGGGGGCGCTGCGGCCAGGCGCCTAGAGGGAGCGCGGGGAAGACGTGGGGGGGAAGCGAGCCCGCGGGCCGGGCTGACGCATGCGCACGGCCGGCCGCCCCGGTTCGGCTCCATCCGCTCTCGGCTCGTCCCGAGGCGTCCACTGGACCGGAGGGCAGGACGTGATGGGTAACGGCGCCGGCGGGATCCCCCCCGACGGACGAGTGTGGTGGGGTGGGGGCGGCCCGGCCGTGGCGGTCCTCTGCCCGCAGAGCTGACGTGTCCTGGGCCCCGGGGGCGGGAGAGCTCGGGCGCCCGGGGCGAGGACGCCGGGGGTCGCGAGGGGGCGCGGGGCCCGGGGTGGGGCGGGGAAGCGGCTGTGGCCGCGGCCGGGGGCCGGGCCGAGCCCGACTCGGCGCCTCCTGTGGTCGCCGCCCCTCCAGCCGTGGGTACGGGCACCTCGCTGGCGCTCTCCTCCCTCCTGTCCCTGCTGCTGTTCGCCGGGATGCAGATGTACAGCCGCCAGCTGGCCTCCACCGAGTGGCTCACCATCCAGGGGGGCCTGCTGGGCTCGGGCCTCTTCGTCTTCTCTCTCACCGTATCCTTCCTGCGCGGCGGGGGGCGGGGGGAGGAGGCGGCCGCGCGGCTCTGCCGGGTCTCTCGTCCCACCCTTAACTCCCTGGGCCCAGGCCTTCAACAACCTGGAGAATCTGGTCTTTGGCAAAGGATTCCAAGCCAAGATCTTCCCCGAGAGTAAGTGCGAAGCGGGGGGGGGGGGGGGGGGGGGGGCGGTGAGTGAGCCCTCTGCTCTAACCTCCCCCAGCAGGGGACTGGCCTCCCAGGCGCTTAGTTGGTCCGGGCTGCGTAGGGGAGCTGTGCTTGCCGAGGCTGTCGGAGGCGCTGACGCTCCCGGAACACGTCCTCTAGCTCGTGGAGGAGCTGGAAGGGAAGGCCGGAAAGCGCGAAACTTAGTTGCCTTTGGGCCACTTCCCCGGGGAGGTCTGAGGACCGGGCGCGCGCCTTGCCTACGTCCTTGGGGACGGTCTTTGTTCCCCCCAGAGGAAGGAACAGGACTGACTCTATGAGGGGTTCTGATGTCAGGTTGAGCCGGTGTTCGTGGATTCTGTGTATTTGACACGATCGTCAGTAGCTTAAGTGTTAGAGCCTCCAGATTTCACCTCAACAGCGACCCTGACCGACTTAGAATAAACGTGAGATCGTTTCCTGTTTGAAACGTACTTGTTATTGCTTGCGTAATGGAGACTTGATGATTTCGCTATTTATGCAGAATTAAGGTCAGAAAGCAAACCAGACGTCGAGGCCGGGTCACCTAAGGAGTGTCACAAGCTTGAAAGTGACAGCACATGCCGCCTCTTGTGGAGCCTTCCTCCCGTAGAACAGAGACCTGGTTTCTGCACCCTTCTCAGGGCCTTGCTCTCTCCACTCAGCCCTGTTGCAGTCTCCCCCAGCTCCTTCCCTCCTGCAGCCTCAAGCCTTCGGAGGTTTTGTTTGCATGTGTTCTGTCTTCCTGTGCTTCGGAAAGAGACCTTTGTTGTGGGGCAGGGCTCTTGGCCTTCTTGTCCTACGCTGCCCTCCCCAGCTGGGCGGTCGGTGTTTGCCCTTCCTTTCTACCCTCTCACTTTCTCTCCAGTCCTACTCCGGATGCCCCGGAGACCCTTTCCTGCTTCCGTGGGCATGGGTGTCCAGACCCTCTGCCCTCCAACCTGTGTCCGGGGACTGAGGCCCTCAGCTTCCACCGCTGGACAGCCAGTTGAGCGAATCAATCCTTAGTGGCTGGCTTTTGTGGCAAAGGCCTCACCCTCTTTCCCAAACAGCAGCAAACCTTGCCCTTCAGATGCTGCTGTCACTTTTCCTTTTCCTTTATATTGGAAGAAAGCCAGGATAGCGAAGTTAAGTGACATTTGTGACAGAGCTGGTAAGGAGCATGCGTCTCCTACCTCCATGTCCCGGGCATCATTAAGGCCGTCTGAAGTCCTCCTGCCAGTGTCATGCCAACTCCCTCCAGGCAGGTCCCCCAAGATTCAGAGCGCCCCGGGTGTCTCCTAGAATGCACATATGAAGGCTTGGTATTTCCCACTCCGACCAGCACCCTCCTTGTGCCCTCTTGCCTCCCCAGTTCTCCTCTGCCTCCTGTTGGCTCTCTTTGCATCCGGCCTCATTCACCGTGTCTGTGTCACCACCTGGTAAGTGCCTCGCAGCTGGGTAAGGGGCGCAGCGTGCTTCCCCCTCCCTCCTTTCCCCTTCCCCACTTCCCCACTTCCCCAAACCTGATCCAAGATTCTTGCCCTGCTGCCGCCGCCCGCCTGCCCGAGGAGGCACCAGGCTGGCCGGATGCCCGCCGATGCCGTGACTTTCCTGTCTTCACCCACAGCTTCATTTTCTCCATGGTTGGCCTGTACTACATCAACAAGATCTCCTCCACGCTGTACCAGGCAACAGCTCCAGTCCTCGCCCCAGCCAAGGTCACGGGGAAGGGCAAAAAGAGAAACTGACCCTGCGTGTCCAATAAAGTTGATTCTTTGTAGTTCTGTGAGCCATGATCTACCGCGAGCCTCTTGTGCCGTCCCCGCACACGCGGGCCGCCGTGGCAGGCCGATACCTGTGCTCTCCAGCCATGGGGGTGGTGGGGCTTCTTCCTCTAAGGTTCCTTTTTAGCAGGTGTTGATCGAGCACCATCCACGCCAAACGCTTTGTGAGGCGCTGGAGCGGCGCGTGCTCGTGTGAAAGTCTCCTCGCGGAAGTGAAGTGCGCGAGTGACCCGCTGTGTTGACCTGTCGGAAGAGGGGTCGGGGCTTGAGCGCAGGAAGCCTTCCTTGCCGGTCAGGACGGGACTAGATCTTGGAACGGGAACGAGGGAAGGAAAGGCCCCTCGCCCCTGCGACACCTCTGGGGGCTTCGTTACTCTGACTACCCACCCTGAGCAAACAGGGCCCCTGCCCCTCCTCCAAGTCCTCAGAAGGGAATTCTCTACCGACGTCGTCCTCCCGGCCCCGTCTGTGAAATGCCAGTGTGGACATTTGTCCGTGTTTGGAGACTCCCGAGGTTGATCGCTGCCCATCCTCTTTGTCCTGGTGCCTTCATTTCTCTCCTGTCTTGCAGCCGAGATAGAAACTTGCTGTGCTTTAGCAAAGCATACAAAATGGTAGGGACGAGGCCATCGACCTTGGAGCCAACCTTGATGGAAATGAAGATGTGGTTGGGCGACTGGGTGGCTCAGTCGGGCGTCTGACTCTCGGTTCCGGCTCAGGTCATGATCTCGTGGTTCATGAGCTGGAGCCCCGCACGGGGCTCTGTGCTGACAGCGTGGAGCCTGCTTGGGATCTTCCGTCTCCTTTCTCTGCCCCTCACCCGCTCACTTTCTATCTCTAGCTCTCAAAAATGAATAAATGTACGTTAAAAAAAAAGTGAAGGATGTGGTTTCTCAGGTCCTATGCTGTGTCCTGCCCTGAGGAACACCTCTCTGTCCAGAGTACTTGTCCTTTGAGGCTCCTTAGGCAGCCCCTCCTGGAAGCCGTGGTCTTTGGGGTGTGCACCTTGCCTTGGTCACTTGGTACTCTGCACTGTGCTTGATAATGGGCAGTAAAGACTGGTGGGCTGGTTGAAAGAATCTGCCCGTCTGGTAACAATACTGCACGTGGGATGTGTCTAAGTAGGGACAGAGACCCAGTGGAGATGAAGAAGTGAGTGGGTCCAGGATTAGAGCCCCTTCTCTCTAATCAGGGGCCAGTCCCACCCACTCCCATCTGTGGCGGGAACCCCAGACCCCAGGCTCCTCCGTCCCTAGGTTAACGAGCGCTCTGCAATTTCCCCAGGATGCCTGCAGAGGGCGCCACTAGCTCGCATCTCCTGGGGACCAGTACCATTGCCCTGAGGGCTGGGGAGGGTTCCTGCTGGGTCTCTGGTGAGCCTCTCTCGGGGGAAGCCAACCCTGGAGACCCTGAAGGACTGGCCCATTGAGGGGACCTGAAGTTGGAGTCAAGTCTCCCTGGAAGCAAGGCAAGGAGAGTTCAGAGGAGACCAGAGTCTCCCCGAGAGGAACTTACCTAGTGATGGTGAGGGGATGTGTGGTATGTGGGACCCTCTGGGGGAGGATGACAGCCTATTCCAAATGGGCCCTGGCTGTAAGAGGAGGCTGGGTTGGTCCGAGGGCCCCCTCTGTCAAACCTTGACTTCCTCCTGAACTGGGGTGGGAGCTGTGGCAGAGGGCCGGGTCCCAGCCCAAGGGAACATAGACACCCAGGGGATCTGGTCACCTGAGGGTACCCTGGCTTCCGAGATGAGAGTTTGGGTGGGGCCAGGCTAGGGCAGGTGGGGAGGAGCCGGAGAGCAGGGTCCAGGTCCCTGCCAAGCGACCGGAGCACCTGCTGCCACCTACCGTGTAGGCACCAGTGACAGCATGTGGCTCAGGAATAATGACCCCTTCTTCAGGAACAGGTGCATTTACGAGGCCGAGGGTGCCGATCTCAGCTCTCCACCCAGCCTATCTCTGGGGTGCCTAGTTACCTAACCTACCAATTAACCCTGGCAGGGGCATTCTACCCACTAATAACCATCATTAAGTAAGGGGGTATGAGGCCACAAAGGCTTCTGCAGGCCCGAAGGTGGGAAGGGCAAAGGTGCTAACCTCTGGGGCTTGGCTCCCCCTCAGGGGCTGGAGGCCTCCGGGCTGGCGAGGCGGCCTCTGGAGGACGAGGGAAGCCAGATGTTTCCTCCTGCTCCCTCACACGTGGCTCTGACACCCGTCCACCCGCTGGTCCCGCCACCAGCTCCGGAAACAGGAGTAAATAATACGGGGGAGGGGGCCTTGGATGTGTGGGGGGACAGGCCGGGGAGGACGTCCCGCGGCTCCGCCCAGGAGGCACGGGCTTTGGGGCAGGAGGTGATGCCACCAGAGAGGAGGTCGGTGGGAAGGTGAAGCAAAAGTGCTCCCTATCTCCCCCCACCCCCAGCAGAGGCTGGACTCCTCCCTGACTGGCACCGGAGGGAGGGGACACCACAGGGTTGGACGGGGCGGGGGGGGGGGGGGCGCCCAGGACAGGCAGGGAGCGAGAGTCCGCGCCAGGCCCTGGCTCCAGCCTTTTCCGGCCCTCATTGTCCTTGGTGAGAACAGGACACAGTCCGGTTCCCACTGCCAGGCCCCCCAGCTCTGCTCCCCAGGGGCTCGGGAAGGATGTTGGGAAACAAGAGAGAGCCAGAGACAGAGATGCTGAGAGACACAGAGACAGATACAAAGGGGAAAGGTTCAGTCAAAAGCCAGCATTGAAGTCCTTTGTGAGCAGAGAAGGCCCTGGGCCTGTGGGAACCGTAAAAGAATGAGAAGCCGGAGGCCCTGCCCCCTCGGGAAGGCCCCTCCACTCCCCTCCTTGACTTAGGGTCACTCACAGGGCCGCCTCCTAAGCAAACAATGGCCGGAACCCTCTGCCGGGCACAGTCGGTGGCACTTAATTGCTCTGCTTCAGGTACCTTTCTTTGCCTTTTCCTCAGGGGGCAGGGCCAAGATGGAGATTGTGCTCCCAAACCCTAGTTCCCCAGTCCCCCAACCTGCTCCCCCCCCCCACCCCGGGGCCACACAGACTGTGCCGGGAACGCTACTTGGCTGGGTTCCTAGAGGACAGAGACAGGTGCCCCTCATCACCTGAAGTGACAGCAAAGTGTGGGACAGCAGGGATCCCCGGAGCCAGCCGTCCCCCCTCTCTTGCCTTCGCACCCACGGGCGTGGGGTGGGTGGGCGTCGTTCCCTCCAACCCACTGTCTTCCACCTGGGCCTGCCGTTCAACAACTACCCCCTGGGACACAGGTCCCGCGTGTCCGTTGAGGCGCCAGAGGTGCCTCAAGATAAAGAGAAATGGAAACACATTCTCAGTGTTTACATTTAACAAATTAACACTTCTTTTTTTTAATGTTTATTTATTTTGAGAGCGGGGGAGGGGCAGAAAGAGAGGGACAGAGAATCCCAAGTGGGCTCTGAGCTGCCAGCCCGGACCCCGGAGAGGGGCTCGAGCTCACAGACCCAGAGGTCATGACCTGAGCCCCCCAGGCGCCCCAAGAAATTAACACTTGGTAACACAAGATTACAACACAGTATAATCATGCTAGGAACGATACTATCACAGGATCTTTAGAAAATTCTCCTTCACGGGGAGCTGCAGGCCCTAGTTGAGAAGGTCAAGTCCTACGGTAACGACACATTCATTGTACGGTTCTTTCTAGTTTGTGTACATTGGGAAATTCCATAATAACACGTCCAACCACTGTATGGTGAGCACCTTCCTTCCGTTCTGTCAGCGACAGGGTGACTACTGTGGTGCGCTTGGGGAGGACAGCACGAGTCTCGGTCTGAGGCCCTGTGGGGACAGACCTCAGCACACGGCCCTCGGGACCCGTGAGAGCTCTTCTCCGAGCTCTTCTCCTCCAATGAGCAGGGAGAGCAGGGAGGTCCCCCGCCCAGGTGAGGGTGAGGCTGTGTGTCCAGAGGCCAGGATCCCACGGAAGAAACCTTCCACATACCCCTTCTCTGGGCCAAGAGCGCCGTGAGGGCTGACCTTGGCTGCTTCACGGGAACTTCTCCCCAGCGAGACTCCCCCCTCCCCTCCTGCCTCAGCCTCCAGTCCCCATTTCCAGCCTCTGGAATGACTCGGGCCTCCCGACTCGGAGAGTTCAGGTTCTGGACAGCACGTGCAAGTGGAACGGCCTGGGTCTCGAGATCAGCCTGACCTGAGTTCTGGCTCTGGCTTTGACACTTACCGGGAGAGAAGGCCCTTCGGCAAGGCGAGCGACCTCTATGCACCTTCAATTCTGAGGCTGTAAACGGGGGTAATAAAACCGACCTCAAATTGTGGTAACGAGGCCTCGAATTAAATATCGCGGTGGAGGCTCCGCGCAGAGTGCCCAACCCACTAGGCATTCGACGCGCGGTCGCGCTCAGTGACAAGGACGACCGTCAAGTAGGCATCTACCACCTGCCGGTCAGCGTACTTCGTGCCTGATAGATATTCTCCATCTCAGCTCTTGCACCCGAGACCGACCGCCCCAGACCAAGAGGGAGTACAGCAGCAGGCGGCCTTCACACTTGACCACCAGCCTGCTTCCTCCCGGGTCTCCAGCCTGCCGGGTGGCCCCACTCGCCCGGGCTGCCGCCTGGCCCTCTGCCCACCGCTCCCCACCGAGGTCAGGAGGAAGCCAAGTGTTGACAGAGGGAGACCCTGCGGATTTGGGACTTGTCAGCCACTACACTTGCATAAGCCGGTTCCTTAAAAATAGATGTTACTTCTACGTATGCACGTCCTATGGCTTCTGTTTCTCTAGAGTCCTGACCAGTACACCCGTTTTAGTGAAATGAAAAGAGGTAAAATGAGAGAGAGGCTAACATAACCTGCTCAAGATTACAAGTGCAGGGGCACCCGGTCAGCTCAGTCGCAGCGTGCAATCTTGATCTCAGGGTTGTGGGTTCGAGCCCCACGTTGGGTGTTGGGATGGCTTAACACGTTTAGGGGCGCCCGGGTGGCTCAGTGGGTTAAGCGTCTGACTCTTGATTTCGGCTCAGGTCACAATCTCATGCTGATGAGTTTGAGCCTCACACTGGGGCTCTGTGCTGACGGCGTGGAGCCTGCTTGGGATTCTCTCTCTCCTCTCCCTGTGCCCCTCCCCCTCTCAAGCTTGCAGGCGCGTGCGTGCTCTCTCTCTCTCTCAAAATAAATAAATAAACTTAAAAAGATTAAATAAATAAAATAAACTCTTTACAAGAACAAAAAAGCATTGAAGGCGGGGCTGCAGGCGGCCTCCCAGTTGCCGGCCCCACCCCCCTCCGAACCCCTCTGACCTTGCATTCTTCCCAGCTGGGCCTCCTCGGCCCCCAGTGCCAGGCATGCTTCCGCCTCTTGGCCTTTGCACCTGATGTTCCCACTGCCTGGCCACTCTTCTCCAGGTCGCTCAGGGGTCCCGTCCCTCCGGGGACACCTTTCTGAGCACGCGTGTGATCGAGTGTGTTCCTCGTGCTTCCGCCCCCGGCCTCGCCCGTGTTCCCTTCACGGTAGGTCTCATTACTTGATACGTTAAATATTGATGTGTTTCTCGTCCGTCTCCCACCACCTCACCGAGGCAGGCAGTTTATCCGTTTTCATTGAATGCTTCATCGAAAGCGGGGAATTTGCCTGGTTTGTCCCCTAGAACGGGGCCTGACGCGGAACAGGTGCTTGGCACACATTTGTTACCTCTGTTCAAGCTTCTCTTAGCAACACGCCATTGTCACATTCCGGCCCTTTGCTGAAACTCCCCCTCCCCCCCCAACATCAGTTCCAGACTGATGAGTCCCCGGGATCGGCCTCCCTCAGGCCAGCCTCTTCCCCACCCCCCCTGCTCTGGGAAACCCTGACTCAGCCAGGCCCTCCACCTCTGGTCTACCATTTCCCCTCAGGCCTGGCTACGGTGTGGCGGGGCGTGTGTTTTTGTTAATAACGCGGGTGTCTGTCCTGTGGCCTCTGTGCGACTGTGGGGGCCCTCGGGTCAGGCACGGAGGCAACACAGCCTGACTAACTGGAACCTTCCCCAAGGACCCGGTAATCAGCATGGCGCCTGTGGGCACCCAGTGTTCTTGGGGTGGAGCTGCTGACCTGAGGGACCGACACCCTGTCCCACAACACCAGTCTTCGAAGCTGTCTCTAGTAGCCTGGCGAGGCCTGCTTTTCTGGCCTCGTCTCCGGCCACGCCCCACGAAGCGGTCTCCGTCCAAAACACAGCAAGAGTCACTCCCCGTGAACTCTCGCATCCGGGCCTTTGTTCAGGGTTCCCCGGGCCGTGGATGCCACCCCACTGCCACCCGCCCACCTGGCCATCTTCCTGGTATCGACTGGGGGCTTTGGGGCCTCCGTGAAGCCTCCCCCCCGGCGGTCAACGCCCCTCTGTGCGGTGTGGGATTCTGTACTGTTGGCTGAGGACGTCGTCTTCCTCTGACACCAAAGCTGAGAGCCGCCACGAACATGAGCTTAGCCATCCACAGAAGGAGCTTCCCTCAGAAGATGGCAGGGAGTCTAGGGAGGCTAGGGGTGCGTCCTCGGCCCTGACAGGTGACTCACGACCAGAGGGCCTAACACCCCACGCAGGCTTCCCAGACTCTGCGCACCGGTGTCAGCGGCCTCCTGTGTCACCTCCCTTTGTCCTACCACAGAGGACCAATGATTGGTTCCATTATTTAGGGGGGGAACCTAAGGCTCAGAAAAGAATGTTCCTTGCCCAAGGTCATACAGCTAAGTAAAAGAAAGAGCAAGGACCCAAGCGCATGACAGCCAAGCTCTAAAACCCCAGACTTTCAAGTCCCAGGCCGCACTGCCTCTCACACCCTGCCACAGTCACACGTGCGCTGTCCTTCTGTGGCAGGAGAGGAGTGATGATCTTCAAAAAGATTGAAGATGAGGAGTTGGACCATAAGAATCTGCTGGCGTTTGTCCCCTGCTATCCAAGGCCAAGGACCCTGTGTCTGGCAGGCGGGAGTCTCTAGAGTGGTTCCATTCGACGGGACTGGGAAAGCCGGGTCAGTTTCCCTGGAGGCCATCAAATGTTAACCTGTCCTTGCCTCTGGCCCTCATCTGACATCTACAGAAGCCCTTGCTGGGTTTCTTACTCGGTGCTCCGACCGTCCCGGAGCTGCGCTGTCCCCGGGCAGGCCATGCAGGGAAATAAAGACATGGTCAGTGTCACCGGTCAGACTCTGGGCACTCAGAGCAGGAGCACAGGGGCTAAACCTGCAACCCTAGAGGGCGTGAAGCTTGAATTAAACACAGAGAAATATGTACGCACATTTTCTTGTGCATATTTAGGGTTTCCATTGGTCACTTTTTTTTTTTTTTTAATGCACTAGGAATTGATTTTGGGATAAGGTATGAGGTTGAAATCTAACAATGTACTTTGCAAATGGTTCTCAACCTGTCCCCCTCCCTCGCTTGCTTGAATTGCTGTGTTTATCCCATGCTAAATTGGCATATATGTTTCTTATTTTTATTTTTTTGAGAGGAGGGGGAGGGGCAGAGAAAGAGGCAGAGAGAGAATCCCAAGCAGGCTCAGCACTGTCAGCGCAGAGCCTGATGCGGGTCTCAAACCCGTGAGATTGTGACCTGGGCTGACATCAAGAGTCAGATGCTTAACCGACTGAGCCACCCAGGCGCCCCTAAATTGGGATCTTTTTTATGTATTTCTTCACTTTTTATTTCCTTCCATTGGTCTAGGGAGAGAAGTGCTATATTGCAGTGGCAGAGTTTGCAAGCTCTGAAGTCAGATTATGTGGGTTTTGCCTCGGTTTCCTCATCTGTGAAATGGAGATAATACCAGCACCTGCTGCATACGGTGGCCAGGAAGACTGAACGAGATAACGCCCGTAAAGTACTCATTACAGTGCCTGGCACAAGGCAATCAATCAGTGACTGTCAGCGGCCACGGTGATCCCTCTCTGCCCCTTCCTGTACCAGTAACCAGGAAGGTGAAATCACTAAGCGCAGAGCTTTGAGTCCGATGGCACAGCTCTGCCACTCGCTATTTTCAGGACCTTGGGCAAGTTACTTACCATTTACCATCTGTCCTAGTTTCCTCATTTAAACTTGGGGGTGTAAAAGTACCTACTGCCGCTGTGAAAATTAAATATAACAATGTCCCACAGGGCAGGCCATGTAATAGCCCTTCGATGAATTTTTATCCTGCTGCCGATGATCATTATGATATTATAATTTGTTATCTGTCTCTATGTGTCTTAGGACAAGCCCTATCTTTCCCCAAAAACTGTTGTGGGGAGTGGCAATCTTTCAGGGCCAGGTCTCCCGTGGGTGAACAGAGTTTCTGGATCTACATTGCTGATGCCCAGCCCCTGGACTGTGCCGGAAGTCGCTGTGACTAGTGAGGTCTTGAGTGACCAGTAGGATTTTGGGTGAAATTGGGAAGCAGGTGGGGTGTGGCTTTGAACTGCATACAGCAAATTGGTAAAAGTGTTTTTATTTTGTCTTAATTGTTTACGTTAACAAAGGAATTTGCATAGTTTAAAAAGCCAACTAGTTTTACAAGGCACTTAATGCAAAATACCAGTCCCCTGTGCCCATTCTCCTGCTCACCGTACCTGCTGCCCTCTAAGTCACTGCTGGAACTCTTGGCTGCTTCCTTTGGTACACCTCCTATTTGTTAGTAATGTGCTCATATTAATATTTCTTTTCTTCCAACTTAGATCTCATTAATTGACCACCTGCCATGGATGATGAGGATATGGTTCTCTTTATTCACGACCTTTCTAATACACTCCCCTCCCCCACCCTCTCAATTCAACTATATCCCGATGTTTACTTAACTCAGTATTCAGTGTTTACATTATTAGGGCTGTGAAAATAGTCTTCACAGCTGAGTTATATAACGTCTGTACTAAGACTCTGCGAATCTGTAAAAATCTGCTTTTGTTAATTAACATCAAGGACATGAGCCTGAGAAATTTTGCTCTCTGAAATGGCTCAGTCATGAACTTTACAGTTTGAAACCAGTGAGACTGGAACACCCGCCCTGGGGGGGGGGGGGGGGGGCGGGCGCTGAGCCTGGCAGATTACTTTGACCCAGAGAAGCAGCCTCAATTTCCCACCTCTGTGCAAAGCTTCAGATCTGGGGGTCTGGACACAAATTCTACATTTCTCTTAATTATGTAGTTATCTCTTATATAATTCTCTACGATTCATTATCTTTGTTAAGGTCAGGCTTCGGGCAGGGTAAAGATAGGAGTCAGAGGCTAAAAAATTTTAGCAAAGGCTTTATTGGGAACTAAGGTCTCGGGCGAGGTTCCGTGACTCAGGGAGAAAGAGAGAGAGAGGAGTCAGGGAAGTCGCGCCCGGGTGTGGTGGGATAGGGTTTTTAAGCTGCAGCGGTTCCTGGTTTAGCTCCGGGTGGGCCTTTTTCGCGCCAGGTGGACTCAGTCCACCTCTCAGTCCAGGCTTGCTGATTCCGTCACTTACATTCACGCTTAGCCTGAACATATCAGAAACGCTGCTTCTTTAAATATTACCTGAACTCGGTCCTTTCCCATATCCTGTAATGACCCTGTTGCCCCTGTATGAGGGGCCCGCAGTTCCTCCGGTGTGTGCTCTCTGGCAGCTGCGTGCTGATAACCCTAACTCTGCTCAGCTACTGTTCTGTCCAGAGAGGGCTTGGCCAGGCTCTTATCCATTCTCTTTCCTTTGTGAGTCTTTCCCCTGATGTTGATAACCGCCCGCCTTTTCTTTTACTCTATATACCTGCCATGAATTCACTCTTTATGTGATGTATTCACCTTCTCTCAATACCTTAAACTCATCAGGTAATTCCTGTCCGCACACTTTTTTCCGAAAGACACCCCTCCCCATCCCGCACCCCGCCCCAGAGCCCCTCTTCCTCTAGCTAGCTCCAAGCTGCACTGGCGCTCCCTGCGTCTCTCCATTAAATTATGACCACTTCTGTTCTAACACCCATCTCACGGCATCATGGTCAGTTGCGAATGCATCTGCACTGGGGCGAGTGTCTTGACATCTCTGTTTCTCCAAAGTCTGTCGCGGTGATCAGGTAACGTTCGAGTGAAGGAAAGAATGAGTGAATAAATGGGATTTCTGTGCAGAAGTTTAAGGGGGACGAGATTACATTCCCATCTTCTTGCAAATGTTTGAAGGTGTCCTCAGCAGGACGCCAGCTTCGAGCGGGGTCCTGGGGGACAGAAGCTGCACCGAAGCCCCCGCGGACTCAGGCCACAGTCCACAGTCGGAAGCTCAGCGAAACTCGCCCTGCGCTCAGGCGGCCGCCGCGCCCCATCGCGGCCGCGAGAACTACAACTCCCAGAAGGCCGCGCGGAGGCACCGCCTAGGGGACTACAACTCCCAGAAAGCCGCGCGAACCGAGAGGCCTTCGGGACGCGGACGTCGGGGCCGCGCCGGGTTCGGGAGAAGCGGGCGGAGGTGAGTGCGGGTTGAGGGCCGAAAGCGGGGGGCGAGCCGGGCGGGCCCGGCGGCGGAGCGGCCCTGCGGCAGCTGGAACGGAGGGCGGGTGGGGGAGGACGGAGACTCGGACTCGGACGACCGGGGGGTGGGGGGGGGGAGTGGGAGCGGGGCGGGAGGGAGCGTGAGCCGTGCCTTCTCTTCCCGCAGTGCCCATGACGAAGCTAGCGCAGTGGCTTTGGGGACTGGCGCTCCTGGGCTGCACCTGGGCGGCGCTGGCCACGGGAGCCCTGGGCCTGGAGCTGCCGTCGGCATGCCGGGAGGTCCTGTGGCCACTGCCGGCCTACCTGCTGGTGTCCGCCGGCTGCTACGCCCTGGGCACCGTGGGCTATCGCGTGGCCACTTTTCACGACTGCGAGGACGCCGCCCGCGAACTGCAGAGCCAGATCCAGGAGGCGCGAGCCGACTTAGCCCGCAGGGGGATGCGCTTCTGACACCCTAACCCCATTCCCACCCGACAGCCTTTCCTCCCGTCGCCCATTAAAGAGCTTATTTTCTAACTCGGTTTAGTTTGAGTGTGGACGGTGGGGCTGCGGACTCTGTGCGCCCGCTGTGGAGGAGGGACATTAAGGCGAGCCACCGTCCTGAGGTCGTCTCAGCTTCATCTTCGCATCCTTGCTTGTGGTCCTCCTTTTTGCTCTAAAGGAGGCACAGACCAAAAGATCGCTCAGGAAGGACACGTCATTTCACTCTCTTGGTCCTTTCAACCTTGCTTGCCATGTCAGGAAGTACTTCCTGAAGTCTGATTTCTGTTCTTCATAGCATCCAAGCTGTGTTCTTTGAAGGTCTTCCTAGGTCTTTCCAACTTCGGGGTTCCTTCAAATACCTCTTCTGAGCCAGCCCCTACCAGTCCAAGAACAGCTGTGGGTCAAGCACCGCGTCTCTACCGTCACCAACCAGGCAGATTGAGAATCACCAAATAGAGACTCAGCTTTGATGGGCAGGGGTAGCAAACGATTTATTTTAAGGCACATTCTAAAGATTGCACCCCAACCTCCACAATTAAAAAATATAATCTGTAAAAAATAAGTGATTCATCTCCAAGTCCCAGCTAGTATTCCAAGCAAAACACTTTCTTTGGCCCCTTAATTCTCACAGTTGTCCTTTTCTTTCCCGCAACCTCCTGCACTCATGGAGCTGGTCAGCAGAAGCAGCGGAGTCAAGGAACTGTCTTTGGTGGCAAGTTGGCATTAAGGTGCCCGGTGGTCAGGCGAACTGCGTCAGGTTTGCAGGAGCGGATAGTTCCTGTCTTGCCCCTGGGAGTACTTCCAGAAAAGCCAGAGGCGAATGAAGCTGGTGAGGATCCCCGGAAGGTTGGGCACCTGAGACCGCAAGGGTTGCTGTGAGCAGAGGAGCGGATTTTCTCCCCGGCACACCTGTCCCCCGTCCCTCTCTGTTCTGCTTACCATGATGTAGGGGTCGCGTAGCTGAAACCCATAGAGGGTCCAGGAGGCAGAGGTGAGGAGGGTGGCAATGGTGAGTGAGAAGGAGAGGCGTTGGGTTGATTTAGTCTGAATGACCTTGGCCTTCGGAAAAAGGATAAAAGACACTCCTGTCCCAGGCACATAGCAAAGCTCCTACTTGTCTAAGGATTTCCTCAGGAGAAAGGTCAAACATCCTCTCTAATCTCCGTTACCTAACCTTTGCCTCCTGCCTCCCACTCACCTACCTCTACTGCCCTGTCTTCCAGGGTTTGGGTCTTCCCTTCCTTTGGAGTGTTAAGTTACGGTCTTATGTCCCCCACTTCCCCGGACAGCCCCCACTCACCAAGTCGGCCAGTGGTGACAGGTACATACTGATGGTAAAGGTACTGCAGAAGAGACCCAGCTGCTGAAGCCGGGCCTCCGGGCTGGGCACCAGGAGCCAAAAGTAGCCGAAACCCAGGACAAGGACCCCCAGCAGGGTCGCGGTCTGAAGGAGCATGGGGCGCTGCAGGGGAGAGAGCAGCCTTATGGCTAACTGTTCCAGGAGCCTGACTCCCCTGCTGGAATTGGTCCATCCTGCTCTCTGTGAGGCTCCCGTGGGGGAGCCGACCTTCATCCCGGCCTCCAGTATTGCACCCGTCACAGCCCTTTCCCTACCAGTGCTGAACACATGTCTGATCCACCCACATCACCAGTGGTTTCTATAGGAGAAGGTATCTTTTGTGTGTGTGATCTTGGTACACACAGTGGGAACTTAACACATGGTGGTGTGAGTTGGGGAGGGAGAGCTAATCAACCCATTTCTCAGCCACTGGCCCTGGCTCTCAAGGAACTATCAGAGATAACGCCCCTTCCCCTCAGTGTGTTGGGCAGCAAGTCACCCTCAGGCTAGGCAGAAACACCAGTTTGCCAGAAATGGGGCGGCGGGGGAGGAGGGGGTGCTGCTCAGTGTGTGAGTCTCAGGCTGGGCCTCACGGAGGGCTTCAAGCCTGGAGGAGCCTTCCAGGAAAAGGTGGCAGTGCCAGCCTGTCATAATCTTCTAGGAAGCAGTGTTTACCCTGCCAGCAAGGCAGGGCGTGCGGCAGAGAGGTGGGTCCAGGGGAGGGCCTCTACCTTCCGAGGGCAGTAGTGCAGATACACCGAGATATACAGGGTCTGAAGCACAGCGCCCGTGGCGTTGACGAAGATTAGGGTCCCGTCACCCTTCAAGGCCCCGTAACTCAGCCAGCTCAGGTTGCTGCAGGGTGGACAGGAGGGCCATTCCCCACGGAGGTGAGGATGGGAGGGGGACCCCAGGGGCCCCTACAACGTTCTTCCTCCCCCTCCCCCTCCCTCAGACAGCCTTTCCCGCCGCAAACGTCGCCCCTCTCACTTGATGTCCGTGGTGAGAAAGGGCAGGAACTGGACACTGTCCACGCTCCGGGTCATCCGCATGTGCCTGAGGTCCGAGCTGTAACGGGGCCCCGAAAGCAGGGGTGAGAGACGGGAAGGGAGAAGCAGCCTGCTGGGGAATCTAGACCCCCGATGCCTGTCGTCCCCGGACCACTGCAGGTCCCGGCCCCACCCTCAGCTCTCTGGACTCTCCCTCAAGTGCCCAGCCTCGCCCTTGGGCCCCGGATCCCTCAACCCGAATCCACTTTGACCCGGGTTTCGGACGCAGCTTGGGGCTGCAGCCACGTCTCTGTCCCCTCTCTGTCCCTTCCTGGCTTCCAGGTCCTGCCCCAGCCTAGCCCGGCCGCGCTCTCACAGGCCGGTGGAGTACATGATGAGGGTGAAGAGCACGCAAGCTCCGGAAAGGAGCGAGTCGGCGACGCCGCCCGCCTCCATCTCCCCCTGGGTCGGATCTTGAGCCCCGCGCGACCGTCAACTAGCTGGGCCGGCAGCCCGCGCCGCCGGAGCCCCGCCCCTGCCCCCGGGGCCCCGCCCTCGCGCGGCGCCGTGCGCCGGAAATGGGTCGGCAGCCCCGCCCGCTCCAGCGGCGCGCCGGAACTGGGCCCCGCCCCCCGAGCGCCAGGCCCCGCCCCTGCTGGCCTGCTCGGAAGCCGTCCTCCGGGTCACGCGGGTGACGGCGGGTCCCGCCGGTCGCGCTCGGCCTGCCCCTCGGCCCGCCCGGACCCCAGCATCCACCCTCTTGCCGACGTGGCCGACCTCAAATCAAAGCTTCTGGGCCCTTCCCGCCCGGAGCTCCGGCTCACAACCGCAGCTGCCCAGGGCTTGAGAGGTTTCCCCCTTTGTTGAAGCCTCTTCCCAGGGTCTCCCCTCCATGAGTGGGCTTGCCGGGAATCACCGGTCTGTCAGGCGCCCTCGCCTTCAGCCACACGGCCAACCTTGCGTGATGTGGCCCACCCGCCCAAGCGCCCGTCACCGACCCCCTAGGCCAACCCACAGGAACTTTCCTGCGGCCTCCCACGTCCCGCTGCTTGGGCTGTGCTGGGCTGTGCTGGGCTGTGCGCCCAGGCCGCGTGCCCCCGAGCACCCACCTGCACCAGCACCCGCACGGTTCCCGCCAAACCCCAGAGCCTCGGGAGCGCGAGGGGGCAGGGGATGGGAAGAACTTCCAGAGTGAAGTGCAGCCCGGAGCCCCAGAAAATCCTCAGATGGGGAAGCACCCCACCCTCTGGTGACGGTGGGGGGGTCCTAAGTTAGGACGGAGGAGCAGAGAAGTATGTCCAAATAAACCGTTGTTTTATTTGTATAAAAAAAGTCCAGTTGTAGAAATCAGCACAGACACACATCAAGTTTATATACAGATCCTGTCCACGTGGGCCCTGCCCCTACACCTAACCTCTAGACACAGGTTGGCACAGCCCCCCTGCTGGCACAGCTCTGCGGAGTGCTACCCTCAGATGGGAGAGGACGGGGCGCAGTGCCTGGCTGCAGCCCTCTCCCCGGCAGCTCCAAAGACTTCCGGAAGTCTTGGGGAGGTGCTGGATCAGCCCAAGCGCGCTGCCTCTCCCGTCTCTGGTTCCCAGGCGTGAAACTGTCTCACACTCCTCCTGCAGCCAGTGCCTCTGGGCATCCTGGCTCTCTCTGGAGGGGCATCTTTGCCAAGCTCAGTGTCCATCTGTATGACCGCAGGCTCCCTCCAGCTCGGCCTTCTCAAGAGGCCACATCTTGCACAGCTTGTTCCTTTGGCTTGAGGGCAGAAATGGTGGGGGAAGGCCTATCCCCACTCCCCTGTCCATCCCTCGAGGTGGAGGCAGTGATGGCACTACCAGGCTTGCCGACCCCCTTTGGGTTGAAACTCTTGATACCCGTTTTGAGGCTGCTGGATGGCAGCTTGTGCATGTGGTGGGAATGGTTCCCAGGAGGACTGGGGCCGTGGGAGGGGTCCCCGAACAGGTGAGGGTGCCCATCCTGCCTCCTCGGCCCGGTTCTAAATCCTCAGGCCAGGTGTGGCCTATGTCTTCATGGGGTTTGCAGCAGCAGGAGCGGCAGAAGCAGCACAGCCCAGGCAAGCGGGAAGAGGCGGGGGGCAGCGCTGTGCCCGATGCTGTGTAGGACCTGTACCTCTGGGTCATCTGCAAGACGAGAGGGCGGAAGCCCCCAAGGTGAGTGGCCCTACTGCTGGCTCTGGCCCTCAGCTCAGCACGGTCTCCCCAGCCCCTGCCTGGCAAGGAAGCCACGTCCTGTACCCAACCTCTTTAAGCAGAGCCCCTCTGTGCCCCAGGCCCAATCTTCTCTGGCTACGTACCTGCTGGAAGTCTCTTCTCCTGTGGGTTGACATGGGCCTGAGGACTGGGAGCTGAAAGGCAAGGGTGGTAGTGGGTCAGGTGCCATGCCGGGGTGGGGGGGCGGGGCTCACGCGCGGCGGCCGGCTGGGCCGTTGGTGGCACTTCCCTGCCATCCCGGCTCACTAGCCCAGGATCAGCAAAGAGGTGCGGGAAGGAGGCCCACAGGGCTCTGACACTCACTGATTTTGCCACTGACGATCACCTTCAACCTCAAGCACTGGTCTTCCTGGTGGTGGATGGGTTTGGCTGCAAGATAAACCCACAGAGTGTTAAGGGAGGAACCTCTGTCGGAAGAAATCACAAGTGCAAACTTCTCCGCCTCTTTTCCCCGGCCCCGCTCATTCAGACCCCTCTCTTCCCGCTCATCTTTCATTCCCACCTTCCTTCCTTTGCCCGGTTTCTGCTTCCCGCTCGACCTCCCATTGTCTGGGATGACCCTCGGCTTTGGAGGCGGTGCTTAAAAGGAGCGCGGCCTTTCCCTCACGGCTCCCAGCCTGGAGTTGGCCGAGGCCTTCACAATATGCTCCCCTGCCTGATATCCTCCCTGTCCAGGCCCCAGTGACGAGGCGAGGCCTGGATCCATTCTACACACAGCTGATTTGCTAACTCCCGAATCCACCAGTGCCTCTCCAGCGCCTTCGGCAGAGTACAAACTCCTTAGCACTTCCTAGGCCGCCACGACATGTGGTGTGTGCCCTGTCCCCTGCACCCCTCCACGCCTACCTCTCCCCACGGGCAGTGCCCCCCCTACTCCAGACTCGACCACATGGCGTTCCCTGAAGGTCTCCTGCACCCGTTGCACGTGTCCCCTCGTGCCCGGCCAACTCCTCGGCTTGTCCTAAGCTCTTGGGTCCTCGTCCCCAGGAACCCTTCTCTGAGCCTCCTGAGCCTGGCGGGCACCCAGGTCGTTTTCCCAAGGCCCCCGTGCCCACATCTTCACATCACATCGTTCTAACGGTCCGTTCACCTATGCGTGTTGCTTTCCAGCTTTCCGGGCTACAGGGACCCTGTAGCGTTTTATTGACCTCTGTGCCTGCGGTGCCAGGCAGAGTGCCCAGTACACAGAAGCTCATACCACGTGTGTAACGTGAGTGGATTAAAACAATTCCGGATCGGAAGGGCCGTGTGTGGCTTCGTACTGAGCACGTGCATCACACCTGCTGCGTCCCCGTGTGGCCCGTGCGCGCGCCCCGGGGACTCACAGATGTAGTAGTAGCTGTGTCCCTCTTTGAACTCCTTGCCCAGGGTGAAGGGCGTGAAGCGCTGGAACTTCTCCGACAGCTTCTCCGGGCCGTGCCTGGCGCTCGGCTGGTTGCACTGCCAGCGGACCTGGTCCCTGGACTGGGGTTGGCACAGCTGGTACTGCTCACGCTCCACCAGATACAGGGTGTACCGCTCCATGGCGGCGGCCGCCACAGTGTCGTCCTCGTAATGCGGGCAGATGATGTCCAGGTAGTCATTGAGCCGGACGTGTACTGTGTAGTCCTCGCTCCGGAACCTGTTCCCGGGAGGCAACAGACGGTCACTCAGAGGCCAGGCTCCGGGCCAGAGCCGCGGGCCTGCGAGCGGCTACCCGGCCCCCCACGGAGATTTCTGAACAGCCTCAACTCCCAGTATTTTCTGACCTTGACCTCTTCAGTGTCTTCTCGCCATCTTCGAACGTGCCACCCCCCTCACTGCGTCCGTCCTCTAAATTGCATCCGCCTGGCATCCTTCAGGTGCCCGACCACTTCCCGTAACCCCCGGGGGTTCGCCCAAGGAAGGGCTTCTGAGTGTGTCCCCGGCTCGCTCACCACTTCCCCAAATCCGTGCTCCCGGCTGCTCTTCTCCAGCCCCGTCTGGGACCCAGCCCGCGACGCCCTCCCGTCGGGAGAGCCGCGCTCAGCCCCCAGCACACCTGCGGCGGGGCCGCCCGCGCCCTCGCCCGTGCCCCCGGGGCGCGTTCACACTCGTCGGCTTCACTTCCGCCCCCGGCACACCAGGCCGGCACACACTCCCGGATCCGCCACTCTAGCGCCTCCTTGTCCGCTCCTCCCAAAGCATCCCAGGCCTCCCCGTCCATCGCCAAAGCCACGCTCGCACCTCCGCGGAAGGAGCTCCAGAAACGCCGGAGCTCTCGGCCCGGCGGAGGCCGCCCCAGGTGCGGCCAGCGCCCTCCCCGGGGCCCCAGCGGCTCCGGCCCGGCTCCGCCCTCCGGCCCCAGACACCTGGCTCCAGGCGCCGCGGGGCGGGGCCCGGGGGGGGAGGGGCCTCCCCCGCCCCCCCGGCCCCCCCCCCCCCCCCCCGAGCCGGTCGGCCCCTCCGGATTCCCCCGGCGCGGCCGGCCGCCAACGCGCTTCAAACCCGGGCCCCGGCACGGGTGGGGGAGGGGCAAGAGCTCGGCCGAGCGGCCTGGTCGGGGTGGGGGGGTGGGGGTGGCACCCCCTGCCCGGTCGGCGGGCGCCCTCGGAGGCCCGGCCTGGGGGCGGCGAGCACCCGGGCCCCTCCCCCACCGGGGAGGGGGAGGAGGAGAGCGCCAGTGAGGGAGAGGCTTTTAAAATTCCTCTCTGGAGAGATAAACATAGAAGCCATTTCAGAACAGGTATTTCAGCTCTGGGCCTGGCGTCTTTCCCCCATTCCCGTGACGGGCACTGACTCATTCCTCTTCCACCTCCGCCACCCGCCCCAGCACTCCTGAGAACCTGTGAAAATCTACCTGGTCAGAGGCGGCCGGCCCCCAGGACCTCAGGGCCAGGGCTCGCCCCGGGCACAGCCCTCCAGGCCCGGGAAGCCGGCGCCGGCCCCTCCAGCGCCCAGGAGCCCAGCGCCCGGCTCGCAGCAGCCCCGCCCTCCTCCCCACGCGGCCCTCCCGCCCGGGGCCTGGAGATCCCGCTCCGGCCCACCGCCCTGAGTCACCCAAGCCAGCCCCACACCCACCCAGCTCAGGGCCACCTCGTCTGTGCCTGCGAGCCGGGCCTGGCTCGGCCCCTGTGCACTCCACTCTGGCTGGTTTCTCTTTAGTCCTGGGTATGGGAGGGTGTGTGTGTGTGTGTGTGTGTGGCCAGATGGACAGGGCAGAAGCTGTGCTTGGTGGGGGCACCCATTATCCCCCTCCTGGGGGTGCAATCTGTTCCACTTAGCACTCCTTCGACTCTGGCTCTCCGTCTGGGAAAGGGGGGCAAGCGGCGTCAGGGAAGGCGGGGAGGGGGGGCAAGGAAGAGGCTCCTTCCTGAAAGAGAGGAAACCTGGGAGCTTGGGAACGGAAAAGGCCAGGGTCCCCCCCTCCCTACTCATGGCTTCCTGTCCCCTCCTCCTCCTTCAGCCAACACCTGGCATGGGCATAAACAGGGACTTTGCTCTCTCCCACTAGGGCGAGACTGGGTCAAGGAAGTACAGAGCAGGCAGGTGGGAGCAGCACCGGGTGGGGAGGGCGGACATTAGGGCTGCCCCTGATGCCGAAGGGCAAGAGGGCATTGCCTCCTGGGCTTGGCAGCAGCTGGCAGTTCCCTCCCGCCCCACAAGCCACAGCCTACAGACCCCCCACCAGGCAGCACTGCCACAGGGTCAGAGGAAGCTGGCACCACGGACTTCTCCAGCGGAGTGGGGGGGCGGGCATGCAAGGGCTGGGGGTGGCCAAGCTGAGCGTTTATCCTGACCGGAGCTGCCCAGCCCTCCTCCCCCTGCTCCGCCCTACCCACCTCTTGTGTTTTCCCACAAATATTGTTCCCGTAACTTCAGAAAACTCAAGGGCAAGAACAAAGGGTCCAATGGGGCTTCTCCCTCCCAGGGCCATTTGCCTCCTAGCCCTAAACCTGCCCAGGATGAGTTAACTCCTTCCTGCCCAGAGCCCCGAGTAACCCTTTTAACCCCTTCCATTCCTTCTGAACCTTTCCCATGACCTCCCTCCTCCCGTCTCTTAATCTCATAAACAGGTGACTCCCTCAGCCTACTACACAAGGCATGCGCCCCACTCATGCCACCTCAAAGGATCCCTGGTGTGTGGAGGGGAGCTTTCCAGGGTCATCCTAAATACGGAGTGCACAAGCTTGAAGCCAGAAGGCCAGGCCCCTCCTGAGGGGTCCTTCCAGGATTACAGTGAACATTCTGCTTACTCCCCATGTCACATCAGGCACCTATCTGTGTGGGCAGACGTCCAAGCGACAAGAGGCACAGAGGCTTTTGTCGTGGAAGGGCCTAGAACGAGAGCCGTCGGCGCCAGGGAGGGTGGTCCAGGCTGGAGGCAGGAAGTGTTCAGCAAGGGTCCCTCACTTCAGAGTTAACAGGGGGCCAGGGGGGTGGAAAGGAAGGGCAGAGATAACCCAGTGCAAGTAACTGGCAGGCAGGCTCCTGCCCAGGGCTGGGGTACTCCTAGTTATGTCCCAGTTACCGGGGAGAAGCGAGGGGAAGAAACTCCACGGGATCCCTCCCGCCTCTGGTCACGGCCCCAAGACTCAGGTCGGGGGCTGGCCGGGGCAGTTAACCGGGCCACGGTGGGGGTGGGGGTGGGCAGTGCCAGCCGGGCGCCCGGGCTGCCGGGCGGAGACTCGGGGCTTACTTGGGGTTTGAACTGTTCCAGAAGACGGTGTGGCGGTCAGCAGCGGCCAGACTGCAGCACAGGCCCAAGAGCGGGGCCCAGAGGAACTCCATAGCGGGGGGCCTGGCCAGGCCGGGCGAGGACGAGGGGCTCCTCGGGGTCCGGGTTCCCGCGGGCTGTCTCGGCGGCGCAGTCGGCACCGCGCACAGCTCTGGCCCCTCCGCCCGGCGACTCCGCCTTTTGGGCCGGCGCCGCCCGCCACCCCGCCCCGCCCCCGCCCCCGCCCCGCCCCGCCCGGCGCGCGGCTGCCCCGGGGCTTGGGGGCTGGGAGGTGGAGGAGGGGAGGGGAGGGGAGGGGAGGGGAGAGGAGGGCAGGGGAGCAGAGCGGGACTCGTGCCTCGGCCGCGACGGAGGTGCCGTGTGCCGCGAGTCCGCTCGCCTGTGGGTGTGCGTGCGGGCCCGCGGGCCGTGCGGGGCGCTCGGTGGCGCGCGGGAGAAGGGCTCCAACGGCACGTGCAGGACTGCGAGCGCGCGGCGCGGGACCCGGTCGGGCTGCGCCGCGCGCGGGTCCTGCGGGGCGCGAGGTCGCGGACAGGGCCCGCGCCTTCCCCGAGCCCAGCACACCCAGGCTCGGGCGCCCGCGATCCCACTCTCCTCCCACCCGCCTTTCCCGGACTCCGCGCTCGGCTGCTCCTCCCTACGCACGCGGCTGTTTGTTTTTGTTGGGTTTGTCAATGTTGTCTTTGTTCGCGAGATGGTGTCATCGCCTAGATGCCGGGAATAAAGCGCGACCCTGTGTGATCGGGTGTGTAACGTGTGCGGCTGGGGCCAAGGGCGCCCCTGCCCGTCTCCGCCAGTGACAGGGAGGGACACCCGGGCTCCTGGGTCCCAGGGGCGCCCTCTCTTGTTTCTAGTTGGCCAAAGGGCACTACTGACGTGTTCGTGAGTGCGCGCGCGCGCGTGTGCGCCAACACACGTGTGTGCCGTGCGAACGGGCTTTGGATACGGACTGTGAGAATCTGGGCATTCCCAAAGTGTGACAGACCGCAAGCCCGCATGTGCATCTGGCACGCGTCAATACGTGTGATGGCGCGCGAGTGTGAAGGCATCTGTGGGTGGCTCCGCAGCCGTGTGTGCAGCTCCGGCGTGAGTGTGCAAGTGTTAGTGAACCGCGTGTGAAGAGAGGCGGCCGTGGGGAGGGGCGGGGGCTTGCACGGCGGGCCCCTCCCCCTCGCCCGGCGCCCGGCCCCGCCGGACGCGGCCCCCCGGGGCCCTTGTCCCCGCCGGGATCTGCCGCCGGCCGGAGCAGGGCTGGCGCCAGGGCGGGCAGGTGTTTGCTGAGGCTCGAGTGCGCGTCCGGGGCGGGGGGCCCGACGCTGCGTGCCTGCGCGCCTTCGGCGGCTCCCGCGTGTGACTGCGGGGCTGTGTGTGCGCGCGCGGCTGGCGTTGCGAGCGTGGGCGCCTCCCCGGCCGGCCCGTCCCCGCCGCCGCGCGTCGCGGGAAGCCGGCTCCCGGCCGGCTCGGACGCGGCTCCGGGGTTCCGAGGCCGTTTCGGCCTCTTCTTTTACGGCCGGGCCCGGCGACGGCGCCTGTAATTACGCGGGGCCGGGACGCCGCGGCCAGTCCGGCGCTGGCCCCGCCGGGGAGGAGCCTGGGGCGGGGAGAGCCGGGCCCGCCTCCTCCTCCCACCCCCCACCCCGCTCCCCCGCCCCGACGGCCGCAGGCGGCGGGAGGCGAGACCCCCCGCGCGGACCGTAAACACTTCCCGAGCGTAGCCGCGTGGCTCTGCGTACGCCCCGCCCCCGCCCCGGGCGGCGGCCCAGCCCCGCGGCTGCAGACGTGCAGCGCGTCGCTGCTGCGGGGCCGAAGTCCACCCGCCCGCCCCCCGGCGGCGCCTCCCGCGCGCTTGGCTCACCTGGGAGGACCCCTGGGAGGAGCCCTGGGCGTGGGCCTCCCGCGTGCCCCCGGCGAGAGCAGCCGGCCCCTGCCCGGTGCCCCCGAGCACCGCAGCTACGCGAGCGCGGGCTTTGCCAGTCCCCCGCGGCGTCGGCAGCGCCTCGCCGGGCACCCGGCACACGTGGCACACAGTCACTACGTGTGTGCGGAGGGAGGGGAGTCCCCGCCGCGGGAGGTGCGGCCCTTCTGCGGGCTCCCCGCTCTGAAAAGCAGCCCGGGGAGGGGGAGGGGCGGCGGCTCTGCAGAGACGGTGGCCCAGGTTGCCCACCGCCGGGGCCGGGCCGGGAACGTGTGAGGTCCCTGCGCTGCGCCGCCCGGCCGGGCAGGTTCGGGCGAGCTCAGCCCAGCCCGGCGGGGCCACGTCCGTTCGCTCTCTGCGCGCGTCTAGGGCTGGGGCGGGGCGGGGGCGAGCCGGCTGGAGAAGGGCGGGGGGGCCTTCCCGGCTCGGCGCTGTCCCCAACATTCCCACTCCAGGTTGTGGTCCCTGCACTGTTCGATCCATGTATTGTGCGTCGGGGGTCGCTTGTCAGACCTGGAGGGGCGCTCAGGGGCCGGGCGTTGTTATGGGCACCGAGGGTGACGGTGGGGCTAAGACAGAACCCCTGCCCTCGGGAAGCCCCCGGGCCAGTAGGGGATACAGACGAGCCACCGTTCGTACAAGCTGGCTAGTTTGCTGTAGGTGCTGTGGCCCAGGCGGCAGTCCCGCCCGCCGCGCCCCTCGCCCGCCCCGCCACCCCTAGAGCCGCGGCGACGCCTGCCGGACCGAGAGGGGGGCTGCAGGCACCGTGCGATCCAGACGCAGACCACACCGGGCACTTCCGCTCTGAGACTCGGCTTCCTCCGGTCCCCTCCCCGTCCCAGCCCCAGCCTGCCCAGGCGGCGCTCCTCCGGGCTCCTGCTTTGGACTACCTCTCACCGCTGACTTACGCGTCTGTGTTGGCTCTCGGCACCGCCACCCCCAGGCAAACATCTGGGCTCAGTGGCGGGAGCTGTCTGAGGTGGCTGTCTGTCTGTCTGGGAAATTCCCCTAGTGAGTCCTTTGTGGGAATTCCCGAGGGACAGGGTTAGCCTTCCGAGTGCCCTAGGAGAGCCCGGCCTCTGGGAGACGTGCTATCCACCTGTGAGGGCGGGGCGCTGCCCTCCTGCGGGCGCCAGTTTCCCCGTCTGGACCAGGCGGAGAGTGATTGCCACTCCCTTGCCCAGCGCCCTGTGGTTGGAGGTGGGGAAGGCCAAGGCCAGTGTCCTGGGGCACTGTCTAACCCCAGCAGCCCCTGAGGGCATCTCCGGGCAATGGGGTGAGGTGGGAGGGGATTCCCTGGTGAGTCCTGGGCCCAGAGCAGCCTCTGCTCTGTGTTCTTTTGGAAAATACAGCGTATATTTCCCACTGTATTAGTGACGTGAGCAGTTTTTCACAAGTTGGAAAATAGAGAACAGGAGTACAGAGGGGTGGGGCCTGCCAGCCGCCCCTGGGCTGACACCTTCGTCCCTTGCCTGCCAGCCTTTTGCTTGAGATTTTGTTTGCTTGCTGTTAGCTGGTGTGATAAGCATGACTCACTTCTGCTGTGTCCTTCTTTTTGCCTTTTAACTTCCATCTTATACTCTTTGTGAACAGCATTGTTAATGGCAGCGTAAGTGTCTCTCAGAGTTTGCCACCGTAAAGAGGAGGGGCAGAAATAAGCAGCAGCCGCCCGCACACACTCAAGCACTCCTCAGTTGCTCAGCAGGGCTGATTGCTTCTTGGAACTTACAAACAACCCTGACGTCGACTTTCAGTCAGCAAGCATGTATGGAGCGCCCGCTCTGGCCTGGGCCCTGGTTTAGGGCTGGGGGCTTCGTGCGGGACAGTAGGCGGGGGGCTCACATTGTAGACGAACTCGACATCTGCTTCCTTCGATTTTGGAGAATTTTCATGTTGCCACACGGAAGCCAGATTCTTCTGACCACTGGGCCAGTTCTCTCCCTGAGGGCGCAGGTGGCCAGAACCTGGGAGATCTGTCCCCTGGGGATTTTCCAACTCCAGAGGGGGGCCAGGCTCAGAGAGAAGGTGGAATTCTTCCCCTGGGAGTCCCCTCGGGGGAGAGGAGGTGGGGCAGGACGGGGCGTAGAAGGTAGTCGGGGCCTGGGCAGTGCTAAGAAGGATGGGATCCTGGCTTCTGCACAGAAAGCAGAAACACCAGGAGGCATTGTGTACAGGTGCCTCTTGCACCAAAAACTGACTAATCACTCCCGTCACTGTCCTGGGAGGCCCTGGGGACTCTGAGGTATATCCTTGCCCTAAAGTAATCTAGTCTCTTGGCAAATACGTAATTAGAATATAAGATAAGAGTTATAATAGAGGCATAAGAGACAACAGGCTGTGGGCTCAGCGAGGAAGGAATGTTTACTTGGGATGAGGGGGCCTTCACAGAGGAGGGGATACTTGAAATGGGTTTTGGAAGGTGAGTAGGCATGCACATCGAGAGAGGAGGGAGCGGGCAGAGGGGTGGGAGGCTGTGCAGGAGCACTCCGAGGGAGCTACAAGTACAGAATGGGTCTGGGGGTGTGACAGGAGGTGAGAACAGGAGGTGGTTTGGGGGCCACATTGCCAAGGTCATTGAGTCCAGGCTTGGGATTTTGACATCGTTCTGTGGCTCACTGATACTTGAATAGAGCACTAGGATTTGTATTTTAGAATGTGGGTCAAGGAGGGGGAGCTGGGGGGCGGGGTGGCTAGCTCCCGTGGGAGTGTGCGGGGCCAGGGGACGGGTTAGATGTTGCTGGAGGAGAGCCGAGCCCCAGGCACGGGCAGGGAGGAGGCTGGGGGGGGGGGGGGGCAGGAACGCCGCTTCTGCGTAGGGAATGCAGGACAGGAACAGACCTGGGGGGCAAACCAAGTACCGGTTTAAACAGGAGGTTTATATTTCCCGAAGCACAGAGCGCTCTGGAAGCAGGATGGCCGCTCGTCCGTGTGGTCATGGAGCCAGTCCCCTCTGCTTGTCCACTTTGCCGCCCTCAGCACCCTGGTCACAAGGTGGTGGCCTCCGCCACAGAGCTACATGCCCGAGGTGGGAGGGGTGGGGGTGTGAGGTCTTCTCCTTTTAAAGGCCTCTTTTTATCTGGTAAGGAAATCTTTTCTAGCAACTTCCTAGACCGATTAGCCTCAGGGGAAAAAACTGGCTCAGTGTTCAGGGCCCGCCCTACACCTTCCAGGGAGGGGAAGGGACGCTCTGTCTGGGGCTGGGGCCCACCTCCCCCACATGGGGCCTACTCTGCTCCCAGTAGAAACCTGTTAGCCTGGGGGAGGGGTGGGCACCGAACAGAGCCCCGTGCCCCTCTGGGACTTCCACGGGAGGGTCCCAGGGGGCAACCGGAGGGGGGCGGTCTGGAGCTCCGGAGGGGTGGGGGCTTTGGGACATCGTGGTGAGCCTTGAGTCTCTAGGCAGGGAAGAAGAGACTGCTGGATGTAGGGCTAGGAGTCCCTCTGAGCCGGAAGCGAAAGGGCCCCACCAAAACTGCCTCTGTTCTTGCTAGGACCCTCCCCCACACCTTACACGCGCCTCCCGGAGGAGTGCATATCCTCCGGTGAAGGTCAAGGGGTCAGTGACCTCTTCCAGCACAGCAGTCAGCGCCTAAGGAGTGACAGGGCAGGATCACGTTTTCCAAGACCACGGACTCCCCCAGACCCCAGGCCAAAGTGAGACTCACTCTCCTCTCCTTCCCGAGTCTCCTGGGTGCTCTGTTCCTGTCTACTCTCTCTGTCTCTAATGAGCTCTGTTCTCACTTCCTCTCGGCTCAAGTTTGAGCCCTGCGGCATGAAGCCGCGACCCTCTGGGCCGCTCCTGTGGGGCCCCCCTTCTGTGTCCTGGAACCCAGTCGGTGTGGGTGGGGGGAGGTCCCTGCTCTCAGCTCCCCAGCCTCGGGGCCCCCAGCGTGGACAGGCCCGTGCAGGTCGGCAGGAGAGCATTCGCCGGACAGGCCCATCAACCTCCTTTCCACCGCTGGCCGGAAGCTTTCACCGTGACATAGTTGCTACAAGGGCAGGACCTTAGGTGCTTTTATCTCAAAAGTGTTCCTTTTACACACTGTTTTTTTCTGATTGCAGAAGGACTAGAGGATCAGCGCAGAAAACGTGGAGAAGCACAGAGGTGACAGCGGGCCCAGCCGGCCCCTTCCCCACAGCTCGGCAGGTTTTATGGCGAATGTCTTTGTGAGGCTGCGGTTTAATGCCCGTGTTACGGCCGGCTCGGAACCCCTTGCGTTTGTGTAACATTTTATGACCTTCCAGTGTGTTCGGCTGCGTATTTTATCACGTGCCATTTCATTTTTACAGACTCCTCACGTTGTGAGGTAGGCACAGGCAGGAATTGGGCCCCCACTGACCGGGCGAGGAAACCCGGGCGGGGAGAGGGGACGGAATCAGAGCTCACATGGGTACGCCGCGTGTGGCTGCCTCCTCCCTTCCGCACCTCGCTGCCTGCCTGCCCCGGGTGTGAAGGAAGGGCCTTGGCACCCAGTGCCGATTTGCTGTGGGCCAACGGAGGCAAGTGGACGGAGGGGGGGAGGGGGGAGCTCCTTGGCACCAAAGCCCCTGGGTGGGGGCGGGGGGGGGGAGGAGAGGGGACCCCAGGGGGCTTGTGGGACAGGCCGAGGAGACACAGAGCTCCAGGGCTCAGCCCACCCTGGCGGGTCCCTGCAGTACAGCTTACCTCCCACGCCACCCACATTTCTGGAGGCCGGTTTGTGTGCCAGGCACTTCCGGGGAGGCCGGTAATGACCTGCGAGCAGGACAGAGCAGGAGAGACGGGGCGCCCCAGCTTTAGAAACGAGAACACTCTTTAACCTCTCTGAGCCCCGGTACAGGTGCTGGGGGGCCCCAGGAACACACACACTGGTCCTACGGGGCGGTCCTTGGTGGACTCCCCAGGAGCACGGCTGCCCAGAGCCCTGAGGTTCACGGGGTGCAGACGAGTGGGGGAGTCCCCAAGTAGGAATGGTGGGCAAGGGCATTCCATGGCCTGAGGGTTGGGACAGGCCACTCTTCCCTGAGCTGTGGGTGTGCCAGGAAGGACTTGGGGGGTCTGTGCCTCCAAGCCTGCTCTTCCCCTCCAGGCCGCCCCCCACCCCCCACCCCCCACCCCCCACCCCCCCCCCCCCGCCATGGGCTGGGCATCATCACCTTCACTAGTTGCGGGTCCTGGGGAGCTGGGTCTCACGGAGGAGGAGGGATTGGCTAAGAAAAGGTGGGGAGGGACACACAGCCTGGTTGGGTGCAGGGAGGGCAGGAGCGTACAGAGCTGATGTGCAAGGCGGGTGCGGAAGTGCTGTGGGACCCGGCAGGAAAACTCCCCTCGGGCCTGAGTCCCTGCGTCAGGGAGGAGTCGGGTGGGACAGACATCCCGGAGGGGGCCTTTTACAGCAGTCGTTTACAGGGAGGCTGGCTTCCCATGGGCCGCGGACGGACGGGATGTTCAGACGTTCAGATTGGGCCTCAGAGACAAGCAGGTGGGTTGTATTCTTTGGGGAGCCATAGGCTGAGGGAAGGCAGAGCCCAGAGAAGGTTTGGAGACTCCAGTGTGGGGAGGGGCGAGGCGTCCCAGGAATAATGATCAGCTCACGATACAGAACCTTCTGGGTGCCGGGCTCCTTTGAAGCTCATTGTGCGCATTAATGTGCGTCGTCGTCACGAGCACCATATGGGGCGGGTAGCTGTAGTGTCCTCACTTTACCGATGGGCAAAGCTGGGAGTGCAGAGAAGTTAATGACTCCCCTGAGGTCACACAGCTAGTAGGTGGTGAAGCCGGAATCTGAACCGAGGCAGTTGGCTTGGGAGGCCTGCTGTGACCATTGTCCCGTCCCGTCCGGCCCTTCTGGTGGCTGCTCCCAGAAAAGGTCAATGAATACCGGTCTAAGGTGCAGGCCACTGGGGACACAGAGACGCGAGGCCGTTCTGGAAAGGATCTCTGTGGGATACAGTGGCTGTTAGGATGGGGAGGGAGGGTGCGGCTGTCCGGTCAGCGCTGGGGGCCCAGGCAGGAGGCAGAGCTGTGGAGAAGCCCGCTGGCTCCCTGTCCCAGGCCTTCCCGCCGGGCTCAGTCAGGCAGGCGCTCCACCTGGGGCTCCTGATGCCAAGGAGGGACTCGGGATGTGGGGACTTGAGGACTGGCTTCCTGCTAGGCTGTGGTCTTGGCCGCGTCTCCGGCCGCCCCTCGTACCCTGGTCCCTGCCTGTCACCCAAGGCATGTTCCCAGCCTCTCCATCCATTGTATGAACTACTGAATTTCCTTCCAAAATAAACCTTTTCGGTTTTCAGCGGCCTGGAGTCCGTTTCTATTGTGGAAGCCAGCGGCTGGCCTGCAGGGGAGCTCTCCTCGAACGGGTCAGGTGTGAATGCTTGCGGGAAGGTTGAGAAGTTGCACATTCAGGGCCGGGCCCGGGCAGGGCTCTGAGATAGCAGCCTGGAGGTGGGGCCAGGAACGCGGTTGGAGGCCCTGGAGCCCATCCGGGAGAAGGCAGAGCCGCCTTGCAAGCAGTGCCTGCGGGGAGGGGGAGCCAGGCGGGCGTCCAGGAAGGAGGGGACCAGGGAGGCAAAATGCCGGCTTTGGGCTGGCCTCCTAGGACCTTAGTCATCCCAGAGGAACCCTCCGCCGTTTAAGCAAGAGCCAAGAAGGATTCCCGTGTCCTGCTGTGGGCCACGTGCCCGTTCCCAAAGCCATCCCTGTGCCTGGGCACTGCCGTGCTGGGTGAGGCTCAGGGCACCGGATCACTCCCGGACCTGGAGGCGGGCTGGGGATGAGCAGTCCTACAGGAAAGCTGGGCTTCTGCCCCTGGGAGCAGCACAGGATAGAAGCGGGGCAGGCAAGCAGGTGTCCGTTAGGACAGCTTGGTGGGTGCGAGGCTTTCAGAGTGCAGGGAGGGACTGTTTCCAGATGGAGAAATGTGGGCCCCGTTGTAGATAAAGAGGAGAGAACCAGTGGGGCCCCCCCCCGCCCCGTTCAGGGAGCCTGGAGATGCATAGGGGAAACTGAGGAAGGGGGCCCCAGGAGGAACACGTGGGGACAGCTTTCAAGACAGAGGGTGGGAGTCCAGGTTGGTGAGGGGCACGGCTGTGTTTCAGAGGAGGGGGGAGGGGAGGAGTGTGGGAGGTTGTGGCCGGAGGCACCTGTTCCCTGGCCACCTGCTTCTCCGGGCCTCACCTGGGCTGAGAGCTTGGGCTTCGGAGGCAGACGGCAAGCTGGGGTCCCAGTTCTGTACAGGACTGCACTAGGTCACTCCCTAGGATGTGACCCTGGGCGCATCACATCTGTGCCTCGGTTTCCTCATTTATGAAATACCGAAGGGTCACGGCGAGGGTTAAGTGAGATGATGTACCGAGAAAACAGAGCGCGTGGAAAGCTGGAGAGCCTGGCTCGTGAAGAGACTTCGGGACCAGACCAGCTGTTACTGTGGCAACTGTGACTTTACTGCAAAGGCCCACAGCGACAGTGACGAAGTCCAGTCCACGTGGCTGCCGCTCCTGCCTCCTGACGTGGCCCCCCAGCCCCTCAGACGGGGCTCCTCATCACCTGTCCCAGCTGGCCACTGCTATTGGGCTGGGGGGAGGTGGGCGGCAGGGACCGCCCTGTGCACCCCTCACCCCCACCGCCTCTGCCGGGCGTCCCGTGTGTCCCAGTTCGGAGTGCTGGCGATTCCAGGTTTCCTTTGCGCTGTTCCCGGGGCCGGACCAAGGGCAGACCCGCCACGTTTTGTGTCGCAGGATGTCCGGTCCTGTCTGAGGACGCGGGCTTTGCCGCCGAGCCCTGGGGGAGCAGGGAGTGTCCGGTGAGGTGTGCCTTCCCGCTGCTGGGTGGTTTTCCTCCTTGGCACACATTCAGCCAATGGGCTCCCAGGAAGGGTTCTCTTGGCAGAAAGCTTGGGCCCAGCTTGAGAACCACCCTGCCCTGGGCGCGAGCGGCCGAGGGCATCATCGGGCAGGCAGAGGGGGAGGAGGGCTGAGCAGCCCCAGGTGGGGCTGGGTCCCTGGAGCAGGTTAGGGACAGGCCACCTCTCCAACTCTGGGCTACACTCAGTCACCGAGGACCCAGACTCGGGCCCGGAGGCCCCAAGGCCCTGGTCAGCACCTGATCTGCCTTCTGTCCCTGCCATTGAGGAGGTCGAGGACACACCTGAGACCTCCCTCTGTCCCAGCCGCCTCTCCCCCGGCTCCCACGCGGGACTCTCTGCATGTAGACCGTAGCAGCAAATCCCTGCATGCCAGTAGACGCGCCTGGCTTCTCTGTAGGACTGGCGAAGGCGGGCGCCGGGAGAGAACAGCCTCTGACCCCAACCGAGGGCTGCCGTTTCCAGAGCAGGCACATCTAATCACAGTGACCAGAAGCGGGCGAGCGGTTGACCGGGAGAGGGGGGCGCGGATGGGGGTCTGACTGGAAGGGGCAGGAGCAGCTCTCTTGGGAGACTGAAGTGTTGTTTATCCGGACGGGGTGCTGGTCGCCTGGGGGATGTCGAAAGTCGCCGTCAACCTGGATCCTGAACACGTGTGAATGTTATTGCGCGTAAGTCGTGCTTCGCCAAAGGTGATACAAAATACAAGGAATAACGACAGGTTGACTGGACACCCCAGTTTGTGAGCCAGTGACAGGGCTGCGAGTGAAATGGCCCTGGGCCCCCGCGGGTGAGGGCACCGGGTGGGAGGCTGGTTGCCCGGGAGGGGCCCTTCTCACCCGGCTCACTCTGGGTGCCTCCCCACTCCCCCCCCACCCCCCCACCCCCCCGGTCGCCACTAGGAGGACAGGGGCCCTTCTTCTGTTGCGCAGCCGCCCCGACCCTGGGGACCGCCGGCCGCCTGGCCGGGAGGCTCTTTCCCTGGGTGTTTCCCCACACAGGCCGCCCGGGCCGTGCAGGGTCTGTCCTGGGCTGTGTGTGTGGCTACCGGAGCACCTATAAAGTAAACACGACTGAGAAGGCCAGTGACCGCAGAAGACACAGATGAAATGAAAAAAAAAAAAATCAAAATAAACAAAACCTCCCAAACTCACCCCACGCCTCACACCGAAAAGCCCAGAGCCCCGAGCTGGGTGGGATAAAGAGTGGGCCTGTTTGGGTGATATTTATATAAAGGGCTTGGTTCCTCCCTCGGGCGAGTAAAGCGAGTTGTAAAATTTGAAGGCACATTTTAAAATTGTTTAAAATCCTCCAAATGTGTTTCCTGTCTGGCGCTGCGTATGGGGAGCTGGTAACCCGTGTGCCTGTGTGGCCCGGAGCGCGGGTTAACGAGGGACTTTAGAGGCAGTGATGCGGAGGGGCCGGCCCACTCCGGCCGCCAGAGAAGGAGCCCCTTGTTGGCCCGGCGTGTGTTCCCAGGGCTGGAATGTGCGGGAAGGGCCTCGGGACTTGGGAGGGCGGTTTAGTCTGGGAAATTCGCATCTTTGTAAAAGCCACCGTACTTATAAATCATCAGTTAAAGGCCCGTAGGGGTCATAATGCAGGTGTGTGATTTTTACTTCTGAAGCGAGCGGGCGTGATAATATTTGACAACACGTAATAATTAGGATACTGCGTGTACGTTTGATAAGTTAGATGATGATCGGGATGACCCTCCTGCGTCACGGTTCCTCTCCACCTTTGCTGACACTTCCCTCTCTCAGTCTCTCTCTCTGCCTGGGCCACCGTCAAACTGAGACCTCCCGGTGGCTCAGCACCACCTCCCCACGGTGTGCGTGAAGGACTCCCTCCGCTGGGCCCCCTTGACATTTTTCCTTTTTTTTTTTTTTTAAGTATTTATTTTCGAGAGGGAGCCGGTTGGAGGAGGTGGGTAGAGAGAGGGGGACCGAGGATCTGAAGCCAGAGAGCCTGACGCGGGGCTCGAACTCACAAACCGTGAGATCATGACCTGAGCCAAAGTCGGACACTCAACCGACAGAGCCACCCAGGGGCCCCGACATTTCATCTGTAGCAAAGTTCACTGTGTCCTTTCCCTTCTGAAATTCAACTGAATGTGTGTCTGTCGCCGTCACACGCCCTGTGGGGACCAGGGGTGGGTCTTAGCGGTGCCTCCCTTTCAGCTCCGTGCCCAGAGAGGGCTCTTGGTTCATATCTGTTGGATTAAACTGTTTTTTTTCCTTTAAAATTTTTTTTAATGTTTTATTTACTTTTGAGAGAGAGAGAGAGACAGAGCACGAGCAGGGGAGGGGCAGAGAGAGAGGGAGACACAGAATCGGAAGCAGGCTCCAGGCTCTGAGCTGTCCCCACAGAGCCCGACGCGGGGCTCGAACTCACAAGCTGCGAGGTCATGACCTGAGCCAAAGCCGGAGGCTTAACCAACAGAGCCACCCAGGAGCCCCAGTTTTGCTATACTTTAATGTTTTCTTTCTAGTTTTTTTAATGTTTATTTATTTTTGAGAGAGAGAGACAGAGACAGACAGACACAGTGTGACTGGGGGGAGGGGCAGAGACAGAGAGGGGGAGACACAGAATCCAAAGCAGGCTCCGGGCTGCGAGCTGTCAGCACAGAGCCCGACGTGGGGCTCGAACCCACGAACTGGGAGATCATGACCTGGGCCGAAGTCCGATGCTCGACCAACTGAGCCACTCAGGCGCCCCTAAACTGTTTTTTTTTTTTCTTAACAGGATTCCTGGGCAGACCTAATTTGGTAACAGCCATCACACTTTAAGATATATTTTTAAATTCCATTGTCCTCGAGCCCTGCCTCGATGGAATATAGATGTAATTGTGCTGAATTTAGAATTAGTGGAATTCAAGGTACAGTTTGAAGACCATCTGGTTTTGTTTGATTGTAGTTCTGAAACACAATGTCTATCTCATGTGGAAACCCCTTGGGGACAGCATTTGTGGGGGGCAAGGTGACCTGTGGTAGATCTTCGTCATGACCTTCCGTGGCACCTGACGGATGAAGGGCGTTTCTCTCCGCACCTGCGCCCTCTTCTTCGTGCTGGTCGCGGGGATGGATAGAGCGGAGCCCCACACCGAGCAGGGAAGGAACATTCGATTCACGTGAGTGCCCCGGGCGCAGCCTGGTTCCGCGCAAGCGTTAAAGGGAGTGGCAGTGTGGCAGGCTAGGTGTGGCGGTCAACTCTCGAAAAGAAACAGCCACAGCAACAACAGCTGGTGGTGGTCGGCGGCCGGCCGTGAGGCTGTGTTGGAGCAGAGTTCCCGGGACAGGGGCCGCCCCGCGTGGGTTGCACGTGAAGGTGGCCTTCGTGTCCTTTTCCTTGGTTTCCCCGCTGCCCCAGGGAGACGGTGCCTGGAAGCCAGGAAGGCTGGGGGTTTAAACACGAGGCAGCAGCGGTCCTGGGTCTCGGTTCCCTCAACTGCGACAATGTGAAGAATAATGCAGTGTCAGCCTGCTTGCTTGTCCCCGTTCCCCCCTCTGCCTGGCAGATCCCCTCCTCCTCCTCCCCTGCCTCCCGGCCATGCAAGCCGCCCTCTCTTCACGTTCAGGCTTTCCGGATTTAGCAAATGAAAATAGGGCATCCCCAGTTAAATCTGAATTTCAGATAAACAGTGAATACTGTTTTAGTCGGAGTAAGACCCAGACAATATTTGGGGCACACTTCTACTGAAGTATTCATTTTAATCTGAGATTCAGACTCAGCGGAGGGTTCTGTCATTGAAACTGACAACTCAGTTAAGCCCCACTTCTCCACGGAGCCGCCCTGGTGAACTTCGTGCAGCTCTGAACTCCTGTAGCCTTAGTGACTCCCACACTTGACCGACATCTGGGAAGTGCCACCACCTTTATCTGTTATCAATAACCCTGACCGCCTGTTGAGCTCCCGTGATGTGACGTGCCAGGCACATAGGAACTTTGCACAACCTGTCGTGCTATCCCTCACGGTAACCTCATCAGGCTGGAATCCGTGTCCCCGTAGAGGCCCAAGGACGGAGGACGGCCCCGGTGGATGCACGGTGACATCAGGCTGCAGGCCTGAGGGTGCGGGACGGGATCCTGAACCCCGCACTGCCGCTCCCGGTGGGACAGGGACGGGGTCTGACGCCGACCGTCTCTGCTGGTGCCTGGCTGACAGCGGCCCGTGTCTGTTGAGAAGAGTGATGCTCCAAGGGAAGAGTATCAGGATCGATTTGGGGACCGGGGGACAGGTCTGTATCCAGAGTCCTAAACAATGTGACGAAGATAGGGGTTTGGGGACGGGACCACGAAGTTTCTACACTTCCAGCAACTTCTAAAGTGCTGTTTGCTTTCGTGTGTGGATAAATGCATTGCTGTTTGTGGAGTATTGTGACACTCGTCCCTGAGCAAAGTCCTCTCAGACGCGGCCCATAGGGTGTGGGACACACAGCCAGACGGGGCGTGTGGCAGGCAGCTGGGGCGCCCCGGGCTCAGTGTTCCTGGGGCTCAAGTTTGGGAATCGACCGAAGGGCACTGTGGTCGCAGAGGAGAGGGTGTCGGGCACAGCCACGCAGCGGTTTCGGAGAGAGAATCTCCGTGGATGCTCTTTCCCCAAGGGACCGGGTGGGGGACGTGCGTGGGCGCAGGCTTGCGGACCCAGAGTGGAGGCCGAGCCCCCGCTGCTGTCCGGGTCTCCCGGGTCAGGTCAAGGTCATTCCCGCACTCGGCCTGGAAGTTAGACACACGCCTGCCCTAGGCCCAGGTGCAGCTGGTTCCCAGGATGGAGGGAGGGGGAGGGAGGTGGGGGCAGCACTGCGCAGGCTCCTGAGCCTCGGGCAGCGCCTGCACCCCTGCCTGGCGGGCCGCCTCTTTTTCCTCATCCCCCCCCTTTGTCTAATTTTAATTTTTTTTCACATATATTTTTGAGAGACAGGGACAGACAGAATGTGAGCAGAGGAGGGGTTGAGAGAGAGGGGGACACAGGATCTGAAACAGGCTCCAGGCTCTGAGCTGCCAGCACAGAGCCCGACGCGGGGCTCGAACTCACGAACCGTGAGATCATGACCTGAGCCGAAGTTGGACGTTCAACTGACTGGGCCATCCAGGCACCGCCCCCGCCCCTTTTGTCTATTTTTATTCCCGTTCGAATGTATGTGTCCAGGGGAGCTGGCTTTGTAAGGAGGTGGGGAGAGCAGGCTCAGCAGATGGGGATCAGGCTTCACCCCCACCCCGGAGTTAGAAGCCTTTCCAGTCTCGGGATCCTCAGCTCTTTCCACGGTGACGCTCAGACCCTGTCCTTCAAGAGACTCCGGGGAACATGGGGCTTAATCGTGGGTCTATTTCTCAAAGCCACAGCACAGTGAGTGCGAATCGAATCGTGATACGGTAACAGTGTGGCTCCCCCAGGAGGATACCGGGGACCACCTGACTGAGAGGCTGAGGGGGGAGTGGGGCCCATATCCGGAGGGAAGAGGCGCTAAGGTGGGTGCCTGCAAAGTGAGGTCTTGCCGACAGGGAGGCCGCTGGCTCCCCAGAACCAGGGAGGGCTCAGGAGTCGGGAGAGGAAGGCATCCGGGCCAGGGCTGCCAGCGGGGGTGGGCTTGGGAACGGGGAGCCTAGGGCAGGGGAGCCCCCAGCTCTTTCCTGCATCCCTAGCCGCTAAGCAACGGCACCCCTGCAAACCCCACCCCACGGGAGGCCCCCCGCCCTGCCGGAGTCCAGCTCCAGGGGGTCCAGGGGTTCCCGAAGGATGAACGGTGTCGGCAAAAAAGTGAAAAAAAAAATAAAGCAGAAACAAAAATGGACACAGACCACAGCAGTGGGTTAGACTGGCCACTTTATTGTGGCAAACGTGGCATTATATTTGCCAGCAATTTCCTTGTAGCGTGCGTCATCTATGTTTTCTGGCATTACCTGATTCTAAAAACGTTCCCATGTGTAATCACCCTTTAAGGAACAACATGGTTATTTTCTCATAACGTTTCCTCCTGCCCTTTGCTTATTGATTAATTTCTTACATTATTTTCATTACGTACCTACGTTTATCCATAATCTATAGAGCATTTGCTTTGCTGTTTTCATGAAAGGTCATCTATCTCTCAACACCTCAAGTGGAACAGTTACGGGGCCATGACCTCTTAGTTGTTTCCCCGAACCATTTGTGGTTTGGGGAACAAAAGTGTTCGTCTCGGTCCAGGGTGCTAGAAGGGGGCCAAGAGGGCCTTAGGAACCCACGCCTTACACATTCTCAGAGAGACAATGCACCTAGGAACTAATGAGCCGTTCTGTACCTTAACCGACTAGGATCAGTCATCATCTGGAATGCCTCCTGGGGGCCAAGTGGGCCTATGGGTTGCAGTGACTTGTGCCCATGGATACACTCCTTTGTTGTGGGAGTGGGGCTTTCAAGTCCATTTGTTCCTTCCTTGGCTGGGAAACGTAGGAGGCTATCCTTCCTTTAGGTAGAGGAGTCTTTTTTTTTTTTTTTAACTTTTTATTTATTTTTGAGACAGGGAGAGACAGAGCATGAACAGGGGAGGGTCAGAGAGAGGGAGACACAGAATCTGAAACAGGCTCCAGCCTCTGAGCTGTCAGCACAGAGCCCGACGCGGGGCTCGAACTCACCGACCGCGAGATCGTGACCTGAGCTGAAGTCGGCCGCTCAACCGACTGAGCCACCCAGGCGCCCCGGTAGAGGAGTCTTTATAGGGGGTGGCAAGGGCTAAATGCAGGGCCGCACAATTTCCTTGCAGAACCTTATTTTCTTTCCCCAATGGTTCTTTTCCCAGGGGGCCTGTGGAGGGCAATTCCCCAAAAGACAATTCCCCAGGTACTTTTATTAAGGCCAAATTACATAAAAGCGGGAATGTAAGAAGCTTCGCTGTCGGTGGGCGGCCTGGGGTCCCGATCCATCCACCGCCCGGGCCCTGCCATCAGGCTGGTTGGATAGCTCGGCTTCCGGCACAGCCCTGAGCCCCCAAGCTTCCAGAGAGATCATGTCAAGCTCCCTGCTGTAAGCTGCATCTACGCACCGAGGACTCACGTCGGACCTGTACAGTCCCCTAATGTCCACACTTACCGGCCGTCTCCACCCGGATGCCTAACCGGCCCCCCGCACTCAACACGGCCCGATGCCCCCTTGATCTCCCCCCTAAGCCTCCCCCCTGCCTCCCGCCTCCGAAAACGGCACTGAAACAAAACGACAGGGCCGAGGCCCTCGACCTCTTTTCTCTCATCTGTCATCCAGTCCTCAGCAAACCCTGTCAGCCGACCTTCCAGTACGTCCCGAGTCCCCCCCAGCTCCACCCCCCAGGCCCCCAGCCACCAACAGCCGGCTCCTGTTTTGTACACAACAGCCCAGGGAGACTCTTTCTTTTCCAGTTTTTTTGAGAGAGAGGGTGCAAGTGAGCGAGGGGCAGACAGAGAGAGAGAGAGAGAGAGAGAATCCCAAGCAGACTCCACAGTCAGTGCAGAACCCGACTCGGGACTCGATCCCACAAACTGTGAGATCATGACCTGAACCGAAACCAGGAGTCGGACGCTTAACTGACCGAGCCCCCGGGCGCCCCACTTAGAGACTCTGTTTGAAAATAATCTCTGCACCCAACGTGGGGCCACTCGAACCCACACCCCTGAGATCAAGAGTCACGCGCTCCATCACTCAGCCAGCCAGGCCCCAGAGACTCGTGAATGTAGATTGTATCCTGGGCTCCCGGGGCCAAACCGTCCAGTGGCCCCAGCCACACTAACCATGAAACTCAGGTGCTTACTGTGGTCGCCCAGGGCCTGTGCTGTGGGGCCCCTGGCTCCCTCCCTCGCGGGCCAGACCACTTCTACCCTTTCTCCCCCTTCTCCAGCCACGGGGCAATTTGCGCTCGACCCTCGGGCTGGAACCTTTCTCCCAAGATACAGACTCGGCCCGTCCAGCCGTCACTCCCCAGGAGAGGTCTTTCGGAGGACTCTGGGCACACGAGCGTGTACGAGCAAGCTCACACACACTCCTCTTCTTCGTCATTCTCCTGTTGCTTTACTGCGTAGGACCTGAACCGGAAGGAAGGGCATGACTGTAGCGGCAGGAACACCAAGCAAGTCAGGTCAAAGGAACGTCTGCATCAAAACAGCGTCTGCATGCCCACGGGAGTGCGGAGACCCCTGCCCCTTCCCCACCCGCTTCCTGGAGGCGGGACGGTGCCCTCAGGAATGAGATCAGTGGGCGCTTTTCTAGAAAACGTCCCAGAGAAAAGGTCAACGTTTAAAGATGAGAAAATCGGGGCGCCTGGGTGGCTCAGTCGGTTGAGTATCTGACTTCGGCTCAGGTCATGATCTCGCGGTTCGTGGGTTCGAGCCCCGCGTCGGGCTCTGTGCTGACAGCTCGGAACCTGGAGTCTGCTTAGGATTCTGTGTCTCCCTTTCTGTCTGCCCCACCCCTGCTTGCTCTCTGTCTCTCTCAAAAATACTAAACATTAAAAAAAAAATTAAAAAAGAAAAAGAAAGAAAGAAAGAAAGAAAGAAATGGTGACTGAGGGGCACCCAGCGGGTTCAGTCTGCAGAACGTACGGCTCTTGGTCTCGGGGTTGTGAGTTCAAGCCCCACATTGGGTGCACAGTTTACTTAAAACAAACAAATAAATAAATAAGTATAAACAAAAGAATAACCTCAATTAAAAGAAATGGTAACTGATTGTTTTTTTTTTTTAAGTTTATTTTCTTTTTCAGTAATCTCTACGCCCAACGTGTGGCTCGCTCATGACCCTGAGGTCAAGAGTTGCACACTTCACCGACCGAGCCAGCCCGGTGCCCTAGTAACATATTTTCGGAGGTAAGTCAGGATTTATGAAACAAGAAGATGATATTAGAAATAAATTAGAAATTCAATTACTCAGAAATTAAATGTAGGTTAGTAAAGACAATCAAAGGAATGGGAAGCCCAGGTGTGGAAATCCCCAAGGAAGCACTTTAAGTAGACGAAGACTTGAGGAATGAGGGAGAAAAATGTAAACGAGAAACAATTCAGCATCCAACTGGCAGGAGAACGGGCATGGGAGGAAGTTCTCAAAGAAACAGTACAAGAAACCTTCTCAGACCTTTTCAGATTCACCTTCATGCAAAGGCTCCAAGATCAGTTGCAACTCGGGGCGCCTGGGGGGCTCAGGTCATGATCTCACGGTTCACGAGTTTGAGCCCCGCGTCGGGCTCTGTGCTGACAGCTGGGAGCCTGGAGCCCGCTTCGGATTCTGTGTCCCCCTCTCTGCCCCTCTTCCGCTCACGCTCTGTCTCTCTCAAAACTAAATAAACATTAAAAAAAAAAAAAAAAAAAGGTAGCACTGCTAAAGTGCTAGATGAGTTTGATCACATTGACAGCAAGAGTCAAAGAGACGAAGAGTTTCGGGATGAATTGGTAAAATCAGGAAAAGAAAAAGCAGGAAAATAATCCAGGCAATATTGTATTTTATTTTTAAAGTTAAAAAATGTTTTCATTATTATTTTTTAATTTTTTTAACGTTTATTTATTTTTGAGACAGAGAGAGACAGAGCATGAACAGGGGAGGGGCAGAGAGAGAGGGAGACACAGAATCCGAAACAGGCTCCAGGCTCCGAGCTGTCGGCACAGAGCCCGACGCGGGCCTCGAACTCACGGACCGCGAGATCACGACCTGAGCTGAAGTCGGACGCTCAACCGGCTGAGCCCCCCAGGCGCCCCTCGTTCCAGTGTTTTTTAATAAGGTTCACATAAATGTGTATTTGCTCTTACTTTTCTTGTGTTCTCTTGTTTTTTAGTTTTATTTTTTCTAGTAATCTGTGTACCCAACGCGGGGCTCGAACTCACAACCCTAAGATCAAGAGCTGCGCGCTCTTCCCACGGAGCCAGCGGGCGCCTCTTTTCTTGTGTCCCGTATACACCGTTTGCACTCGGCTCTTTCCGCCTCACACCGTACCCGGGACGTCTTTCCATGGAGAGCTTCCCTTTCTCCTGTATCATGTAGCACAGTCGTGTACGTGGCCAGCTCTCTTACAAAGACACTTGGGTGTCTCCGGGGCTTTGCTCTTACACGCGAATGCCACGGTAACCGGATACATGCAGTGCAGCTGCACGACAAACCCCCAGAGGCGGGCTCGCCCGGCCGGAGGGAGGCGCCCTTGCACCTGACCTCGATGTCCGCACAGGGCCCGCGCAGCCCCGCCTCCCGCCCCCATCCGCCCCCATCGATGAAAGCACCTGTTCTCTGAGGTCTCATCCATGCGCCAGGTCGTAGGCTTCTGGGTTTCTGAGCTGATAAATGAGGAATGCTCTCCCGATGTAGTGTTAATTTTGACTTCTCTTATGTGTGAGGTGGAGCGACTTTAACATTTCAGAGCCGTTGGCGTTTCTTCCCCGTGGACCGGGCGCGCGCTTTGGCCGGTTTTCTCTTCGGTTGCTGGTCTTTCCGGATCGTTGTTGCCTACAAGGGAAGTGGAAAGTGTTTGAAGACAGAACGGATCACAGTATACGACATGGCTCAACCGTGAATAATTGTTACAGTTTCCTGACACTCTAGATGCTGAATATTGATGCACCCCAAATTTTGGATTGGAATGTATAGAGAAGGTAGCAGCAAAGGGTGTGTGTTCATGTATGCAGGGGTGGGGAGCAGAGGGCCAAGTCCTCACCCTCCATCAAAAGGAGTCAGTCTGTTTCTCTAGAAAGTCTAAGGTTGGAAAACAGGGGCGCCCGGGGGCGGGGGGGCTCAGTCCGTGAAGCATCTGACTCTTGGTTTCGGCTCAGGTCGTGACCTCACAGTTTGTGAGTTTAAACCCCACGCCGGGCTCTGTGCCGACAGCCGGAGCCTGCTTCGGATTCTCTCTCTCCCTCTCTCTGCCCCTCCCCTGCTCATGCTCTCTCTCAGAATGGGTAAATAAACTTAAAAAAGAAATCTTTAAAATTGGGGGAAAGAAAGAAGGAGAAAACAGCAGTAGCAGCTGAACAAGATTATTTAGAAACACGAAAGTAAATATGGGTGGAAACAACCAGAAGTTTTGAGGGCGGTCGCCCCTGGAGCCAGGGTGGGAACGGGGAGGGGTGTGGCGGGAGCCCTCATTCCTCGTCAGAACTAAGTCCCATCGTAACTGGGCGCCTGGTCCCGGGAGCCCAAGCAGACCAGGTTCGGCCCCCGGCTGCTGGTTTCGACCAAACCCAAAGGCGGAAGGTGGGCGGTGGTGACGCAAGAGGGGATCTGCTTCAGCAAGGCCACCGCGAGGAAGCAGCCGACCAGTGTCTCGGGGACTGTCTCCGAGGTGCCGTAAACGCGTCCAGGTTCACGCAAGGCAAGTGCGGGACAAAGGTGGGGTGGGTCTGCAGGTGGGCGCCAGAGGTCAAGGTGATCACTGTTTCGGGGTCAGTCGCACAGTGGTCCCTGCTGCTGGAGTAGGTAGTTGTGGCCCCATCATCCGATGCTTTGCCTGCTGGGTCTTTCCTCTCCTTTCCTTTCCTTTCCTTTCCTTTCCTTTCCTTTTCTTTCCTTTCCTTTCCTTTCCCTTCCCTTCCCTTCCCTTCCTTTCCCTTCCCTTCCCTTTTTTTAAGTTTATTTATTTATTTTGAGCAGGAGGAGGGGGGAGCGGAGAGAGAGCATCCCAGGCAGGCTCTGTGCTGCCAGCGCAGAGCCCAATGTGGGGCTTCAACCCACCAGCCGTGAGATCGTGACCTGAGCTGAAACCTAGAGCCGGACGCCTGGCCACCGAGCCACCCGGCACCCCCAGCCCTCTTGGTCTTTTGTCAGAGTTAAGAGAGAAGAAGCTGAGAAGAAAATAATTAGAAAGTAGAGACTGAGGTGAGAGTGGACGTGGCTGACATCCTCCTCGCCCACCATTTGGCCTTTTAAACTATGTAACGTGTTACTGTGATAAAAGGAATTACATACAATGAAAAGAGGTGGTTTGCACACGGCCACGTAAATGGAGGGATATTGCAGAGTGTGACAGACGTGTGAGTCTGTGCCAGACCAAGAAAGGGCTGAAAGACTGCAGAAGACCCAGCAGCCTCTCTTTCCTTTTCCTTTTCCTTTTCCTTTTCCTTTTCCGGTACGGGCCACACCCAACGTGGGGCTAGCGCTCAGGACCCTGAGATTGAGACTCACGCGTGCTCCTGACTGCACCAGCCGGGTGCTCCCTTATGGCTTAATCTGGCAGGTTTTGGGGGAGACAAAGTCACATTTGGAGGAAAGCCTCTCCCGAAATCGCAGGTGGACCCTGACCCCGGCCGCGGTGCCGCAGCGGGGACTGCCCTCCCTCTACCCTCTAGCCTCAAACAACTGAAAACCCAGACGTGCTTCAAGACACAGTGATGTCCAGACGTTGGACAAGGGGCAGAACAGGGCAGCGATCCCCGAGAGAGGGGAAATAAATGAGGTGGGCTCGAAAATTGCCCAAACTTACTGCCTGCGGAGAGTTTCCAGGCTGGCTGAGCCCGGTGGCCTCCCGGCTGGAGGAGAGGGACAGGGGACCCTGGGGGCCGTGGGGGCCGGTGCGCAAGGCAGAGCCCTGGAGAGGGGCAGGCTCCGCAGAGAGGGCTCCAGAAGCCGGCGGAGGGCGCACCCCAGGCTGCGGCCTTGCAGGGCAGTGCTTGCATGTACGGAAGAGCCAGAGGCGAGAAGGGCCAGTGCTGAGCGCCGCCGGGGCCAGGATTACTTTGTGTTCCCGTCAGCCCGAGCGGAAAGACCCCCCCCCCCCCCCCCCCCCCCCCCCCAGTTATCGCTCTGTGCCAGTCGTTAGTTTATCGCCTCTCAGCTCTAAGCTTATTTTACTGCCGGCTCCGTGAAAATGGAGCTGAGCCCTCCGAATAGTTCCTGTGCCGGTGGGCGCGACGCCAGACTTCGTCAGTGGAGGGCGCTGGAGAGACACTGCCGGCGGAAGCCGTTTCCTTCGGATTCTCCAATGGATTCAGTCCACCGGATTCAGACGCGGCGGGGATGGGGGTGGGGGTGGGGGTGGGGGTATGGAGGGGGCTCCTCCTTGAGCGCCCTGTCTCCCCCTAAGTGTGGCGGCTCCTGGTACCTGTGGTTCCTGGGCGCCCTCAGAGTTCTGTTTCTGATCAGCCGATCCCTTGCGACACAGGCTCTTGTTACAAGCAACGATATTTTATGTTAAACGTTCCCTGTTCAAGTCACCATGTGATTTCTATCACCTGACCGGATTGTGGCAGGCACACAGGCTTGAAGCTGAGTCCTCAGAAGGGTATCACCTCTGGGGCGCCTGGGTGGCTCAGTCGGTTAAGCGTCCGACTTCGGCTCAGGTTGTGATCTCACAGCTCCTGAGGTTGAGTTCGAGGCCCGCGTCGGGCTCCATGCGGACAGCTCGGAGCCCGGAGCCTGCCTCGGATTCTGTGTCTCCCTCTCTCTCTCTGCCCCTCTCCCACTTGTGCTCTGTCTCTCTCTGCCTCTCAAAAATAAATAAATGCTAAAAAAAAATTAAAAACATTAAATAGAAGGATGGCACCTCACTGGCCAGACCAAATTAGCCCTAAATGAAAGGCTGTTTTGGTCTTGGTATATGGTACTTAAAAGCAAGTCTGAAGGGAGTCAGTCTGCTTCCAAGTAACTGTGTCTCTGAACCAGGCTCGGAAATATTCAAAGCGATTAAAAAAATTAAAAACAGAGTTTGGCACCCAATGATAATTAGCACACGTGCAACGAAGGAAAATATGACCCAAAATGAGAAGAAAAATCAATCAAAACAGATCTAGAACTGACACAGATGATAGAATTCATAGACAAAGGCTTGAAAATAGCTGTTATAGGGGCGCCTGGGTGGCTCAGTCGGTTGAGCGTCCGACTTCGGTTCAGGTCACGATCTCGCGGTCCGTGAGTTCGAGCCCCGCGTCGGGCTCTGTGCTGACAGCTCGGAGCCTGGAGCCTGTTTCGGATTCCGTGTCTCCCTCTCTCTGACCCTCCCCCATCCGTTCATGCTCTGTCTCTCTCTGTCTCAAAAATAAATAAACGTTAAAAAAATAAAAAATAAATAAAATAGCTGTTATTAAATATATCTACATATTCAGGAAGCTAAAGATACACACGGACGTGATTACAATAGATGTACAAGATGTAGAAAAGACCCCGACTGGACTTCTGGAGACGAGGGTTGCAAGGTCTGAGATGAAAAGTGTACTGGGCAGAATTAAGAGCAGATTAGACACTGGAGACAAAAGATTGGTGAGCTTGAAGACTTAGCCACGGAAACTCTCTAAAACGAAGCACAGAAAAGGACGAGAAGAAGAAGGACAAGGAGGAGAAAAAGGAGGGAGAGGAAGGGAAGGAGGGGAGGGAAAGTCGGTGAGCCGTGGAATCCTGTCAGGTCCACACATCTGTTTGGGGACCCAGACACACGGGAGGGGGCTGACAGCCAAATATTTGAAGAAACAGTGGCCCAAAGGCTTTCCAGTTTTGATGAAAACCATAAAGCCAGATATCCCAGAAGCCCCCAAGCCCCAAAGCACGAGACACATGAGGCAACTGCGTGCAGACACGTCGGAATCTGCCGTGAGCAGCAGTGATAAGGAGCAAATCCTCAGAGCAGCCGGAGGGAAAACATAGTACGTAAGGAGGACAAGCGAAGCAGACTTCTCGTCAGAAACGACGGAGGCCCGAAGACAGGGCGGCAACGTCTTCGTAAAAGTAAAGACAGAATTCGGGGGAGATGGCAAACGCTGAAAGGATCCGTCGTCGCCAGCAGGCCGGCACTAAAGAAAGTAATTTAAGTCCTTCAAGCAGAAGAAAAATGCCAGATGGAAACATCCATCTCTGCAAAGGAACGGACGAAGGGCACCAGGCAGGTAAACATGTGCCTGAGCATAACAGGCCTTTTTCTTGTTTCAAAATTCTCTGTAAGAGAGGCGCCCGGCTGGCTCAGTCGGTAGAGCACGAGATTCTCGGTCTCGGGGTAGTGAGTTCAAGCCCCACGCTGGGTGTGGAGCCTACGTAAAGAAATGAAGTGAAATATAAAATAGAACAGAACAGAATAGAACAGAATAGAATAGAATAGAATAGAATAGAATCTCTTTAAGTGAGACCTGAGGGATTGAAGCAGAAATAACGTGTGGTCCCACCCGGCGAGCAGGAGGGAGAAGCGAAATGCTATCCCTTCAAAATGGAATGTAACACGTTCAAGATGCATTCTGTAATCCCAGAGGAACCGCGAAAACAAGTTTTCCAAGAGTATAGTTAATAAGCTAGTAAAGGAGACAAAGCAGAGTGGGGGTCACTGGCGTCCCCGGGACTCCGTGGCCCAGGGGGGTGGGTCCCCAGCGCCTCCAGATGCTGGGGACAGAATAAGTACTCAGAAAAGAGCTTCCTCTCCTGCCACCTTCTGGCAGTACATCCAGCCTATTTTTAACTTGAGTCTCTGTTTAAGTGCTTTTGGCTAAAAGAGAGCCCGCCGCTTCGGAGCCCCGGGCCGGCCACGGACTCCCCGGCTTCCCCAGCCCCGGTGGCCCCGGCCGCTCGGACGCCCCCCTTCCCAGCCATCTGTGCCCCGCGCGGGTGAGACACCTCCAGCGGGCGCGCGCACACGGCACCTGCAGGCACCTGGACACACGCGCACGCGGTGGGAGTGGTGCCCGCAGGGGTGCCCTGGGCCTCGGGGGCACTGGAACTGGAGGGTGCGCGGCAGGAGGGCGGCCTGCGGGGAGGCTGTGGTCTGCCGCCAGGGAGGACGCGGTGGCCGCTCGCGCTCTGTAGGAACCACAGACACCCCCAGCCCGCCGTCGCCTCTCCCGGCCCCGGCCGCCCCTCCGGCGTCTCCTGTCTCCGGAGGCCCTCCGGCTTCGCTCGAAGCTCTGCCCACCGGCCGGCCAAATGGCCCTTTGATTCGGGGTGAGGACTAGGATGCCGGTGTGCTTGGCCTCACGCGTGGAGGATGCCCCCAAGGCCGGTTTTAGGGGCCTTCCTGGGGGTTCACTGACAGCACCCCTTTCCCACTGGCAGACCAGGTCCACCAACCACAGGCCTCGGGACCCGGAGCGCCAGGATCGTGCTCCAGGCCCACGGCTGGGCCCGGGCGTCTGCGCGCAGAGTGGGCGGTGCCAGCGCGGCGTGGCCCCACGTGGGACGCGGCCGCTGTCCCTGGGCGTCTCCCCCGGGCTCAGGCCTGGCGTGCGTGCACGCGTGTCCGCGGGGTGGAGAGAGGGGCTCTCTGGTCCCCAGCGCCTCTTCCTACGTGCTGTCTCCTCCTTCCCCAGCTAGGGGTGGGGGGCGCTGGCGGCCCCCGGGAGGGGGTGTGCTGGGTGCGTGTGCGCCGGTGTGGATGCGAGCAGCGCCTCCCTCACCTGCTGTTTGGTGGTGGGGGGGGGGGTGTACATCCTCGGGGCCCTAGGGGTTGTTTCTGTGTCCGGGGTGGCCGTCGGCCTGACCCGTAGGTCTCCAGAGGGTGTGAACGTGGCCTTGGTCTCCCCCACCGCCCGCCTCCTCCCTTCCCTGGATTTTCCTGGACTCCGGGCTTCGTCCAGTCGGTTCAGCGATGCCGTTCCTTGCGCGGACCCCTATTTGTTGAGTCGCGGCTGGCTGCCAGCCCCGCCCCGGAGCACGTCACCCTGTGAGCCCCCGCCTGTGGGTGGGCTTGTGTGTGCAAGCATCAGGGTGACCCTGCTGTGTGTGCCCGCGGCCTGTGGAGGGGTCCGCGTGGCTGAGCGAGCTGAGCAGTTCCTGAACGTGTCAGCCATCCTGCTCCGCGCCGGGAGGGCCCGCGGGCCTCAGGTGCCCCTTCCCTTCAGCTGTGTAAACAGACCCCCGCCTTCCCTTCCGAGGCCCCTTCAGGACTGTGGCCCCGGCCCCCCTCCCTGAGCAGGGAGTGTGATGGACCGTGTGGGTCACGAGGTTGCAGGTGTGTGAGTGCGTGTGGGTCGGACTGAGCAAGCGCGTGTGGGGCGTGAACGTGAGGCCCGAGCGTCGCCCTCGCCAGCACAGCCCTCACGAGCAGCTTGGGGGACCCCAGGCCGCTGGGGCCTAGCTCTCCCAGGTCTCTGGGCTGCTTCGTCCTCCCTTTTATGGCCAGGATCGGTGACGGTCCTGTACTTACCCCGAGCCGGACGCTGTGCGGAAAGCCAGGAGCTTGGCGCTGACCCCCCGGGGGGCCAAGACACAAGAGGCCGGACCTCCCCGAGGTCCCACCCCAGGCGAGTCATGGCCTCTGCCTGCTCTTGCTGCCCCGGCTGGCCCGGTCCCGGCACCTCTGGGCTGTTCCCCGCGTCTGTCCGGGGCTGAGCTACCCAGCCCGTGCGTCCCTCACGCCAGCCTTGGCCTCTACCTAGCTCATGTCCTTTATCCCCACCTGTATCCCCCCCGGCCCAGCCTTGTTCCCTGGTCCCAGCCCGTGTCCCCTGGTCCCAGCCCGTGTCCACCCGGCCCAGCCATGTCCCTCGTCCCAGCCCGTGTCCCCCCAGCCCAGCCGTGTCCCCTGGTTCCAGCCCATGTCCCCTGGTCCCAGCCCGTGTCCCCTGGTCCCAGCCCATGTCCCCTGGTCCCAGCCAGTGTCCCCCCTAGCCCAGCCGTGTCCCTGGTCCCAGCCCATGTCCCCTGGTCCCAGCCCGTGTGCCCCCAGCCCAGCTCAACCCATGCCGCTAGGTTTGCCAGCTGAGGAGAACGGGCAGGGTGGGGGAGACCGTGTGAGGCTTTGGGGCGGAGCAGCTCTGGCCAGACAGGACAGGATGGTCCACTCCCAAGGCCTCAGCGCCTAAAGTGGGAGGGTTAGGGGAGCAGGCCGAAAGGGGCAGGAGAGGCTGTGGGATGCGGGAGGTGTGGGGGCCTCACACCTTCTGGCAGCCCCCAGCAGGTGGTCCGGACACCGAAGGGCCCATGTGTGGCAGGGGAAGGAGGTGGCTCAGCCCTCCCTCCCCCTGCTTTGTCCAGTTTCTTCCGCCCAGCCCCCAATGTCCCTGAATGTCGTGCTCAGTCCCAGATGCCACAGGCAGGGATCCTGTGCTGGGCAGGCTCGGGGTCGCTGGTGTCTGTACATCTAAGTGTTGGCCTGTGTCCCCACCTCTCCCAGGCTCTGGGAACAAAAGTCTTGCCTGGGGGGGGGGGTGTCCCAGTAGGACCCTTGGCTGAAGGGGAGAGGCACTTTCTCTATATTCGCTTTTTGGGGTGACTTAAGAGGTTTCAAATATCAGCCTTCAGTCCCTGGGAAGTTTTAAGTCTCTGGTGGGGCAAGGCTGCCTGGTAGAAGAGACGAGAACTTGGGATACCTGAGTCCTGGGGCTTCTCTGCCATGGACACCCATCACTTGCCCTTTCTGAGCTTTAGTTTTTTCCTGTCTTCTTTTTTTTTTTATGTTTATTTATTTATTTTGAGAGAGAGAGAGAGAGAGCCGTCATATGCACAAGCAGAGGAGGGGCAGAGAGAGAGGGGGAGAGAGAATCTCAAGCAGGCTCTAGGCTCTGAGCTGTCAGCACAGAGCCTGATGTGGGGCTTGAACCACAACCATGGGATCATGACCTGAGCCGAAATCGAGTCAGACACTCAACCGACTGAGCCCGCCAGGCACCCCAAATGTCCTTTTTTTTTTCTTTAAAGTTTTATTTATTTAAGTAATCTCTACACCCAACAAGGGGCTCTAACTCATGACCTGGAGGTCCAGAGTCACATGCTCCTCTGATGGAGCCAGGCTAGTTTTCCTGTCCTTAAAATGTGGGGTTCAGGGGCACCTGGGTGGCTCAGTCGGTTGAGCGTCTGACTTTGGCTCGGGTCATGATCTCACGGCTCGTGAGTTCAAGCCCGTGTCGGGCTGTGTGCTGACAGCTCAGAGCCTGGAGCCTGCTTCAAAGTCTGTGTCTCACTCTCTCTGCCCCTCCCCCCACTCACACTCTGTCTCTCTCTCTCAAAAATAAATAAACATTAAAAAAATTAGAAAGAAAACATTAAAGCATAGCAAATCTGGGGCACCTGCGTGGCTCAGTCGGTTAAGCATCCGACTTCAGCTCAGGTCATAATCTCGCGGTCCGTGAGTTCGAGCCCCACATCGGGCTCTGTGCTGACAGCTCAGAGCCTGTTTCCGATTCTGTGTCTCCCTCTCTCTCTGCCCCTCCCCTACTTGCAGTCTGTCTTTCTCTCAAAAATAAACATTAAAAAAAACTTTTTTTGAATCTGGGGTTCAGACTGGCTCAGCCAATCCAGATTGGAGGCCTTTTGCTGTCTTTCTCCAAAGACCCCGAGTGACTTTGGTGGAGGGGCCATCAGGATTTGTGGGAAGCAGTTCCGGGTGGTGGTGCAGGCTGTAATAGAGCGTGGTGTCCATCGGACCCACCTTGAATGCCAGCCGTGCCAGGATGTGTGGCCCTGATCGTAGGACACAGCTCCTTAAACTCTCAGGCTTCCCATCTGTGCTGTTGGGACAGCGAGGCGTCCAAGGGCACGGAAACACGGGGTGCAGCGCCTGGCACGTAGCACGTGCTTGGTAAATGGGAGCTGGCTTGTTCTAGTTCCTGCCCCCAGATGCCTGGGCCTCTGTCTTCCCACGGCTGCATTTTTGAACCTACTAAGCCCTCCCCATCTCAGCGCTCTGCCCCCCCTCCTCGTCCCCTGTGGCCCTGGGATTTGAGGACCTACAGCTTAGGCCCGCCACGTTGGCTCCTTCAAGGCCCTCCACTCTCCCCAGGGTCTGCCAGCTACGTGTACCTCCTCCCAGCAGCCTCTTTCCTGTGTCCCCAGGCACAGGGGTATGTTCCGCTCCACATTCCCATGGCCCCCTGGCATTTAACCATGTAACACTCGGTGTTGTCCTGTGTGTGTGTGTGTGTGATTGATCCCTCTTCACATGGCAACACACGCTAAATTATGAGCTTATTGGAGGCAGAGACTGTGTCTTTGCACCCCCAGCACCCAGGATAGAGCCTGGCCTGGAAACCATGACCGAATGGACGAACCTACCTTTTCAGTTGTGTCTCCAGGTGGGGAGCCTCAGACTGGTGTCCTGGCTGCCCCCGGTCCTTTCCCCACTGCCCTCCCTCCCCTACTGCTCTGCCAGCAGGAAACCTACCCGCTGTCCACGGTCCAGAAGAAATTCCAGTTCCCGTGTTTCATGAGTACAGAGTGAAAACCCAGTCCCTGCCAGAGAGGGGCTCGTTCTCAGGATGCAGCTGGTGAGAGCCACCGGGGGCCAAGGCCCTCACCCAGGACCCAGCCTGCCCACACAGTGCCAGTCGGAGAACCAGGGTGCGATGGGGCCCCAAGGGTGTGCAGCTTGGAAGAAGGCGCCCCCTCCCTGGGGGGGTTCGGCCTGTGTCGTCACCCACACTCAGTGCCCACCCTGGCCTCACCCAGCCTGGCAGGGCCATGTGACCGCATCACCTGCTCGCCTGTCTTTTGTTTTCTGTCTCCTCTCTCCTGACAGATGGAGGGTGGCAGAGGCCCCAGCAGCAGCAAACTCAGCCCTTGCGCCATAGTGTTTTTGTTTTTGTTTTTTTAATTTTTGAGAGAGCGAGCGAGCATGCGAGCAGGGGAGAGGGGCAGAGGGAGAGAGAGAGAATCCCAAGCAGGCTCAGTGTGGAGCCTGATGCAGGGCTCAATCCCCTGACCCCGGGATCGTGACCTGAGCTGACATCAAGCCCAGCTGACCGATCCACCCCGGCGCCCCCAGCCATAACGTTTTAAATGAACAAAATAAAATCACAAAGGATTATGAAGGAAACCAATCACATGGAAACACAGTTAACAAAACATTTACATTTTTTGGTATAGTAATATGTACACTTCTTTATTAATACATGAAAAACAAGGCAGGCCTAACAACTCCGGTCGTTTCAACGCAGGGATGAGAGCGAATGGTTATTTTGAGAGATGTTCAAAACTGTAACGCAGCCCAAAAACATCTGGGATTTCTGTTGGTTACAAAGAAGCAACTATTTTGGCTTGTGGCCGGAGCACATAAGAGAATGTTTAATTTCAGTTACAGGTGAGTGAAAACAGAGATGTCACTTTTATCCCGTTTGGGTTCACGACCCCCTGAAATCCACAGACCCCAGTCAAGGACCTGATTGCAGAATGGAACGGGAAGAAACCCCCATTCGTGACGCTGTACGCTTCCGCTGCCATTTAATCCTCACACGTGTTACAATTTTCTGATGAGAAACACGACCCTCCGAGGGTGGATGATGCGCCCTAAGCCGGCCAGGCCCGGCTGGGAGCCCCTGGTGCTCGCTGGACACGGAGCGGCCCCCTCACGGGAGACAGAGCCCGGACCGAGGTGTTCAGTTGCTCCTTTGGCCCCAGAATCCCCTCCCCGACCCTGTGCCCTGTGGGGTTTAACCAGTGTCCGGAAGGGTGGTGGCCCCTGAAATCACACACACTCGATTATTTTTATCTCCAGTTTATTTTTTTAGACTAAGAGCAGAGTATGAAAGTCACAGCCAAAGCACTTGAAAAAGGCCCAGGAGGATGGGTGGGGCCACGGAGGGTGGGCGGGGCCAGGTCCTGGGACTGGGGTCCCGGCTCAGGGCTGGAGGGGAGGGGGGGCGCTGTTGTCTCACGGTCTCCAAAAGTGTCTGTGCGTTGCATAGGCCTTGTCTTCACAGAAGACAAAAGAGGGGCCAGGGGGTCCCCCGGAGGGGGGGGCCTAGCCTGGTGGGGAAGGGGTCTGAAGCTGGAAGGGGAAGTCAGGGAAGGTCAGGGACCGAGGAGGGGGAGGGAGTCGTCCGTCTGTACATTATATATAGAGATACAGAGTCTGTACATGCCTGCTGGCACCCCGGTGCCCACCCGTTGCCACCCTTGTCCACTGCCCGCCCTCCCCAGGGGTGTCTACTTGTAAACTTGGATTCAATCCAAACCACAATCCTGGGGGCGGGGGTGGGAGGAGGAGGACGTGCTTATTGCTGTAAACAGGGGGAGGGGGCAGTGGGCGCTGCCACCCCCTCGCCCATCTAGTCCCCTCCCTGGGTTCCGCCCCTAGAAGAGAACGACGGGGGTGCCTCCCACGCTCGGATGCGTGCTCTCCGGGGCATACCTGTCTCTGGTGGGGACAACAGGAGAGGGTACCAGGGATCAGAGAAAGGTCCCGGAGCCCCAGGGCCACCCGGGGCCCGGGGCTGTGCCTGCGTCTGGTCCACTCCAGTGCCCTACGCGGGGAGAGCGGGGGCAAAGGGGACGGGCACAGAGGTACGGTGCAGGCCCCACTGCCAGCCACAGCAGGAGGGGGCCTAGGCCCCACAGCTGGACTTCCCTTGGAGAGGCCAGAGTCCCCCTGCCCTTTCCCAGCCCCGCGTCCCCCCCGCCAAGGGAGGGGGCAGAGCTAGGAGGCCAGGAGCGTCATAAGGAAGAAGGCGATGCCCGCCGCCAGGGGCAGGTGTTCCCGCTTGGGGCTGGTCCCACTCACGCTCTTCTCAAGCTTGGGCACCTGGGGGTTCTCTCCCTCAAAGTCTTCTGTGGGCAGACAGATAGAGAGACTGGTGAGGGCTGGGCCGTGCGCCCGGGCGGGGCACGCGGCAGCGGCAGCAGCGGTGGAGCCGGGACGTGACCACCCACGGGGTACGAGGGGTGCGTGCCCCCCGGGGGAGGCATGCGAGGTGGGCAGGCACCGGGGAGGGGGCTGCGGTTCCAGCAGTGGCCACCAGAGGGCGCTGCGCAGACTCACCCAGCACGTTGATCCTCACATGGGGGCCCATGGTGAACTGGGGGAGGGTGGGGGCCGGCTTCTCCCCGGAATGCGATGCTGCGGGGTGGGGCGCGAGGGGGAGAGAGGAGGGGAGAGTCAGGGCCAGGACACCCCCCCTCGCTACAGCTGGGGAGCGAGCCCCCGCTCCTTGCCCCCCCCTCCGCCCCCGGGAGCCAGGGGAGCCCCGAAGCAGGGAGCCGGGGATGGGGTCGCGGCCGGGCGCCGGAGGTACTCACTGGAGGCACAGCAGACGAACACCTTCATCCGCAGACACTTCCAGTGCAGACTGTGGGTGGGCGTGGCTGGGGACGAGACGGGGCCTGAGCTGCGTTCTGCGGGCCCACGCCCCGCCCCCTCTCGCCCTCCGCACCGCCACCTGCCCCGGGCAGCGTCCTTCCCGGCTCCCCTACCCTTGGACTTGGCTTGCGGTGGCTCCGCCGGCAGCCCGCGAAGCCCTTTTGGTCCCAGCCCTCAAGAAACTCTGAGCCCTGAGGTCTCAGCCCTGGAACGTCCCTCCCGGAAGCAGTGACCCTGCGACCGACCCTTCAGGCTGTCACTAAACCTCTCAGCCTCGGACGCTGTCCGGCTGGAAGCCCTAAGGCCACCAGGCCCCACGCATCATCCCGAGGTGTCACTCCCAGCGATGCAGACCACATGGCACCCACGTGGGCCCGCCCCGGCCCCTGCGACCCCAGCCCTGGTCATCACTGTGACACTTTCCTTTAGGCCCACCTCCACCCCGTCCCCATCCCCGGATCCTGGGGACCCCAGCGTCTGCCCCTCTCAGATACTTTTTTAGGCCCCGCCCCAGCCCCTGGGGACACCACCCCCTGGCCGCCACTCACGCTTAGGCCCCGCCCATTCCCCCCAGCCTCACTCTCCCTGCCGTCACTGACGCTCTTAGGCCCCGCCCCGGTCCCTTGAGTCTTCACTTCTGTCACTCATTCTCCTTCGGGACCCGCCCCCAGGACCCCATTCCCTGGTCATCACTCTTTAGACCCTGCCTCCAGGACCCCACCCCCTGGCCGTCACTCAGGTACTCCTTAGGTCCCGCCCCTGGGACCTCCCCCACGCCCCCACCTCTGGCCATCACTCAGGTACTCTCCTTCGGGCCCTGCCCCAGGACCCTAGCCATCACTCAGGTACTCTTTAGGCCCTGCTCCCAGGACCCCAGCCCGTGGCAGTCACTCCTTAGGCTCCGCCCCTGGAGCCCCGCGCCCTGGACGTCACTCAGATACTCTTAGGCCCCGCCCCTGGGACCCAACCCCGTGGCCCCCCCCATCCCCTGGCCATCACGCAGGTACTCTTTAGGCCCCGACCCCACCCCCAGGATGTCACTCAGATACTCTTTAGGTCCTGTCCCTGGGACCCCCACACCCTGGCCATCACTCCTTGGGCCCCGCCCCCAGGAACGCCCTGGCCGTCACTCAGGTACTCTTTAGGCTCCGCCTCTGGGACCTCCACTCCCTGGCCATCACAGGTACTTTTTAGGCCCCCACTCCTGGCACCCCACACCCCTGGTCATCACTCACTCTCCTTAGGCCCCGCCTCTGGGACCCCACCCCATGGCCATCACTCCTTAGGCCCCGCCCCCTAGACCCCACCCCTCTGGCCGTCACTCAGGTACTCTTTAGGCCCCGCTTCTGGGACCCCCACTCCCTAGCCATCACTCAGGTACTCTTTAGGCTCCGCCTCCGGGACCCCACACCCCTGGTCATCACTCAGTCTCCTTAGGCCCTGCCTCTGGGACCCCACCCCATGGCCATCACTCCTTAGGCTCGGCCCCCGGGACCCCACCCCCCCCTGGCCATTACTCAGGTACTTTTTAGGCCCCGTCCCCGGGACTCCACCCCCCCACCCTGGCCGCCACTCAGGTACTCTTTAGGCCCCGCCTCTGGGACACCACCCCATGGCCATCACTCCCTAGGCCCCGCTCCTTAGACCCCACCCCCTAGCCGTCACTCAGGTACTCTTTAGGCCCCGCCTCCGGGACCCCACACCCCTGGTCATCACTCAGTCTCTTTATGCCCCGCCTCTGAGACCCCACCCCATGGCCATCACTCCTTAGGCTCCGCCCCCGGGACCCCACCCCCCCGGCCATTACTCAGGTAATTTTTAGGCCCCGCCCCCAGGACTCCACCCCCCCCCCCGGCCGCCACTCAGGTACTCTTTAGGCCCCGCCCCGAAACCCCGCCCCCGGCCGGCACTCCTTAGGCCCCGCCCCCGGGATCCCCCCGGGCCCCGCCGCCGGCCGTCACTCACAGATATAGTAGTACTCGTGGCCCGCGTGGAACTCGTAGCCCAGCGAGAAGGCGCTGTAGCGCTGGAACTTCTCCGAGAACTTGATGGGGCTGTGGGGGGCGTGCGGGCGGTTGCACTCCCAGCGCTTGAAGCCTTGGCTGGCGTTGCAGGTGCGGTAGCCGGCGCGGCTCACCATGTACAACACGTACTGCTCCGCCCCGCCCCCGGGGCCCGGCCCCGCCCCGGGGCCCACCCCCGAGCTGTTGTAGTGAGGGCAGTAAATATCCAGATAATCGTTCACATTCACCTGCACCGTGTAGCCCTCTCGCCGCAGGCTGTGGGAGAGAGGAAGCGGGTCAGGGAGGAGAAACCCCACGCCAACCCTCTTCCCATCCCGCCGCTCCGCAGACCTTCCCCTGGGTCTGCGGAGCCTCCCCGAGTAGCTGCGGAGCCGCCTCTCCGCTCAGTCCCGGTCCCCTGGGCCCTAGCGCCACCGGTCCCCCGCTACCCGCCCAGGCCCACGCCTCCTCCTGTCCTTCTCTTGGCGGCCGCCAGGGGGCAGCAGACGCGCAGGGAAGCCCGGCCTTCCTCGGAAGGAAAAGAGAGGCGGAGGAGAAGGGAACGTACGCTTTGGTTACCACAGAAACGGCGCAGGCCCCTGCGACTCCCAGACCCAGGCCCGGATTTCCTCCGTCCATCCCCCATAATTCAGCGCTGGGGAGGAGGGACAGGGGCACGGAAGGGAAGGGTGAAGGCGGGAGGGGTCCCCTCCCAGAGATGCGCACCCTCCATCGCCTCTCCCGGCACGCTTTCCTGCCGCTGCCGGCCCACCCCCAAGGCCAGTCGGACTGCACCTGCCCTCACACACGCCTGTGCGGACGCTCCACGCAATAGCCACCGAAGTCCTGTGGCACACACAAATATGTCCACGGTGCAGCGGGCGGCCTAGCTTGGGTGTGTGCTGGGCCCGCGCACCGGTGTTGCTTGACCCCAGCAGTCTCCAGCTCTGTCCCTGCCCCCACTCCCCCCTGGCACGCGCGCGCACACGCACACACGCACACTGGCACACGCTCTTCTCTACAGTACTACTGGCAATTAAGGTCCCCAATAACGTGATACAACAGGTCGGGGAGAGCTAAGGGACTCCACAGCAAGGCTCCACGTGGTATCATGCCCACCGGCCCCGAGTTCTGTCTCTATACATCTTCCTCCCCAACCTGGCACCACTGGCCCCTTAATGGTGCCAGGCAGAGTAGTGGGCACAGTGCCCAGACAAGATGGCTGTGCCACTGACTCCCCAGATCCTTCTACGGGACACAGAAGCAGATGCTGGGTCCTTCATAATCCCCACCTGCCTTGCTGATTATCATCAAAGGGCTGGTCTTAATGCCCTCCATGGTGGTGCCGAGCGCTGTGGGGTGAAAAACATCTGAATGGAGAAACAAACTCGGAGAGTAGGCAGGAGTTTCCCCCGGTTTCTTCTGCACACGTCCTGGCAGGGACAGGTGGACGTGGTGGACACAGGAGGCCTGGGGTACTTGGCAGAAGGTCAAACCACTGGGGTCCCTAGTCCCTGGGAACTCCCTGAAGGGAGGTGCGGGCTCCCCCTGTCACCAGGCACCTCCCAGCTCCACAAATAGTAATTAGATTCATTAGGAAAACAGGCTTGGAGGCCTCCGAATTGGGTGGGGCCTCGAGGGTCCCTCCCCACCTTCCCCTCCTTCCATGGCCTTGCCTGGGCCGCCCCCTCCCCAAGCACTCCCTGCCAAGCCAGGCGCTAAGCAGACAGGGGAGAGCTGGTGCTTGGGCATCCCAGGAGAATGGGCAGAGCCTCCTTGAGTCATCAGGAATGCCACCAGCCCCACTCAGTTCCCACAGGAGTGATGGGTCACTCAGGCCCCTCCCTGGCCCTGGCACTCAGGTGGGCAGGAATCTCGGCCTGGGGCACCAGGAGCAGGAAAACGGGTTAGACCAGGCCTGGCTTCTGGCGCCACCTGGGTTTGCCTCTCTATCCCCAGCTTCCAAGTCTACCCTTCCTCCCTCCCCCACAGGCTCTGAGGAGGGGGCCACCAGTGAAAGGGTGCCAGGCCTGCAGCAGCCGCACAGCCACCCGGGGCCTCTGTCCTGGAGCTTCCCCCAGGTTTCCAGCCCTGCTCTGCAGTGGTCCCTCCCTGGGGCGCCTTCCCGGGAGCACAACCCACTCCCGCAAGGAGTCAGCCAAAGCCAGAGCCACTGGGACGGGTTCCTCTGTTTCTTCAACAGGGCGGGGACTAGCCTTATGGAAAGGTCGGTGGGTGACTACAGTGAAGAGAGGCCACCTTTGACCTGTCCGTCCCCAGGCTGGGTGGCAGGAACAGTCCCTGGAGTGCCCCCGCGCCATGGGCACGCGGGAGGAAAGCCTGGTCGTGGAATGATTGCGGGCAGCAGCCGGGATGGCGGGGGGGGGAGCGGGACTGGGTGCCAGAGTCCCCAGTCACAACTCGTGGGAGACTCGAGTGAGGTGTCCGCTTGGCTTGGGCACTTTAATTGAATGTGCCATCCTCCCTGCCCTGGCAGCGAAGAGGGAGGGGCCGCTAGGCCCAGCGAGGCTGGCAGCTAACGCCTCCTGGGGGGGGGGGCGCGGGTACCCATCCCCGGGAGGGGGCAGGGGGTGGGCTGCGGGGGCCGTGTGCCTGTCCCCTCGAACAGTTCTCCGTTCTTCCCCACTTCACCCCCTCCCAGCCTCCACCTCTTTCGCAGAAAGACCGGTGTTGACGCACCCCACCTGGAGGGGGTGCCCCCTCACCCCGTTATTTTGTCTCTCCCGGCCCTCGCCGCCTCCGGGGCGCATTCCGACCCTTCTCCGTCACTCCTTCAGGGCCCCGCCTGCTCCAACCCGGTGGGGTGGGCGGCGGGGGAGCAGGGAAGGGCAAACCTCTCCCCGCGGGGCAATTAGGGGCAGGTAAACAGGGTGCCTAACGAGACCAGGGAGCAGGCAAAGCATCCCGGGGGGACCCGAACGTGTTCACCCCCCCGCCCCCACCCAGGAAGCCGGGACGCAGAGCTCTCCCAGGGCAGGAGGGATGGAGCGACGCCGACCCGGGCTCGCCACCCCTCTAGAGCGCGCCCCCGAGGCGGCGCGCCGCTCGCTCCCGCAGGCGAGGCCGGACCACGTGCGCGCCCGGCCCGGGGTGGGCGGGTGGCGGGAACGTTCGCGGGGCGCGCGTGCTCGCCGACACCCCCGCACCCCGCGGGCGCTCGGGGCGCCCCGCCCCGCCGGGCCCCGCCGGCCCCCGGCCCGGGCTTCTCCCGCCGGCGTCGGGTGGGGGAGCGTCCGCGCGCCCCGCATCCCCGCCCCCTCCCTGCGACAGCGGCGGCGGCGGCGAAGGTTTATTGATCTGCAGCGGCGGCGAAGAGCGAGAGACCAGCCGAAGGCGAGACACACAGAAACGGAGTGAGACGCGCACCGAGAGGGGTGACTAAGAGGCCCGAGTGCCCGAGAGGGGCCGGGTGTGAGAGCCCGCGAAAGAGAGGGCCCAGAATCGCGGAGAGCGCGAGGATGCGGATGGGACTGAGGCTGGGGACGAAGAGAGGCCTGGGGGGAGGTAGGCGCGCAGGGGCAGGCGGGGAGGCCCGCAGACAGCACAGCCCAGACGGCTCTGAGCGGCGGCGCGGGGGTGCGGGGCACAGGCTCGTGGCCGGGAGGAGACACGCAGGGGACAGGCCACCAGGGACCTGGTGCAGCCTCAATAAATATTTGTTGAATGAACGTGTGAATGAAAGCGAGATCAGCAACAGAAACATTCCAGAGAGAGGGGTAGGAGCCAGCCAAGGGAAGAGGTTCCGGGCTTCCTGAGTTAGGGGCGAAGGACGACACCTTGCTTAGTTCTGCGAAGAAACGAGGCACAGACCAGGGGGCATACACATTTGGCCATCGGCTGGTCCGCCCACCCCCACCCCCAATTCAATTCCGGGCTCAGGGGACCCCTCGACCTCACATTCTCCTTCTTCCCTCCAGTATAGTACGGCCCCCCCCCCCGTCCCCAGTTTCTGGGCCACGTTGGGAACTGGTCTTCCCAATTACAGGGGAGCACACGGAGGGACTGAGTCGGGGGACAGGGGGCGAGATCATGACCGCTGTGCGGGGCACTGCCCCCAGGTCTGTCAAAGGAGGCCTCTGCACGTGTCCCACCAGCACCCTCCCACGTGACCCCAGGAGGCGGGGTCGCAAGACCCTCTCCACGTGACCCCAAGGGGCAGAGGCCCTCAGCACGTGATAGGGGGGGGTGGGAGCCCGGCGCCCAGCTCACGTGACCGGGGGGAGGGGGCGCGGGAGCCTGTGGCTCGGCCCGGCCCCGCCCCCAGCTCCCTGGCCCTCTCCACTCCCGGCTCCCGAGCACGTCGCTCTCACGATTTATGGGGCCGCGGCTGCCGCAGTGAGGGAGCCGGGGAGCCCGGGCGCAGCGGCAACAAAGGCCGAGGAATCGAGGCGGGGGCGGCGGCGTCCTCCCTGCCGGGTGCGCGCCCCCTCCCACCTCTGCCGGTCCAGACCCGTGGGGGGGGGGGCGCGGAGGACGGACAGGAGGCTCCCGGAACCGGGAGCCCCCACCCCCTCCCAGGGCCTTCACCTGCGCCCAGGTGTATGCGGGGGAGGGGAACCTGATCAACAGCGTCGCCCACCGCCCCCTCCCCGGCCATTCCCGCATACTCCCGGCCCCGGCTTCTCTTAAGAACGCTGGGGTGCCCCAAGGGTGGTGGGGCCCCAGGGTCCCTCACCTGCGTACTCGCCGCTCCCCGCCAGACTCTAGCGGGGCGGGGGGCGGACGTGCGAGTCTGGGGGAGGGGGACGAGCTGGATAGAACCGGGGAGTCCGCCCCCAGCACCCCCCGGAGTTCTTCGAGTCCCGCTCCGGGGGACGAGGGGGAGGGGCCTCGTCCCCACCCCCGAGGTTTCCATGGGAAGCGAGAGGGGGGCGTCGTCGGCTCATCCCCACCCCCAGTCTGACACTCCGGGCGCGAAGAGGGAGAGAGGGGGAGGCGCGGAGCCCCAAACAACAAAGAGCGGAGCGGCGAGCGGCAGCCCCTCCCCCGGAAGGTTGGGGGTCGCGGCCGCCCGGCCCTCCCGGTCCCCTCCCCTGGGGCTTCGCCGTTTGCTCCCGGGTCGTCCCCCAGGGTGGGGAGCCAGAGGCAGTGCCGCCGCCGCCCGGGCAGGAGTGACAGTGACCCCCCCGCCTCCCCAGGGATGCCCCCGACACACAGACACACACGGAGGCGGCCGGGGTGATACGCACGGAGGCACGGCGGGGAGGAGAGGACAAGGGCAGCGAGGACTGAGCACACTGAGGACCCGGCCGCCGCGCCACACACCCGGGGAAACCACCCGGCCGCCCTGACACCCGCCCAGACCGCGGCGGCGCCGGCGGCCACCCCAGCCCAGACGCGGCCGGCCACGCGGACGGCGGCCGCAGCCCCCTCCCCGCCCCGCCGCCCCCCTCCCACCCCCAGACGATCGCCGACGCAGACACACAAATCACACACTCAGACACACACGCACACTGACAGCCGCGCACGCCCGCTCACACTCGAGCCACACGCCGTCCCCAGGCCGGGCGTGTGTGTGCGCGCGCGTGTGACACGCCGACATCTGCCTGCCTCTCTCCCTTTCACCGGTACCCCACGTTTCCGTCGTCACCCAGCAGCACCTCCAGGACCCCCGCCTCGGCGACCCAGCCCCCGCTCACCCCAGCCGGGCTTTTCCCCACAATCAGGGCAACCGGTTCGCCTTGGTTCTGGGGCGGTGCTCGGCCGGACTCCCTGCCTCAGCTCTGGACCCCACTTTTCAAAAGCAAGAGTCCTAGACCCAAGCCCTCGAAAGCCTCACCGTGAAAACAGGTCATCGCCGCCCCCCCCCCAAGTGCGACGGCCCAGCACGGCCCAAGGGGGCGAAGATGGGGGGGGGCGGTGGGATGGGGGCGCGCGCTATCCCAGCGGCGGGCTCCGAGAGAAGGCAAGGTGGGGTGCGGCGTCCGCACGGCCCAAGTCCTCCTTCCCAAACCTCAACAGCCTCTTTCCGATACCCCCCCTCCCCGAGTTTCGCGGACGCCCACAGACTGTGTGCCCCGGTCCCTCGCCCCCAGCCCCCCAGCCCCCAGCCGTGTCTGCCAGGACCCCCACCGCAGGTGCCCTCAGGACTCCCCCTCTCGCCGCCGCGGGACGCGCGGGCTCCCCGGGCCCCCGACTCACTGCTGGTTGGAGCTGTTCCAGTACACCGCATGCCGGTTCCCCAGCGCCCCCCCGGGCCCCTGGGCCAGCAGCGGCAGCAGCGGCACGGGCACGAGCAGCAGCAGCAGCAGCAGCGGCGCCGCCATCCCCGGAGCCGCCGCCGCCGCCGCCCCCCGACTGAGCCCCGCGCTCCCGGCTTCTCGCCTCCCAGCTCCCCGCCGCCGCCGCCGCCGCCGCCGCCGCCGCCGGCCCCCGAGCCGTAGGCCACGCCCCCAGCCCTTCCCTCCGCCCTCCGGGCGCGCCCCCGAAGCCCCGCCCCGGGCGCGCTCCCGCCTGGCCCCGCCCCGCTCGGGCGCCGAGCGCGCGGCGTGGGGCGGCGGGGGACCGCGCTGGCCCCCTCGGGCGGCAGCGGCGCGCGCCTCGTCTCTCCCTGCCGGTCTCGAGTTCCCCGGAGAAGGATTAGGGAGGCCCGGACAGGGATCTCGATCTCGCGTGAGCACATTCATCCCTGGGATGGGGTGGAGGGGCTTTGAAAAGAAGCCGGGGGTCCAGGGCCAGTTCCTAAGTGGAGCCAGACCCCCTCCTTTCTCAAGAGTCTGGCTGTCTGCCCCCTCCATGACCCTCTTCCCATGTGAACGAGGAGGCGGGGGGCTCCAGAGGGTGGTGGAGAAGCCCTCAGTTGGCACCTAGGACTGAAGCCCCTGGCTGAGCACGAGGCTCGGTTTTTCCTGGAGTGGGGTGGAGGGGCCAGCCCCTGAGAAGGTCAGCACCCGGCGTGCTGGAGGGGCCTTGGCCGTCGGGGGCCCGCGGAGAGTCAGCTGGAGCAAAGCAGACTTTCCCAGGACGCCTGCAAACAACTCAAGAGGGGCTCCTCCCTGGGCAGCCCATGGTGTCCCTAGGCTTTGTCACTGCGCTGCTACTCTCGTGGGGAGAGGGCAGAGGGCAGCGCACCCCGTGCTCTGGTGCTCCCGGCGGTCATGCCCTCGCGGTGACAGGTGAGCACAGACATTACACACACACATTCAGACCCCCAGAGGCGGAGAACTTAGACGCACAGAGACAGAGGAACACACCCTGCGGTGTGCAACACACAGTGACTCACACCCAGACCCACATGCACTCTCTGACACACACACAAATCTCTGTGCTCTTCTCCCTTCTTCGCCCAGGAAGTAGGGGTTGAAGGGAAGGGTCTAGAATCCAGACCGAGGGGGTGTCCACCCCTCATCTCTTCTCTTTCAGAGAACCGCGGACTGAGAGTGACCAGGAGAACCAGGTCTCAGATGAGGCTCTGAGATCCCTGGCCAACTCCTGGGCCCAGGGAGACAGGCATGATGCTCTTTCCTTCTTGAGACAGAGAGAGACAGAGCATGAGTGGGGATGGGGCAGAGAGAGAGGGAGACACAGAATCCGAAGCAGGTTCCAGGCTCTGAGCTGTCAGCACAGAGCCCAACGCAGGGCTTGAACCCACAAGCTGTGAGATCATGACCTGAACCGAAGTCAGACGCTCAACCGACTGAGCCACCCAGGCGCCCCTCCTTCTTTCTTTCTTGAGCGAGGACACACAAGCACCCTTCATCTGCTTATCCTTGGCAGGACAGGGATCCTGACACAAGTCAGCCTCAGGTGCTGAGTTGGGGGGGGGCAGTGCCACCCAGAATGGGCCCCATGCCCAGCTGGTGCCAGGCAAGAGCAGGCCCTGCCCTGTCTCAGCTCCCCTCCATCCCAGGAGATGTCCTCTCCTTTCTCAGGGGCCAGAAGTAAATTAGGCCCCTTGGGGTGGGAATGGGAGACTTTGCACACAGCTCTCTCCCCTCAGACTCTTCATCCCCAGGGAGATTTGTTTCACCCAAAGGATGCTAATTGCCTGCTCCTGGTGCCACAGATCACAGGGATCCCACCCCCCCAAACTCCCAGCTCCGCAAAGAGAGGCTGTTCCCCGTAGGGCCCACAGTGGGCGGAGTGGTGGGCCATATGCATATGGACTGGGAGATTGCTGATTTGGTCTAGGAGTTTGGATTTCATTCTAGAAGCCTTAAATCGCTTTATGTAGAATCTGGGTCCCACTTACGTACGGACTTGGACCCTTTTCCACAGGACCCAAATATTCCTGTTTAGACACCAGTACCCCCACATCTATCCTCCAATAATGACTGAGCTCCTTCTCGTTAGAATCTGGAGCCCCTTCTCTAGAATTTAAGCAGCTCTGTCAGGTTTTTAAGTTCTGAGACACTGTCTATAGGGCCTAGGCCTCTGTCCATGGGATCTGATGCTGTATCCAGATCTCTATCCAGATGAACTGCTGGCTGATTTGAGCTTGTGTGTGAATGTGTACGTGTGTGTGTTTTAAGTTTATTTATCTGAGAGAGAGAGAGAGAGAGAGATAGAGAGAGAGAGAGAGACATCAAGCAGGAGAAGAGCAGAGAGAGAGAGAGAGAGAGATCCCAAGCAGGCTTGTCAGTGTGGAGCCTGATGTGGGGCTCGATCCCATGAATTGTGAGACCATGGCCTGAGCTGAAACCGAGAGTTGGACGCTCAACTGAGCCACCTGGGTGACTGAGCCACCCAGGCACCCTTTGTGTGTTTTAGAATAAACACCCTCAGGGACACCTGGGTGGCTATGTCGGTTAAGCATCTGACTTCGGTCCAGGTCATGATCTCATGGTCCGTGAGTTCAAGCCCCGCATCGGGTTCTGTGCTGACAGCTCAGAGCCTGGAGCCTGCTTCAGATTCTGTGTCTCCCTCTCTCTCTCTGCCCCTCCCCCACTTGTGCTCTGTCTCTAGCTCTCAAAAATAAATAAATGTTAAAAAAAATTAAAACAGAAAAAGAATAAGCACCCTCTGTAGGGACGCAGTCCTTCAGGACTTAGATGTGCCCAGTCTTTAGGATACATCTCTTTGCAAGTAGTGTCTTTATGCAAAAATGGGAGGGGGCCCGGTGTGCTTCTCCGTCTTGGGGAGGGAGTTTCATGTCAAAAGGTGATGTCACCCTTTACTAGACTCTTGGGTGACTCCTTTGTGCCATGCACGAACTGCACAACTGTGTGGCAGTCTTGACATGGGATTTGACCTCCAGCAGTGCTGTAGAGACCTGCCCGTCGGGCTCTGGTCACAGGGTCTTAGCTTCTCTAGGGATTGGGTCTCTCTGTGCCTAAGATCAGGGCCACTGTCCCCATGCCTGGCACCAGATCTGAGCCTAGGGCTCTTTCTGTGGGTTCTAGGCCTCCATTTATATCTGTGACTCAGACCTTTCCTGAGGTGACCCACAGTAAGATGTAGATTTCACAATACAGCACACACACACACACACACACACACACACACACAAGCACACGCACACACATTCACATATAACCGGAACAATACGTTTCATGAGACAATACTTAGCCTTACTGCAGAGGATGCACTCTGGTATTTGTCTCCTGTTCTAATTTTAAATCTTTTTTAAAGAAAATAAAGGCCTGGTTGAGACCCCTCAAATTTATTCTTGATTTCGCCACCCCAAAGGGTCACAAGCTATAGTTTGAAACACTGGTGTCAAAGGCCTGGGCCCTGACGGGCACTTGGCTGTAGGGCAGGGACCTCTCTGGGGCTGGGGTTCCCTCCACAGGGCTGGTCCTCCCCCCAGGGCCTCAGCCCCCCCTTCTCCTCATCTCCAGGCTCAGCCTGAATCTCCCTGGGCCCCTGAGTCTTGCTGGTACACCTATGGCCCCTGTGTTCTCTCCAGGGACACTGGATTCAGGCCCCGGGGAGCTCTCTGAATGCGGTGCCTCACTCCTGCCCCCGCTCCTGGGACCAGGGAAGCCGGGAGCAGAACAGGTCAGGGGCAGAGGGAGTACTCAGATGGTGTGTGGCCCAAGGCGGCTCCCAGGACGCGGGGTGGCAACCACAGAGCTGAGCTGTGTTCAATAAATCATGGAGGCTAGGGGCTGGGGGAGGGGGAGACCAGCAGGGAAGAGGGGGGCATAGATAAATAATTCATTAAACAAATAAACAAGGAGCCTGTGAGAGGGAGGACTGGGCACGCGTGTGCGCGGGGGAGGCAGCCGGCGGCTCCAGACATGAAATATTCACGGGTTCCGCACCTTGCCCAGGGCCCGTGCGTGTGCCCAGTGCGGGCTGCGGGCGTGGTCCTAACACGGGAAGCTGGTGCCCCTGAGGAGGGCGCTGAAAGTACCTTCCTTCCGACGTTTCTAAGTATGTGTGTCGCCTGGCTACGCGGTGCTCAATGCCCTGCGCGGAAGCGGAGCCCCACGCACGCCTGCGGGCAGGGGACACGGCAACAGGGGGCGCTGCAGCGAGGTCCGGGACATGAGAAATGAGGGTACAGGGCTTGGAGGGCTGGGGGGGTGTAATGACCCCCGACTCTAGCCGCACCCGGGGCCCCTGTAATGAACCCGGCAAGCTGCATGGTGGGGGGGGGGGGGGCTCTGGGGCGGTACAGGAGGGTGTGGGTGAATCCGGAGTGTGCCTCGAGAAAAGCTGAGGTGCCGTGGCCTAGCAGTGAACAGGGCAGACTTGGGCGTCTGCTGGCTCCCTCAGTGCAGCCTGACTCTTGATCTCAGTGTTTGAGGCTCAAGTCCCATGTTGGGGGAAGAGATCACTTAAAAATAACACCTTTGTTGTTGTTGTTTTTTAATGTTTATTTATTTTTGAGACAGAGAGAGAGGCAGTGGGGGAGGGGCGAGGGTGGCAGAGAATCCCAAGCGGGATCCACACTGTTGGCAGAGAGCCTGACACGGGGCTCGAACCCACAAACTGATGTCATGACCTGAGCCGAAGTCGGATGCTCAACTGACTGAGCCACCCAGGCACCCCCCACCCCACCAAATCTTTAAAACAAACAAACAAACAGGATGGGCTTGGGTTTGAATTCCAGTTCTACAGCTCATTGGCGACTGTAGTTACCTAACTTCTCTGGGACCACGTCTGCATCTGTAACGCAGGCAGAATAATGCCCTTCCTCAAGGAGTTGGTTCTCATGGGAATTAGGACCCACGTCTGGGAAGCACTGAGCACAGTGTTGAAGCCCTGTGAGGTGCTTGACTCGTGGGGTCCTCATGGCTGTCGTTTGTATTCATTTATTTTTAAGAATATTTTATTTTCGATGTTTTTAAATTTATTCATGTATTTATTAGAGAGCATGCGCATGCCAGCAAGTGGAGGAGGGGCAGGGAGAGAGGGAGAGAGAGAATCCCAGGCAGTCTCCGCGCCGTCAGCACAGAGCCCGACGTGGGGCTCCACGACGAGAACTGTGAGATCATGACCTGAGCCAGAATCAAGAGTTGGACACCCAACCGACTGAGCCACCCAGGTGCCCCTAAAATATTTTAAGTAATCTGCACATCCAACATGGGGCTCGAACTCATAACCCAGAGATCAAGAGTCGTAGGCTCCACCTCCACTGACAGAGGCAGCCGGGTGCCTCTCATCACTCATCGCCATTCGTAATAAGGCATTCTCTCCTGAGGTCTGCCCATGAGAGACTAGCCCCAGACTCCCTTTTCCGTTTGTTCTCCTGCTCTCCAAGCTTCTCTCAAAGCTGTCACAGTGGCAGAGCTGGCCCAGGGCTTGGGGAGTGGACCGGGGCAGGAAACAATTAGATGGAATCCGGGGGAGGGGAAGTTTCAGCCAAAAAACGGAAAGTCCCCGTCCTTGGCAGTAGAGAAGGAGGGGTCCTTGACGCTCTCAGGCCGCAAAGCCTCTTAACCCCTAAAACCTTCCCTAGATCCAGACTCTATTCTCTTTCCTGCCACCAAAATTAGCTTTCTAATTTTGCAGGTGGCTGCAAGGAGACAGAGGGGGTTGGGGTGGGGTCTCTGAGCGGCATCACAGTGCCCCCTGCCCCACGACCCCGGCCTCATTGTCAGAACTCTAGCCCCCACCTTCTGCCTGGTGGTCGAGGGCATCCCTGGTGAGGATGCCTGTGCCTGGGCAAGAGCTGGGGAAGTGGTGCCCCAGGGTGGGTGGGGGGAACCCAGGCTGCAGAGCACCTCAGAGGGCAGGGTGGGGTAGCAGGCCTCCTGGTAGGCTCCAGCATTCCCAGCCCTCTGGAGTCCCCTGGAAAACATCCGCTCCCTGCAGGAGAGAGCCAGCAGACAGGTCTGAGCTGGCCTCTCCTCCACAGACAGAACAGGTTGGGGGAGGGGGCCTGAGGTCTCATGCGGAGTGGTGGTTGCAGCCTCTGTGTCTCCCCTGGGGAGCCGGGGACAGAGGGCACTACAGCTTGGGCACACCCCACCATAGCCGGGGCCCCAGCCCTTGGCCTCCCTTGGCCAGCCCGCCGCCAACTGGGGAGCCAAGAGTCTGGGCCCCCAAGTGTGAAGACGGTGTCTGCCCACCCCTTCCCAAAGAGCCAAGGACGGTTCCCTGCTTCCCCTCCCCTGGGCTGGGCAGGTTCGGGCTAATCTGCACGAGAGCTTCGCAGCAAACATTGATCTGTAATAAAACCACAGTGTGTGTTCAGGAGCAGGGATTCCAGACGCAGAGAGGTCCAGACAGCACACTTACACACTCTCACACCTACGTACAGACGCAAACACGAGCCCCAGGAGGGCACAGGCTGAGCACGGACCCACTCGGACCCACACACACACACACACACACAGGCACACTGGGTTCTCCACATCCCCTCCCCGCTTAAACTTTGCCCTTCAAAGCCCAAGTCTTCTCTGAGAGCCCACTTTCCCGTAGCACTTCATTCGTGGCTCTGTAGGGGCATTTGCACTTGGCATCATAATTATTTGTTGGACAACGTGTCTTCCGGAGTAATCTGAAGAATCCTTCAGGGAAGGGATCTTGTCTTATGCAAGTGCCTACCCCCGGCACGCAGCGTGCAGCCTGGTGTTTAGTTAGTAGAGTAGGGTAGGGGATTCGCAAGTCATTGCCGAATTGATGCGCCGGGAAGAAAGACACCCGGCCACTGGGCCGGCCGTGTGTGGAGCCCCCAGCAGCACACAGCATAAGCAGTGCCCGCCGCGCGCGCGCCTCTGGCCCAGACTCCTGGCCCTCCCCCCGCCCCCTGGCCCCACTGCCTCCAGGCTTCCTCAAAGGGCCTCCTCTCCGCCCCTCGGTTCGGGGTGAGACCACGAATCTAAACTCCACCTGAGGGCTGGCAGGCAAGCTAAGGGTTAATGACACCTCATTAGCGTTTAATTGGAGGCAGGAAGCTGTCCTGGCACCAGACAGGTGGGCAGGCCCGCCCCTGGCTGCAAGCAGGCGGCCCTAGTCCCAGCACCCTGCTGGGCGTGTGGGTGACTTGGCCCCGGAGACCCCCGCCCAGCCCCGGGCACCTCCCCCACCATTTGCTTTGTCAGTTTAGTCTCTAGGCGGTAGGGACCAGCCCTCCCCATCTGTCAGCAGACGTCCAGGGGGAGAGGCGGACTTCTCTTTCCGCTCTTGCTAGGCTGCGCCCCCTCGCACCCGAGGGGACACCGCCGGCTGGGAGAGGGGTGGGGTGAGGAACTGGAGAAGGAGAGAGATTACGGAGCTGCTGAGGGATAAAGTCGGGATACAGACGCGCGACAGGGCTGGGATGTGGGGCTGTCTGCTCAATTTGACCTTAAATGAAGAGAATGCAAATGAGGTGCAGACGAGATGCAGAACAGGAGGTTCTCAGAATTAGCATTCCGAGCGGCGGCGGCTCTGCACCCGCGACCCCAACGCCGTCGCCCGTACTCCCCCAGCCCCCAATCTGCCTGCCCCGGGCGAGGGGCACTGACCATTACTTTGAGTGAGAAAAAGATCTCCAGAACGACAGCAGCTTGGTTGGGCCAGGGCTGCGGGACCTGGGGGGGGGGTCTGGGCTCCACCCCGCCTCCCCGCCCCCAACCCAAACACCACCCAAGCTGCCTCTGGAGCTCCGGCAACGACCACTCTCCAGGTTACGGTCGGACGCACCGTCGGTTGCTATGGGGACCCCCTCCCCACGTCCAGGCCTGAGCCAATGGGCATCACCGCTGATGACCTCATGCCCCAGGCCCCAGGATTCAATTGGCTACTTGGAAGCCAGGGTGCCCTTCTCCCACTGCGTCACCGCTGGGAATCCCCCGACGCCCCCAGCTGCCGTGGCCTGCCGGAAGAAGGGCGCTGGGAGCCCACGATTTGGTGAATGAATGAACAAGTAGAGGAAGGAAGGAATCACTGAAAGAGAAGGAAAAAAGGGAGGGGTCACACAGCCCAAACTTGGGGATTTCGCTTCTGCGCCCCCGGAAAGCGTGGGGCAGGCCCCCGGGTCGCAGAGTCTCCCTCCCAGGCTCTGGCGATTCTTCGTGACGCAAAGAGGACCAGAGTCCCCCAACTGCTCGGGAGCGACCAGGGCGGGTCCAGCGAATCGAGGGCCCCACCCTGGGCCGTCTAGCGCCTCTGCGTTCAGGGGAGATCGGTGACGCCCCAAAACTCACAGGCCTGCCCAGCCTCCTGGAGCCGCGCCCCGGAACGCGCCTCGAGGCCTTCTCATGGGTCGGGCCCAGACCCGGAAGGCGGCCCCGCACCTTCAGCCGGTCTCCGCCCCGGGAACCGGAGCCGGAGCCGACCGGGCCCTTGCTGTCGGGGGCACGCCCCGGGGCCGGGCCGGCTGTCCGCACAGGGCCAGGTGTGGGGAAGGGGCCGTCTCACAAATGCCCGGCTGCCTGCCGAGGCGTCCGCACAGGCGCCCGTGGGGAGCCGGGCGGCCACCTGCCACCCGCACCCGCCTTCTCCCCGTCGGGGCCGCTGGCAGCGGGGCGAGACCCCCACGGTCCTCAAGGGGCGGGCAGGGGCTATTGAGCGGTCGCCCCCGCTCGCCCCGCTACGGCGTCTCGGGGGTGAGGAGGAGGGGGACGGCGGTGCCCTCGGTTTCCAGGGCGACGCACGGACACCACCACCACCACCCCCCCCCCCCGTGACAGTGGAGACGCAGCTCGAACCCGGGACCAGAAGACCGGGCCGTGGGTCCTCCCCCAGCCCCTCGCGGGCTGGGCTGCGGGCGCGGACACACGGGTGCGCCGGCACCGGCAGACGGCGGGGGGGGGGGCGGTCTGCGAGGGGCCTCGAAGGGGGGACGGGGTCCGACTGGAGCCCGCGGTGCCACCCCCCACCCCGTAGGCAGAGCAGGGCGATCAGCGAGGCTGACCCGGGTCCGACCTGGGTGTGGGGGGGGGGGGCTTTGCGAGGTCAGACTTCGCCCCCCCCCCCCCCCGCGCCCCCGCCCCCCGCGCGCTCACACGCCGCCTCTCGCTGCCGCAGCCGGGCGAGCTAATCGGCGCACCATCCACCTATCGATCGCTGGCTCGGTGCCACGCGGGCCGGCACGGTGCCAGCGGGGGCTGCGGGGCACCGGGGCGGGCGCGGAACGGCCGCGGAGGACGGGGCGCCCCTTCCCCTGGCTGCACCCGGGACACGTCCAGAAAGAGGGCTCTGGTCGGGTTTGGGCGGGGGGGGTGGGGGGATCACAGCCTGGCCTGCCAGAGGTGGGAGAGATGGCGTGGGGCTGAGAGCAGAGGGGGCCCTCCCTCCTCGGCCCCACCCCCTCCTCCTTATAAAAGCGAAGAACAAAGAAGCCGCTGGGGAAGGAGGCTTTGATCTGACCCCACCTTCGCAGTTCTAGGCCTGGTACCGCCCAGACTGCCCTTGGGGAGGGGGAAGGATGCCCAGCTCGCAGGACCCAGGCGCTCTGAAACCCGGGTGCGGTCTTTCTGGCAGCCCTTGCTTTTGCCCCGACACCCTGCTCGGTGCTCCCCGGGCTTGGGCAGTGCCTCGAGCAGGTGGGCCGTCAGGAGCAGCTGCCCCCTCCCCGCACAGGAAGCCAGCTAGGGAGGTGGGAGGGGGCGCCGGGCTGTACAGCTGCTGCTGGCACCCACCCCACATCGCCCAGAGGGGTGCCCTCGGCCTGGAGCCGATGGCCAGGGCACAGCGGGCACGGAGGTCAGGCAGAGCCAAAGCTGAGAGCAGAGGCCGCAGGGAGCCCCGGTGTCAGGGAAGGAGCCAGGGAAGGAGCCGGAGGGCGGTGGGTGGGGCAGAGCAACAAAAAGGGGGGTGGTTTATTGAGGGTTTGGTCCAGACACTTATAAAAATACAAACTGGCATGATGTCCAGCCTCATGGCAAGTCTGTCTTCACAGAAGACAAGCGAGTGGCACCCCCCCCCAGGGTGGGGGGGGGGATGTTGCCCCAGGGAAGTGGCCCCCAGGGTGCCGGGCACAGGCCTCAGCCTCCTCCTTGCCCTGGTCTGGCAATCCACCTGTCCCAGGGTCTTCGGTCTTGGCCCCCAACAGGCTCAAGGATTCCATCCCACCAAAATCCCAGTCCTTCTGGGGGGATGGGCAAAGAACATCAAAGCAGCGGACGGAGACCCTGTGTTTGTCCTGCCTGGGCTCCGGGGGCAGGGGAGGGGCGCGGGGGGGTGGGGGGTGTGCAGGGCGGTGTGCAGCTCCCTGCAGCAACTCTTCAGCCTGTGATAAGGGGCCAGCCCCTGGAAGGTCACCTCGGACCCTCCGACCGCCCCCATCACTCTTCCATCGGTCTGGCTGGCTTGATGCTGAGGGCCCTCCTCCAGGGAGTCTCGGGAGGGCTGTCGCTCCTGGGGTGGCAGGAGGGGTCCGCTGGGCTCAGAGAATTCGCAGGAGACGCAAAATTGGGAGCAGCAGCAGCAAGAGACAGAGAGGGCTGGGAGGCCCTCCCCCTTGCCACCCAGAGGTGCCGCTCTCTCCAGGGCTTCCGACGGGATGGGCCGACTCCGACTCTGCAGGGGGGTGGCACTGATGGGCTCTCCCTGCCAGCAGCCTCCTCCCTGCCCTCCCCCTAGGCTGTTCGCTCTCGTCCCGGTCCAGCCCAGGGCTCGAAGGACATTGCCCTGGAGATGTCGTCCCTTGGCCTGGCATAAAGGGGTACAGTTGGGGGCGCCTGGAGGGCTCATCCGGTTGAGTGTCCGATCTGGCTCTGGTCACGATCTCACTGTCTGTGAGTTCGAGCCCCACGGCAGGCTCGCGGCTGTCAGCCCAGAGCCTGCTCCGGATCCTCTGCCCCTCCCCCACTCACACTTCCCCAAAAATACACATTAAAAAATTTTAAAAAGGGGTACAGCGAAAGCTCCCACAGAGCAAAAGGCCCCACCTGGGCCTCTCAGGGTGTGATGTTCCCAGACTCTCCCCACTACTCTCCTCACTCCCAAGGGCCCAGAAGGGCTGCCCGCCCTGCCCCAACCTACTTACTGCTCTCCTTGCAGCAGACAGACACCTGGAGCTTCAAGCAGCGGCCAGAACTCTCCGGGGCCGGTACCGCTGCGTGGTGGGAAATCGGGAGGAAGGCGTTAGCACAGGCTAGTCCGCACGCCTCAGACCCTGCTTCAGACCCTCCCGATCGTCTTCTCCCAGGTCCCTGGAAAGCCCGCCCTTACCTTTGGGCCACATCCTGGTGCCAGACTCCCTGTGCCCCCCTCACGTCCCCTTCCCCGGCTCCTCCTGCTTTCTCCTCCTCTTGGGAGACTCACCCTACATGACCCCCTACTCAGTCTTAGACTCAGGCCGCCTGCGCACCTCCACCCGCCCCCCCCCCCCAACCCCGGCCCCAGACACCATCAGTGTGCCTTCCTCACTCACAGATGTAGTAGTAGGTCTCTCCAGGCAAGAACTCGAAGCCAAGGGAGAAGGGCGTGAAGCGCTGAATCTTCTCTGAGAATCGAACGGGACCAAAGGGAGCGAAAGGGAGGGCGCACTCCCAGCGCTTGAAGGCGCCCGGCCCCTGGGCCTGGCAGGCCTCATAGCCCTGCCGGTCCACCATGTATAAAGCAAACGTCTCGGGGCCGTCCGGGGGCCCTGGCCCATCGTAATGCGGGCAGAAGATGTCTAGGTAGTCGTTGAGGACCAGCTCCACCACCGCGTCTCCTCCGAGCAGCCTGAAGGCACAAGGCAGGTGTGGGCTGAAGGGGCAGGGCACAGGGCACCCGGGGGCATAAGGGCCGGAGAGACCCCTCCCCATGGCCCCCGCCAGCCTCTCCCCCACCCACTGGAGAGGGAGCGGCTCGGGAGGGTCTGCGCTTCCCAGCCCGACAACTCTTGAGAGACAGTCGAGAAATGGGGGACGTAACCACTACAGGTCTTGAGAGGTGAAGGGACCGCAGTGCCCACTAGCACGAGGCTCCCACACGAGAAGGCCACTCACCACGCCCTACATTTTCAAGTTGGAGCTGCCGCCCAGCTCTGTGGCCCCAGTGCCCGACAGAGCGTCTGGCACAGCACCCTGTACTTGACAAATGCCAGGTCTGGGGCTGCTGCACAGCTGGGCACGGAGGGAGGGGTACGCAGCACAGTCATGGCCTCGGAGAGGGAGGCCCGGATCAGCATCCGCATCAACAGCAACAGAGAGAGAAAGACTGCTTTGCAGACCTCAGTCCAATACCGGAAAGATGCCGCAGGACGAAAAAGAAAGAGGGAGTGGATGGGGGTACCTCCTTTTTGTTTTTCCAGGACAAGGAAATGTTGGACGTGGAGCAGAAGCCCTTCCAGATATGAGCCAATATTTGGCCTACTCAGGACTCCCTTCACCTCCTGGGAGCTGCCTCTGGGAGCCAGGACAGGCAGGAGGGGCTGTCACCCCCTTCCCCCTTCCCTGCCATACACACAGTCCAGCCTGACTCCCGAAAGGCCTCTCGCTATCCCTCAATGGGTGGTCTAAGGACCACCTGCATCTGGAGCTCTAATTAGAAATGCAGATTCATGGGCTCAGCTCAGACCAACTAGAACACGAGCTGGGCCTTGGTTGGATTTGTTCCAGATCATCCCTAGTGCCTGAAAAAGTGTCCTGCCCAAACACTCAATAAGTATTCGTAGATTGAATGAATGAGCCAGAAACCTCAGGGTTCGGGGCTAGGAACCTGAGTTTCTAACGAGTTCTTCAAGTGATTCAGAGGCACTGGTCTGGAACAGAGAGGGGGATTCGGAACTGGGGAACAATAGTTGTTATCACGTGGTGCTCCTATTGTAATGACCTATGGGAGGCTGCCCTCCCTGGGGGTCTTGGGGCTGGAAGAGGCCAGAGCTGAGGTCTTATCTCCCTGCAGCCAGCATCCTAGCACACGCCCTGGCACACCGCACACTGTGTAACGCCTGTCGGTGAGTGAGCAAATGCACAGTCACAGATTGTCTCAAGTATCAGAAAGGCAAACAGATGGAGAAAGCAGAGAGAGGCACGGAGAGCTGGGGAAGAAGATGAAAACACTCGAAAATACCGAGGTTCAAAGGCTTGGGAGAAAGAAATAATGATTTTTATCTGCACAGCCTGCACCTCGTTTGCACACGTGACCTCAGCCAGCCAGCCCGATTTCCCAGGGTACCAGGTGTTATGAGCCCATTTTACAGACGAGATAACTGAGGTTGGAGAGGTCAACCGACTCGCCCGAAGGTGATTCAACTGGAAGGGCTGGGCCGGGACTGGACAGAATTAGAAGGGCGGATAGTGACGGAGATGAAAGCAGAGACAGCGAATGAGATCAGGAGACGGCGAGCGCCAGAGGGGAGGCCCAGCAAGCAGGAGCTTCAACCACGCTCTTTCACGAGAGTAAAGCCCCCTCCCTCCCTCTCCAGACCGCGCGCGCCGGCTCGGGCAGGAGGGCGGGGGGGGGGATCAGCCGGAGAGAGGCCAGAAGCGAGGGGGCGGGGCTCGGAGCGCAGGCCGAGGCCCCCCCCAGCTCCCCGCTCTCCCAGGTCCCACCATCCGCCCGCGGAGCCGGGGTCCTCCGCCCGCCCCCCAACACGTGCGGGCGGGGGGAGCCCGGGGCGCGCCTCGCCCCTCCCCTCCCCCTCCCCCGCCGGCTCAAACAAAGGAGCCCCGGCGCGCGGCCGGGCGCAGGCGGCGCCGCGCACGGAGCGAGAGTGGGGCGCGCGCCCGGCCCGGGAGCGCGCAGGCCCGGCCCGCCGCCGCCTGGGTTCGGCCCGGCTACCTGGGGTTACTGGAGTTCCAGTAGACGGCGTGGCGGAGGCCGGAGCCCCCTCGCAGCGGGGAGCTGAGGAGCGCGGCCCAGAGGACAGTCCGCAGCAGGGGCAGCAGCCGCATCGCCCCCGGGGTCCGCTTTGGTCTGGTCCGGCCGGTCCCGGCCCGCTTCGCTGCCGCGGCGAGAAAGGTACAAAGTGGAGGTGGGGGGGGGGGGCGGTGCGGGGCTGGGGGTGGGGTGCGGAGACTCGCGGGCCACGCCCCCGGGTAACTTTCCACCAATGGGGGCGCACCCCCGCCTCTCCGCTCAGAGCCAACTCCTGTTAACCCCCTGCGCGCCGAGGCGCACGCCGGGTTCACCCCGCTCCGACCCCGGCTGCGCCGCGTCGCGAGGGGGCGGGAGGGGCGACGTGGTCCGCTGCTGGGAGTCCGTTTTAGGGAGGTCGCGCCTTTCATGTCTAAGTTAGTACCGGGTAGGAGGCCTTATTGCAATTTGGGGGGACTGAAATAGGAGCACGCGCCCTCTGGCCCCAAGAGGCCGGCGAGGGTCTCCAAAGCCCGTCCGCCTCTACCTGAGAATGTTGCCCGTTTTTTAATGCCGGTCCAGGGATAGCGCGAGTGTCGGAAGGGACGGATCGCCTCCTGGGATTTCGCCCGCCCCCATTCCCCCGTACAGGGCCTTAGTGGTGAGCTCGTGCCCATCTCGGGCTTGGCGCTTGCCCCCTTCCGCCCCACACCTTCGTTCTGGGCTGGGGGCGCGCGCGGCCCCATTCCCGAAAACGAAATAATGAGGCCGATTGCGCCCTATACAATGCACCTTTGTTCCCAAGCCCTCAGGTGGGGCGCGGGGTGGTGGGGGGGGGGGGGGAGGAGGCAGGTGCACGGCCTTGGGATCGTGGGAGCCGCCGCCCCGCCCCGCCCCGGCTCCGGGGCTCTGACAACACCAGCCAGATCCACTTTTCCCAGCCACTGGTCAGGGGGTGGGGACGGCTTGGCCGCTTGGTTGATAGCCGCCTGTGGGGGCCGCGCAGACCTGGGGGCGAGGACTTGGCGACTGGCGGGTGGCACGGGGTTTTACAACTCCCCGTGGTACTGCAGTGCGCACAGGCCTCCCGGGCCGGGCAGAAACGAGCCGCGAGCATCCCGGGGACACGCGCGGAGCCGGCCGCGGACTCTCGCCCTCCCCGGCCTGCCTTCGTCCGAGGTGGCAGCGCCTCCTGGCGGACAGACCTGGAACCGCAGCAGGGGCGACCCGGCCTTCCCACAGCCGACAAACTCCGAGGCGCGCTGCCCAGACCTCACTGTTTATTGCACCAGAGCAGGGACAGGCTGTGTGCACCTCCCTCAGCCCAGTCCAGCGCCCAGCCCCTCCCCAACCCCAGCTTCCATGGCGTGAGCGGGTCCCTAGAGTGCTGCTCAGCGGCCCCTGGCAGTGTCTGGGGTCCAGGCTCCGGCTCCCTCAGTCATCACCGGGGACTCCAGGGACTCGTCGCCTCTTGAAGTCCTAGGTCCGGGTGGCAGGCCGGGAAACCTCAGCAGAGGTCAGAGGTAGAGCGAGGACGCTGCTGGGGGCGGCGGTGCAGGTCTGGGGTGCAGACGCCAAGCACAGAGATCAGAGGTGCCCTTTCCCCAGACCATTCACCCCTCCCACCCATCCTCCGCGCCCCTGCTCGCCTACCTGGACGGTACCACTACGGGTTGGATTCCAGTTTCTGGGCCAGGCAGGTCACCCGAAGGGCACCGGCTCTGGGGGTTGGCAGGCAATGGCTTCCTCGGGGGTGGGGGCTTGGCGGGCCCCTGTGAGTGGGAGAGAAGGCAGGAGGCTGGCTTGGGAGGGGATGTCATGGTGCCCACCTGGTTGTTGGGGAACACCAGCTTGTGGGGCCGGCTTCAGAGGTCACCTCTGTCTCCAAACAAACCTGTCACCGGTAAAGGGCACCAGCGGATGTGCCCTTAGGCACAGAGGGGGCATCTCACCATGGCCACCACTGCCACGGCTATTAGCACCACAGCCCTGGGTGGGGGAGAGGCTGTGCCCTTCTCTCCCCACACTGTTACCTTAGGGTGCCTCACCACCGGGTCAGCGGGCAGAGGGCGGGTGGGGGGATTGGGTCGGTCAGCCAGCTCAGCCTGGACAGAGAGAGGGGCAGTGCTGTGAGAGCACAGCCAGGGGCAAGAGGCATGCAGTGGTACTCTTGAGGGGTTCAGGTCAACATGCAAAGTCAGCCAGGGGGCAGGAGAGAATGGGGACATGCGCACAGGGCTTGGGTGCCTGCCAGCAGAAGCCTCAGGGGAGGAAGGCACGGGTCAGAGTGGTGTCCCTGGCCAGCTGCAGTCCTGCCACTGACCACCAGATGGCGGTAGAAACCAAGGCAGGAGGCTCACCCTTTGCTGATTCTGGGGCTCAGAGTGTCTGAAGGCTGAGGGGCACCCCGGTCCCCTAATGAAGAGCGCCACTGGCAGGGGACCAGGGTGAGAGCTGCAGCTGGGCACCAAGCCTCCCACCTGCCCTGGGCGAGGGCGGGGCCTGGCCTGGATTTACCTGGAGTCTCTTGGGCACAGGGTCAGGAGGCAGCGGCCTGGAAGGGGGAGCCGGGAAGCCAAGAGCACTGGCCTGCTGAGAGAGCAGGAGGAGCAGACAGGCAGGGTGGGGGCGGGGTGGGGGGGGAGCACAGAGACAGATGTGGGCAGAGAGGGGTCAGTGCCTGCGGGCGGGGCAGCCAGGGTCCCTGGGGCGGTGGGCGCGGTGCATGCTGTTATCCAATTGTGTGCAGAGGGGGTGACGAGTGGTGGAGCTGGCATGCAGACCACCCCCCACACCCCTGCCGGGGGCTCAGGGGGCACTCACCAGCCCTCCTACCCATGGTGTCCTGGGCCTCATCAGGGTGTGGCACACCCAGGGCCCCTTCTGAGCACCACCCCCCTCGTCCTCCAGGGGCCCCTCTGGGAGCATCCGCAGACCCACCTCTCAAAGCCACCAGCTTGGCCAGCTCAGAGAGCTCAGCGGACCCTCCTCTAGGTGACTGCCCCTCCCCACTGCAGGCTGGACTCTGCTTCTGGGCCTGCAGCCAGGGGAGTGGGGGAGGGCTGGCCCTGACTCCTCTGGCCGACTCTTGGGCAGTGTGAGACTCTCTCTGAGTCTAGGGCCTTCAGTACCCCCGCCCCAGGGCCCAAGCCGGACGCTTGGACAAGGTGGGGCCTCTCTCCTCTGGTATCCATGACTCACCTTGGCACCTGGCATCAGCAGGACCCTCTGCGGGGGTCCTGGGCGTTCTGGGGGACCAGACTGGGCTGCCCTGGACATGGAGAAAAGGAGGCAGGGGGCCCAGCGTCAGACCACGCTCTCCGCCCGCACGCGACCCTTGAGTGCAGTGGACACAGCCCCTTGGAGAGCAAGGGTTTAGCCCAGTCAGAGTCGGGAGGCGGGCGCGGGGGGGGGTTGATGAGCCGGAGGGAGGGCCCCACTTAGCACAGGGGCTCCCCGGCTGCCCTCCGTGGGTCTCCGTGTGAGGTGAAGAGTTACGGGGCGTGTGTAGAGAAGGGAGGTGTGGGGGGAGCGGTCCGAGGGGCTGGCGATCGGAAGCCGGTGGGGGTGCGCTGCAGACGGGGTGGGGCAGGACCCCACGGCCGTCGTGTGCCGCAGGGCGGTCGAGGGAGCGGCGGTGAGGAGCCTGGTACCTGTACTGGCAGCTGGGGCCTTTGAGCTGACAGAGCCGTTGGCGCAGGCGGGCACGGTGCCAGTAGCTGGCGCCCAGGAGCATCAGGGCCACCAACAGCAGGAGGCTGAGAGGCAGCCCTGTGGTCAGGGAGCTGGTTGCTGTGGGGAGAAGGCGGGTGGGGCTAGGATCCTACACCCAGGAAGGGGTGGCAGGTGGGGAGGGGGAAGTGATCAGAGAACCCCAAGGGGTCAGGAAAGGGCGGGGGGGTGGGTAAGGAAGCCACTGTGCCCTCTCCCCTCCCCCCCCACCTCTGCTGCGGTTGGCACAGTCCGGCGGCGCCCAGCCCTCCTCGCAGCGGCAGTGTCCTTTGCTGTCGCAGACCTAGGGGTACAGGCTGAGTAACGAGGGGCCCGTTCCCCTGTCCCAGCTTTTCAGGAGCTCCTAAGTGCACAACCGGGAGGTGTGCCGGGGTGATGGGATGGAGAGAGGGACAGTTTATCCACGGCAGACCAGGTGAAACCAAACTAGCCCCTCGAGCGCCTTCTCCGTGCCGGGCACTGTACCGGAAACTCCCATGTCCTCTCATGCACCAGGAACTGGGTACTATTATTCTGCCCACTGGATAGTCGAGGAGGCTGAGCTCAGAGAGGTTAATAATCTGCCTGAAGTCACGCAGCTAGGCAGCAGCAGAGCAAGGGTCGGAAGCTAGGTGTGTGTGTTTCCCAGCCTGTCACCGTTCTCGTCCCCGGAGGCTGCCTGCTCCCCCCGCCCCCCCACCGTCTCCCCCAGGCCAGCTCACCCCATGCCCGTGGCACTTGCTTCGACATTCCTGCGCTCCCAGGAGACCCACGGGCTGGCATCGACGGTCAATGCACACCTGCCCAGGGGAGGAAGAACAAAGATCAGGTTCTCACGAAGCTTCACTGACCCTGGGAGGCCAGCGCGGCTGAGTGGCGGATGGAGAAACCGAGGCCCACGGGAGGACAGGACTTCGCTCGGGCCAAAGAGAGGATCTGAACCCCCCTCAGAGTCTGTGCCTTTTACACGGGTGGACAGCGAGGCCCGGGCACTGCTCGCCGTGGACCAGACACCCCTCCCCCTCCTGGTCTTGCCCCCTTGGGACTGCTCACCAGGTCAGGACCACAGGCTGTGCCGGGCAGAGTCAGGAGGGGCTGGGCCACGTCATTGCCCAGGTCCAGGTGGACCCAGCTGCAGTTCAGCTCCGGCTGGGTCCCGTTGGCCTCTAGTATCTCCCAGTGCAGATCCCGGGCTGAGCCCCGCAGCGGCTGGGCCCGACCCCCCTGGCACTGGAGCTGCCCGCACATGGCATCTCTGAGGTGAGGGAGGAGGTGCAGGGTCAGGCCGAGGCCCCCACAAACCCAGAGGAGAATCCAGGTTTCGTCACTTACTTAGGGGCACAGGACACGTAGCTGCCATCAGGGCTGCGTCCACAGCTCCCGAAGGCATCGCCTCTCGTGTTGGCGGTAAGGAGGCAGCGCGGCGCGGCGGGCTGGGCCCCGGGTCCCCAGAGAGCCTGGCACTGCTGGGCATAGGAAGCGCAGCGCCCCTGCACGCACACAGCCTGGCCCCCCGCGCACGGCTCGCCGTTGCCCAGGCTGACGTCAGGAGGGCACTGGGGGCTGTCTCCCGAGCAGAACTCCGCGAGGTCACAGTCGCCTCTGGCGGGGCGGCACTGCCAGCCGGCTGGGCGCAGCTGGGGGGGGGGGGAGGGTCAGAAGGGGTGCCGGGCAGGTCCAGCCCGGCCCTGGGGGCCACAGGGACCCTTCCCGCCGTGGCCCCGGGTGGGTGAGCTGTGGCGGCCGGTCCGGTCCGTGCCCACCTGGCAATCCTGACAACAGAGCCCGCCGGACGCGCACTGCGCCCCAGGCCTCAGCTGGCAGGTGAAGTCATCGCAACAGGGGTCGGTGCATTCCTGGGGGCACGGGGTGGGGGGGGGGGTTGCGTCAGGGCGGGCTGGGCCCGAGAGCCTACCTCCTCCCCTCCGCCCAGGGCAGCCATCAGAAGGACGCAGCGGCAAGTAAAGGCCAGAGCCCAATGACATGCATGGTGTCCCTGCAGGCGGGGAGGGGCGGAGAGGAACGGGCCGGCCCTTTAGAGCCCACGAAGGGGCTCTGGAGGCTCGGAGCGGGGTAGTGGGCCAGGGCCAGGGCACAGGAGTGAGTGGGGCAGGGCTTCGGGCGAGGGGCTCACGTCCGGGAAGCCACAGTCACACTGCTCGCCCGGCTCCACCAACATATTTCCGCAGACAGCGGCCATAGAGGGCAGGCCGGGCTGCCGTTCGAAGAGGCAGCTGCCCATCCCCTCCAGGAGAGCCTCCTCCAGGGCCCGCCGGCTGCAGTTGCTGAAGTTGAGGCCTGGCAGGAAGCTGGGGACGGTGGGGGAGAGGTTAGGGCTGCAGCCACCCCCTGCCCCTGCCCCTGCCCCTGCCCCTCCCCGCTGTGCGTCCTGCAGCCACTCACTCTGTGGAGGCCTCCATGATGCAGCTCTTGGCCGGGGCCGGGCCCGGGCAGGGGCAGCTGTTCCCTGGCAAGTCGTGGTCCAGGCCCAGGCTGTGGCCCAGCTCGTGAGCTATGGAGGACGCAACCCCCAGGACGCTGGTGGAGTGGTCCTGGCATTGGGGAGGGGACACCCCAGGTCCAGCACCAGCCTGACTCTCTTGTTCTCTCCTCATCTGACCTCTTGGGCGCTCAGCCTCCCTCCTTCACTGCTTCTGGAGTAGGAGGAGAGCCCGGGCCTGGGTGGTGGGAAGGCTTAGAGCTCGCTCAGCTCTGTTCCTGTCCCTTACGTGTGGCCCTGGGCACTCGCCTCTGTTCTGTGGGCCTCAGCCACCCCCTCCTCCCCTGCGAGGTGCCCTCACAGGTGAAGCCCCCACGTAACGGTGCTGTGACAGCAGGGGCCACGTCCTACCCGCCGTCCTCCCCACCCGGCCCCCCGTCCCCACATCCGCGGTTTTGGGGTAGGTAACTCGGTGGGGTGGGGGGGGGCACGTGGAGGAAGCGACGTGCGAGGGCCCCGGCATCGCTCACCATGTTCACACCCCCCGAGAGGTCGGGAGAGCAGATGGAATTCTGAATGGCCATGCCCACCGCGGGCCCGGAGAACGAGGTGGCACTGTGGGATCGCAGGGCCACAGGTCAGCCCAGAGCTTCAGGGCCGCAGGCGGGGAGCTGGGGCGCAGCCTGGGGTCTTACGTCACGAGCTGGGCGCTGTCGTGGGTCAGTCGAGGCAGTAAGTCTTCCCGCCGCCAGCGCAGGAAGTTGTGTAGCGTGAGGCCGGGGTCCCGGCTGATCTCCACCAGGTCACGCTGGCTCCAGGCCTCCAGGCCCACCAGCGCCACCCGGACGTTCAGGGGCCGGAAGAACTGAAAGAGAATGGGGGCTCAGGAGAGGGGTCCCCGCGGCCACAGGGCCGTCCGGCTGCTGCTGGGCCCGGCACTCACGGCGTCCAGGAGAAAGGCCACCTTCAGCATGCGGGTCAGCAGGTGCTGGAAGTCCGGGTACCTCTGGACCTGCGGCTCAAGGGAAACGACCATGATAAGGAGCAAACGCGGCACGGGGTGGGGGGTGGGGGGTGGGGGGCGGGACACGGCGGGCGGTGTAGGGGAGGGTTGGGGGGGCAGGACACGCGGCGCCTGCAAGCTCACCTCAGAATGGTCGGCTACGAGCACCAGCTCAATAACCTTGGTCTCTGCCACCACGTCCCGCCTCCGCTGAGGACAAGAAGGGGTGTCAGGCACACTCCTCACGCCGGGGCCACACGGGGCTGCCCGAGCTGTGTCCGCTCCCACCCTGTGTGCTCCAGTGGAGGAGAGCAGAGAGCCCGTTTCACAGAGGAACCCCTGAGAGCCTGAGAGGCCAGGGACTTGCCCAAGGTGGACCTAGAAGTAGGTCATGAAGCTGGGAGTAGAGCCTTGCTTCTCTGGCTCCAAACTCAGTACTTTTCCTGAATTAAAAAAAATAATACGAGGGGCGTCCGGCTGGCCCAGTCGGATGAGCATGCGACTCTTGATCTCGGGGGTCGTGAGTCTGAGCCCCACACTCGGTACAGAGATTACTAAAAACAGCCAAAACGATAAATAGGGGGCACCTGGGTGGCTCAGTCGGTTAAGCGTCCGACTTCGGCTCAGGCCATGATCTCACAGTTCGTGCGTTCAAGCCCCGCGTCGGGCTCTGCGCTGACAGCTCAGAGCCTGGAACCTGCTTCGGATTCTGTGTCTCTCTCTCTCTCTCTCTGCTCCTCCCCCCACTCAAGGTCTGTCTCTCTCTCAAAAATAAACGTTAAAAAAAAACCACAATAAATAAACTTTAAGAAGTAAATAATAATAGCCAACACCATCGTATATTTACCTATCTCAGGCCCAGTTTAAGCACCATATAGATACTTGATAGATGGATATAGACTCGTTTAAGCTCCACAGTAACCCTAGAGAGTAAGTAGCTTATTCTCCCCGATTTATAAACGAGGGTGCTGGACTCATACTGCCTTATGCCTGGTGACTGTGTGGTCTGTAGCCAAGCACTCTCCGCACACGGGATCATACGGCCCATGAAGAGTCTGAGTCAGGTCCCTGCGTCTAAACCCCGCATATGTCATTTCGTGGTTGAACAGCTTTGGGCAAGTCACTGCCTCTCTCTCTCTCTGAGCTGGTTTTCTAACAAAGACGGAGCTATTGCCAGCCCGAACCTCCCAGGGTTTCGGGAGGAGGAGAGGAGATTATGTTCACACAGGGCCCGACCCAGGGCAACAGCTCCTTAGAAGGTACTGGAAACAAAGATCTCTGAGGGTCCGGGGCCTGGCCCTCAGGGACAACAGAAGCCTGGCCTCTTGCCGTCATCCTCACCCGACGACTGCGCATGTGGCTGTGGCGCCGTCCCCGGGGCCGCTCCTGGGGAGCCCGCGTGGCCACAGATGCGTGCCCGCTCAACCCACAGGTGCGGCCTGGCAGGAGGAGGTCTCGGGTCCGGGAGATGATGGGGGCGGCTCGCAGGTCCCCGGGCCCCAGCTCCAAGGTGTAGCTTCTCTCGGGGGACAGGACCACCAGACCCCTGGGAGGAGGCAGGAAGTCAGAAGACCTCTCAGCTCCACACCTCACACAGCCTGGCTCTCTCCACCCCGGTGGGATGCGCCCTCTGTACCTGAGCCCTGAGCAGGTGCACACGGACGCCCAGGAGCCCACGTGGCCCCGTACCGCTCCCTGGTAGCAGCAGCTGTCCTACAGCAGAGAAAGGTCAGCGCTACCCCAAAGGCCAGGGCTGGAGCCCCCGAGGCTAGCTAGCCTGTCGGTGAAGGCTGGTGAAGGCTGGTGAAGGCGCACCCCACATCCCGTAGGGATGACACCCTCCATCTGGCCCCTGGCGCCGCCCTCGGGCCGGAGACGGGACACTAGACTCACCAGAGCGTGTCCCTCGCTGGCCACACGGGTGCCGTCGGGCCGGTACCACATCAGGTGTGGGCGGCCTGGGACTAGCTCCCTGTGGAGTGAAGAAAAACGGAGGCAATGCCAGTCGCCTCCCAGGGCGGTACGGCGACATCCTGAGGTCCAGAGGTGGTAAGGGGTGGCTGGGGGCCAGGGTTCCCCCCGAGGCCGCAGAGTAGAGCGGTCGGGCCACAAACTCTGCCAGGCTATCTGGGTCCTAACCTGGTTTTTACCACACGCGAGCTGTGTGACCTTGGGCAGGTGATGTAACCTCTCTGTGCCTTGACTTCTTCATATGTAAAATGAAAACAGCAGCATCATAGTATTTACCTTATAGGTTGTTAGAAGGATTAGGAGAGTTCGAGCACTTAGTAAACGTCACCTACGGTTGTTACTTGTGCTGTTATTGTCGTTACCACCGTCATTGTTACCTATTCTGCAGCAGCTCCAGGGTATGACTGTCACCGTCCAATTCCAATCTGATCCGCAGAGCCTCAGGCAGATTGGTCTGCGGGCACCAGAGGGTATGTCACCTCCCTGGCCCTGCCTGAAACTCCCATCCGTCTCTAACCAGAAAACCTCAGACCCTTAGGAGAGTACCAACGATTAGGTCACCGGAGGGGGGGGGGGCGTCCCGAGGGAGGGGCCAGGAAGCCCTGCCCGGCCTGGGGCATTGTTCTGGGGGGCTGTGTGCGAGGTCAAGCAAGGTATCTGAGCCGCCCCTTCTCGGCTTCCTGCCCAGAGAGGAAGCATCATGGAAGAGCTGGCGCTCGCCCCAGCCCTTCCTCTGACTCAGCGCTGGAATTGGGGAGGGGGGTGCCTGGTGAGGCCCTGACCTTCCCCCACCGAGAAAGCCCGCAGAGTGAGACCCCGAAGGCAAGTCTGGCCTCAGGGTCTCCCCGGGAGATGGACGGGGCCCGGCGGGGCTGAGGCTGGCAGATGCGTGTCGGGGGAGAGGGGGTAAGCGAAGCCAGGTGCTGGGGTGTGGCCAGAGGGGCAGCCAGACCTGGGGTGGCCGTGCCACATGAGGTCCACTCACCTGCTCCTCAGAGAGGGCTGGTTATGGGGGCGGCAGGGACTGTGTTCTGTGCTTGAAGGGACAGGGGTCTCACCTGCAGCATCTCCGCCAGGCTGAGTGTGGGGCTGTCTTGAAAGACCTGGGGCTCCGAGGGTCCACCCAGGGCCCTCTCTGGCCTCGTCTGCTCCTCCACAGGGCCACCTGCAGGGTCCCCAGGACACCCCAAGAGCGTGCTGAGCGAGCCAGTCCCTGGCGCTGGGCACAGCCGGTGCCTGTGGCCACTCAGGGCCCTTCTCGGCTGGAAGGACTCCTGCACTGCATTCTGGGACTTAAAGGAGCAAGCCCCAGGAGAGGGGCTTCTCTCCACCCCTCACTTTCACCCCTACCCCACCTGCACGTCCCCAGGGAAAGTTCAGCTTGCCCCGCCTGGGGCCCCCTCCTGTCCCCCCAGGCTCTCACGGGGAGCCCCCTTCCCGCTCCCTCCCAATCACACCCCCCCCCCCAGGAACGCCCCCTCTCAGTCCTGGGCGAAGCCTTGTGGCCCGGTGCCCACTCACCCTCCCCTTTCCTCACATCGGAGCTGCGGGAACGCCCATCTCTGGGTGCGCAGTGCAAACACCCCTCCCTAAACATCCCTCAGACCCAGCCAGGCACACCCGCTCGCCACAGCTCAGCTCCTCCCTGCTCCCAACATCCCCCCCCCCCCTCCGTCCCCACAACGGCCCTGTCTCCTCCGCACAGCCCACCCCCGCCTGCCATCCCAGTCCGTGGCCAGAGACGCAGCGGGAAGTGAAAGTTCCTAGGAGGAGTTGGTGTCAGCCTCTTTCCAGGCCGACTCTCCGCCCGCCCCCCCCCCCCCGGCTCCTCCCGCGTCCCCACCCGCCAGCTCCGCCAGGTTTTTGGTGGCATCAACACGGGGTGAGGGGCGCCGTGACCGCCCGGGCCCTGGATAAGGAAGAGTCCTCTTCGCCAAACCCTCCGGGCCGTGCCCACTCGGCGCCCTGGCACCGGGCAGGATGGTCGGCTAGGCCCCAGAGGGGCGAAGACGTCAGTCCTGGGGAGCAGCGACCGTCTCCCACCATCCCGAGGGGGCGCTGGGCCGGGTCCTTTGGTGCCCGGCACCGGAGCCTGGAAGTGTCCGCGGGGACCGCGCACAGGATGACCGCGCAGGGGGACCGGCATCCCCCTCCATCGCCCAGGACATCGAGGCAGGGTGGGCCGCGCTCTGGCCAAGGGGTCTCCCCGGGTCTCCGGCCGACCCCCAGTGCCTCCCGACTTCCCCGTGCCTTCTCCCACTCTGTCCCCCCGCCCACCGCGGGCCGGGCACTCACCTCGATCCGGGAGCGGCCGGGAGGACAGGGGGCTGCCTGCGCCCAGGAGCCCCAGGGCCCAGAGCAGCGCCAGCCGCATGGCAGCGGCGCCCGGGGCCGGGCGAGGGCAGCAGGTGCTGGGCCGCGCGCCGAGGAACCGCGGCCGCCGGGTCTGCCTGGCGCACCCCGCCGCGCCGGGCCGCCACCAGGCCCCGCCCCGCCCCGCCCCCGCCCCGGGGGGGCGCAGGGCCAGGCCCCGCCCCCGGGGGAGCCGCGGCTCCGCCCCCGGAGGGCCCCGCCCCCGCCCGCGACTCCCGCGGGGCCCGCGCGGCTCGGCCCCGCCGCGTTCCCGCTGCTGCGCGGGGTGGGAGCAGAACGAGGCCCGGTCCGACCGGCTTGGGCGGCGCGCCTCCACCCGGTCCGGGGCCCGACCCCTTCCCAGCAGCTTGGCTGCCCTCCCGCGTCCCGTCGGCGGCCCGGTTCTGCGGGGATCCGGTGGGCGGCTCAGACCCCTGGGAAGCGCAGGCGTCGGGAGTGCAGGGGCTTTTATTAACCAAGGAGGAGCGGGTTGGGGAGGGGGGGGACAGCGACAGGCGCCCCGTCACTCGGCGTAGGTGGCGTCGTCGTTGCTGTCGCTGTAGGCGGAGGAAGAGAGTTCCTCGCGCGGGGTGCAGGCCGGGCACCGCCGCCGCATGTCGTCCCAGCACGACCGGCAGTACACGGCCGCGCAGTCCGGCGTCGGGCACACGTAGGCCTCGGGCGTCTCGGGAGCCTGGCACACCACGCAGCGCCGGCGCAGCCAGCGGCGCAGGAGCGGGCAGCGGCGGTGCAGGACGTCGGCCAGGTGGTGGCGCTGCCGGGAGCCCGGGGGAGAGAAGGGGTGCGGGGAGCGGGGCCTGGAGGGCAAGGTCGCCAGGCAAATGGACCTAGGGAGCTTCCCTCCCCCGCTCGGTGATGGAGACTGGGGGTGCAGCTTCCACTCCCCCAGCTGGGAGCAGCAACAACCATCACCTGTACCTCCCTGTGAACCACCTGATCTGTTCGCGGGGTGGGCTGAGAAGTGAGTGGGACGCGTAAGACTCTTACCCCTGTGTTCTCCGCTTTACAGGCCAGAAAGGGGAGTCTGTAAGGGTTATGTGAGTTCCCAAAGGCGCACAGATACTCAACGGCCAGACCTGGCTCCACGCAGCTGCCCTGATTCCAGATTACAAGCCTGCTTCAGAAGGCTCCCCCCTCTCTCCACACTATTACCAGGAATTCTCTAGAGGCCACCTTATCAGCTCAGTCTTTGCTCAAGAAACTGCATGTCAGCGCAGAACTCCTGGCCTTGGCCTTCAGAGCCTTCCACACTCTGGTCCCTTTCCAGCCTCTGCTCTAACTTACCCCCACTTGAACTTTGCGTCCTCTGGCCAGCCCCCCAGACCAGCCCTGGCCCTTGACATTCCCCTCGGGCTCTGAGACTTCGCACGTTCTGTTCCCGTAGCTTGGGACGAATGCCCTTCTATCTGCCCGTGAGAGTCCAGTTTACTTCCAGACCAGGTCATGGATTCACAGTGTGCTCTGTCTCAGCAGATGCTCGTTTAGCCTCCATGTGTCACGGGGTGGGGGACCTAGGCCCTGGGGGAAAACTTCAGCAAATGTGGTCTCTCGCTTCCAAGAGCTCTGTTAGGGCCGGTGAAATAAGAATGGCTGCCTTTTTTTTTTTTTTTTAAACAACACGGGTCCTGTACCAAGAAGGGTCACATGACGACAACATGTGCGTGGGAGTTGCTAGGCGCCTGCCCCATGACAGCGAGGCTCCTCTAACCCTTTCAACAACCAGATGGAGAAGTGGTTCACTGCGTCTTGCAGAAGGGAAACACCAAGGCACAGCTTTTAAGTAAACAACGCAGATCCCGGTTGCCATGGTGATGAAGGAACCAGGATTCAAACCCAGGCCCTCTGGCACCAGCACCCCACACCTCACTGCCACTGATCTCTGCACAGGCCTTGCAGATCTGTCCACCCTCTGAGGTCCCTTGAGGACCGTGGCCAAGGTCACACAGCTTGATGAGGAAGCGTGGGCTGGAACCCGCTTCTTCTGGCCGTGGGCTCTGTCCTTCCGCCACGTGCCCCTTCATGATGCCTCCCTGACCCCCAGCCCACCTGCCTCCCCACCTCCGGCAGAGGCCCCGAGCTTCTGGTCTGTGACCTCGCAGTAGCATCTGTGGCTTGCCTCGGGTCCCCTGATCCCGGGGAAGCCCCCTTGCTTTCTTCTGGTCAGGCTGTATCAAATCTGATTCCTCTGTTCTGCCTGCTTCCTGATGGCCCACTGAGTGTCTCAGGCTGGCCTGAACGCGGGGGGACAGAGGCAGACTCGGCCCCGACCCCCGGGAGCTGGACGTCCAGGGCCCCTGGTGTGCATCTCGTCGGAACTCGCTGAGCTCCGCAGGCCGGCCCCCCGGGGCTGGACGGAGCGGCGGGAGAAGCCCCTCCCGGGGTCCTCAGAACCACAGGAGGCGGCGGTGTGGGGGGGGTGGGCAGCCTGGACTTACGGGAGCCCTCTGCCGCTGCGCCCGGCTCACGATGGCAGCCCTTCTCAGCTTCGTAAAGGCCGCCCTCTTCCTCAGCAGGTCATTGTAGAGGAACAGGACCCGCTTCTTCTCTCGCTGGGGTCAGGGAGGGGGGGTCGTCAGGGGTAGTGACAGCGCGTCCCCTCGTGGCGGGGTCGGTCGGCAGGGTGCAGGCCTGTGAGGTGGGGGCGGCGTACCTTGGGGAAGTAGAAGGCCGCAATGACTCTCCGGAGCCGGTAGCCGAAGGCTTGCAGAAGGCACAGACACAGCAGCAGGCCCACGGGGAGCGCGGCCCTCACGTAGGCCCTGGGGTTCAGGCTCACGGGCTGTGGCAGGCAGCCTGGGGCAGGGCCGGGCCGTCACCCCACAGGGACGTGTCTCTGGTGGCCCTGCTCTCCTCCCGCCTGCCCCTCACCCTGCAAGCTGCACCTGGGACACCGTAGCCACCGGGGTCACGGGGCTATTTGCTCAGCACGGCACGGACAGAGAGAAAGTGTCCATCGTGGGCAGGGTTCTCTGGGGGCGCTGGGACCCTCTGTCCCCAGGGTTCTCTGGGGCGCTGGGACCCTCTGTCCCCAAGGCCCTAGCGTCTATGCTCCTCTGACCCCAGGCCGTCATTTCCCAGCTCTCCAAGCCTCCCCTGCTGTTTCCCGCCCTCATCCCTGCAACCCCAGCATGCCTCTCCCATCTCGCCACCTCTCTGCCTTGGGGAGACCCAGGGCCCCCGCCCTCGCCCCCGAGCCGGCCTCCGGCGTGGCTCACGCATGTTGCTGGAGTCCACCGTGGTCTCTGAGGACGTGTTCAGGGCTCCAATGGTTTTCCGAAGAAGCCGGGCCAGCATGGAGTCCCCCCCGACTTTCACCTCCAATTTATGGCTGCCTGAGGCCATGGGGGGGTCAGGAAAGGGTTGCGGTTTAGGGGAGGGGGCAGGATGGGGACTGCATGTTGGGGGGGGTTCAAGGCACAGAAATCCTCTGCAGCGCGGGGCTTTCATCCCTTCACTGAACGCTAACCCCTCCCTGTCGCGGATGTAAAGGGGGCTGAGGCCCCCTCCGTCAGATTGCAGGGCTGAGATTTGACCCCGAGATGGCCAGGGAGGGGTGAGACACAGGAGGAGGTGACAACACTGGACGAGGTCAGGTGGGGTGGCTGCGGGGGTGGGGCGGGGGACTTCCCAGGGGCCGGGCGGGGCTCACTGCGGAAAGAGTACTGCAGGAAGGAGTGATGGCGGATGGTGTTGAAGACGGAGTACAGAGCCCAGTCCAGGCCGCACAGCACCAGCAGCAGCAGCAGGACGGGCAGGGTCTCTGCGAGCTCCCTCACCTGCCCGAGGACAGGAGCGGCAGGCCTGGAGCCCTCCCGGGTGCCCCTGCCCTCCGCCCCACGCGGCCAGTGCCCGCGGTCAGGTCCACGGGCCGCCCCACGGCGCCCTCACCACGTTTCTCATCTCCGAGGCCTGCATGAAGGGACTGCAGGGGAAGATGACGGTTTTCTCCTCGGCTCTGCGGAGCGGCAGCAAAGTCCGCTTGCCCTGGACACAACGTGCACACGGTGACGGACACCAGGGCCCTCCCCCTTCTGCCCTCCGCCCCCCTGGAGCGCGAGGCCACAGGGTGCACACGGCAGGGCACCCTGGGTCAGGGCTGCGCCCACTCACCAACTTCTTCCTGCGTTCGTCGATCTGGCAAAAGTAGGTGCTGATGTAGATGTTGTCGAAGCGGATGTCCCCGTTATAGCTGTCCACGTAGGAGAAGGACCTGGGCACGGGGACGGTTCCATGTCGTCCTCACCCACCCCCAACCACGGGCTTCCCGGACGCTCGCTCATTCAACGGCCCACCCGGCACGCGCCGAGCGCCGCTTACGTCCTAGGCGGAGACACGGCCCTGCCGCCCGGCAGCCTGCAGCCCAGGGCCAGGCGGGCAGGCACACGAGCGAGAAGACAAGGGGGGTCGTGTACGTGGCCGGGAAGGGCGGCTTCCCGGCCGCGGGTCCGGCAGGGTGGACCTCAAGCAGCGGGAACAGCAGGAGCAAAGGCAGCGGGGCGTGAAGCCCCTCAAGGCTGCAGAACTGCCCGCCGTCGTGACGGACTCCCGCTTTCACCTCGGCAGAACCTCTCCTGGAGGTCACTTCAAGCAAAACTCACTTCCCGCCTACTTCCCTTCTCCCCACCACACCCTCGAGTAAGGCGGTGTTTTCCGTGTGCCCGAGGCTCCCTCTCGCCTGAGGATGCTCCAAAGTCCCACGTAATGTTTCAGTTTACTAAGGACAAAAAGTTATTGGAGACGTGTTTGAAACTGAGTTAGATGACGTAAGCCCTGCAGACTGGAAATCCCGAGTTCCAGTGCTCGTGGTTCGGGACCCGTGGAAACCCTGTTCCTGCCTCTAAGGGACAAAGAGGAGAAATGCAAGGCCAGCCCGCGAGCGCCCCCTTGTGGAGAGACCGAGCGCTGCCGGGCGCGCCTGAAACTGCCCCGCCCGCTCCCCGCTGCCCCTTAGCCGGTGACCTCACCGGGTTGAAAGCCTGGAAGCGGACTCTCTGTGCCTCCTTCCTTCCCTCCCCGAGCCGGCGCGGGACCCGGTGCCCCTCGCCTCTTCCTGCCTCCGTCTCGGGCCAGCTTCCTGCCACGCCCCACTCCCCCGCGCCAGGCTCCCTAACCTCTGACCCACCTTGGCCTCCCAGCCTCCGGCCCGCAGGGCTTTCCAGACTCTTCCGGCCATGGCCGCTTCAGCCCAGGCCGCAAGCCCAGCCTTGCCCTCCGCACCCCACAGACGCCAGGACCCTTGCCCAAGAGAACCAGCTATGGCAGGGGCACACACTCAGCTCCCACCGGGTCCCCAAGCCGGTCCCGAGTGCGGCCTTCGGACGGTCCATGCTTCTTGGGTGCCTCCCTCTCTTGCCTCCCCTAGACCGTGAGCATCTTGAGGGCGGGAAGATGGTTCCTTCATGTCTGTCTCCCCACAGGGCCCTCGGCTCGCTCAGGACCCCTGCCCCTCAGCTGCCCCACAGCCGGGGGGACAATGGAGCAGGAGCCCCTGTGGCCGCCCCTGCCGGCCCCTGCCCGTCTCGGGCATGTGAGGGGCGGTGATAGGAGACAGAGGGTCCAGAGGTCGCCAGGGAAACAGAGTGAGGCCCAGGACGGCCCAGCTGGACGCCAGGCTGGGTGGGGTTGAGGACTTTGGTCCAAATGTTGGGAAAGTCGCTGCCAACGCGGCAGGCGGGAGAAAATGAAAGCAGAATTGGACGATAAAAATGGACAAAGTCGGAGCCAAGGGGAACGTGAAGGGCAAGAGAAAAATCAACAGTCAAAGCTAAAAGTAAAAAAGTCCGCGCTGGGATGAAGGCCGAAGGAGGCAGATAAATGAAGACGGCCTCCCTTTCAAGGTGTGGGAACGCGGGCCACGTGTCCCTGACCAAAAGCCCGCGTTTCCTCTGACTCTGCGTCACCAGCGGCTGCCGCTGTACCCAAAGGCGACGCGGAAGGCCCGCGGGGGCCCCACCCGAGCCGGCGCGGCGCTCACGCGTGCAGGACGAGCAGGAAGGTGCAGGACAGCAGCACACGCAGCAGCCCCAGGGTCCACCCCAGCTGGGCCTCCTGGCGGCGGACGAGGTCCCGCAGCTCGGCGCTCACGTGCTCCCAGCTCGTGTTGAGGCCCAGCACTGCCACCTGCTTCTCTTCCTGGGGGGTGCGGAGGCGCACGAGGCCGGATGCAGCCGCCGCGTCCCCCCCCCCCGCCGCCCACTGGGGGGGCAGCTCTTCCCAGGACCCTCCTGCTGCTCGCCATTCCCACCACCACCACCACCCCCGCGACCCCCGCCCTGCTCCCCTGCGTCCGCCGGGAGCTGCCGCCCTCCCCTCTCGCACCTGGCGTCCCAGCACAGACACCTGTCCCCTTGTCCTCTCCCTCCCTCCTGGGCCTCCTCAGGGCTCAGGCCCTGTGTCCTCTCCCTCCTCCCTAGCTCCCCCCACCCCCAGCCCCCAGGCCCCGCCTCCTACCTTGAGGTCAATTGTGGCTGAAAATTCCCCTTCCAGGTCGCGGACAGACCGGTTGAGGGAATCATAGGTCTGCCCGAAGTTGCCCTCCACTGGGATGCGACTGCGGCACCAAACTTCCATCGCTGCCGGCCGGACAGCCAGGACAGCGGCGGTCAGGGGCCGCGCTCCCCCCGCCTCCCCGCTGCGGCCCCGCCCTGCAGCCTGCCTGTCTCTCCGCACCGCACCGCACCGCACCGAGTCTTTCCCCTCTCCCCTCTCCTCCAGCCCCCTTCCCGGACCGAGGCCTCGTTTCTCCCCCGTTTTTCTTACCTGTTCATAACCATGCCAACCATGAATAATGACGGCCAACATTTATGAGAAAATTCCTGTGTCAGCCCTGTTACTAGCTTCCCGTGTGTTGCCCCTCAGGCCCTCAGAAACCCCTGACGGGGTAGGTACTCTTATTACCCCTGCCTTTCAGATGAAGAGACGAAACTCGGAGCCTCCTATGCACATAAGCTGGGTCACACCGCCAGTCAGGGGAGGGGGCCGGGCTGCACCCCCCTCCTGTCACATGTGCTGACCCCTGGCAATGCCACAGTGGGGGGGGGGGCGGGCTGGGCGCTGGTGTCCCCCTCCCCTTGCTACTCTGCTGACCCCTGGCTGACCCCTGGCTGACCCCTGGCGATACTGCAGAAGAACTTGAACTTCATGGGCAGGCAGAGCAGGTGGTTGAGCAGCGGGACCCGGACGCGCTCCGTGCACCGCTCGTGCTTTCGGTCGAACCAGCGGCGGCAGCTGAGCATGGCCCGGTCCACCATGTCTGTGGGAGGGGGCCAGGGTGCCTGAGGCCCCCGCCCCTCGCCCCCCGGCCCCGGCCCCCGCCCGCACCCCCGCGCCCCTCACAGGAACAGCGCAGCCTGGTTTTCAGCTCGTACATCTTCTGTGTGGAGAGACGGCGCCCGGAAGGTGGGGCTCGGTGGGTCCCCACGCCCCGGGCCGTCCCCTCTGGGCTCTCGGCGTCCTGGGGGCTGTAGCCCATCTCGCTGTTCACCTGGGCATCCAGGTCCTCGAAGGCCTTGGACAGGTTCTGAGTCTCGGCTTTCAGTGAAACTTTGCTGCCCTGGGGTCAGAGGGTGAGGAAGGAGAGGTGGCACCGACCCCCCTGCCCCCCCTCCCCCCCCCACGTTCTGGCTCCGCCCTCGGGCCCTCGGGGAGTCCTGAGACAGCCCCTCACCCTATGCTCCACTGTCCCACCAGGCACCTCCTCTCTGCCCCCTCCCGGCTCCCCAGGCCCTTGGACTTCACCCTTCACACTAACCTCCCAGGCCACTCTGCCATCTCAATGTCCCCGGTCCCCAGCGTCCCCGCAGTCAGCCGGTCTCCCCAACTCCTCAACCCTCCAACCCCTGCAACCCCAGCGTCCGGTCCGGTCCGCAGTTCCCTGGGCCCCGAAGCTTCCTGACTCCTCCAGGCCAAGGCCACCGGTTTCCTGACATTCAGGTTCAGCGGCTCAGAGCCCCGCCCACCCAGGTGTTTGGAGATGGGGGGGGGGCACGTCCCATGACTGGGGGCGGGGGCATTCCTGGCGTTTAGTGCCCAGGGCACATCCTGCCATGTTTGAGGACAGTCTTGCAAAAACTGCCGGGGGTGCCCGGCCGGGAAACAGTCTGGGGGTCGTGGCTCCCAGTGCAGGTGTGGGAGCCCCCTGGGGAGAGGGGCCCAGGCCCTGCCCCGCGCAGCGTGCTGACCAGCAGGCCCTTGAACACCGCGCGCAGTGGGGCGGTGGAGACGCGCCAGGCCGCTCTCGTGTTGTTGATCTGCAATTCCACCGTGCAGCCCAGCGAGGCCACCACCTCGTTGAGATTGCGCCGCAGATTGGCCGCGGGTCCTGGGGGAAGACGCCACAGTGGGTCTCCCTCCGCAGCCGGGCCGCTTTCAGAAGGTCCCCTCAGCTCCTGCTCGGCATACGGGGGCCACCTGCTGGAGCCGTGCAGCGACGGGGCCCAGCAGCCGGTGAGAGGTCACCTCATCAACACCGGCCTGTTTTTCCTGTGTAAACTAGGGAAGCCTGGAGATGTGGAGGGACTCTCTCAGGGGCTCGACTCACCCTCATAGATGGCAGCCAAGGCGTACCCCAGCACAAAGAGCCTGCCCTCTTTGCCCAGCATCTTGGGTACCAGCAGGAGGCTGGCACAGCGGATGTGAGGGGAGGTCCCCCAGCCCACGGCCCCCAAGCCTGTCAGGAGAGAGCGGCAGGTGGTGAGGCAGAGTGAAGATGCCCCCTGGCCCACCACCAGGCTTACCGGAGCACCGCCCCCCTCCAGCTTCTTTCTAGAACCACCACCGTACTGCCTTTGCCCCCATTTACACGGACTCTAATAGGCCTTCGAAGCCACTCATTCATTCATTCATTCATTCAACGGCCTTGTACAGAGCTTAGCTGCGGCGGGCTCTGGAAGGGCTTGGAGAGACGCGGGAGGTTGACAAGCCACGGTCACTGACTGACTGTGTGCAGGAGGGTGTGTTGGTGTTTGGGAAGGGGGCGAGCACTTCTCATTTCCAGGCTGGACTCCCACAGGCCCTACGTGCTGAGGGAGCGGGGAAAGCGAGAGAACAAGTCCGGCGACAGTCCCTGGTCCTCACAGCCACCCCAGGACTCCCGTGCCCTGAGCCCTACCGCACTCACCACCTCCGCCCCTGATTTTAGCCCTGAGTCACGGCCCTGCCGGTCCGTGTCCGCGCTTCCGAGCGTCTCCCTATGGTCTCTGCAAGGAGACAGTGAGCTCCTCGGAGCTCGTCATGCAGGGAGACAGACGGCCGGGTGGACAGATGACGACCCTCGAGCGCTCAGTGCATGGGAGGCGCCGCGGGAGCTGAGGGAGCGGGGTTTCTGTAGGGAGGAGGGTGGGGCTGGGAGGGCCGGGCAGAGCAGATGTGTCAGCTGGGGCCGAAGGTGAGTAAGTGTGGTTAGGGGGCAGGACGGCATTCCAGGCCAAAGGAACGGCGTGAGCTGGTCAGGGGACCTAGAAGCTTCCCGTGAAACAGTGTTTGCCCCTGCCGCCAAAGCGAATCCTAAGTCCCTACACTTCCCCCCGCGTCCCCCGCCCTCGTAGGGACCCCCTTGCCTCTGGCTGGGGCCAACCGGTCCCGACGTCCCCCTCTCTCACTAGCCTGTCCTCCAGTGCTCACGAGGCAGCCAGAGTGACCTTGTCAACACAAACCTGATCGTGTTCCTTCTCTGCCTCAAACCACCCCCTGGCTTTCTCCCGTGCTTGGGATCCGACCCAAGCGCCCGTAACGTGGCCTGTGGACCCTCTGACCTGGCCCCTGCCTAGCTTCGGACCTTCACCCACTTCACTGACCCACACAGGCCTGTTGCTGGTCCCAGAATCCGCCAGGCGGCACCGCCTCTGAGCCATGGAAACCCCCCCCCACCCCGCCAGGGCCCTGCTCCCCCCCTCCCCACCGGGCCGGCTCCCCCAGTCGCACAGGTGTGCCCCGAGCAGCGAGTCCCCGCTCCTTGCCACCCCGTGGTCAGTCTGCCTCGTTCCTTCTCATGCAACCTGAGTTCGGTTCAAGGGCAACAGCCCCCGGGGGTGAATGTGGATCTGCGTAGCCCCGTCGTGGTACAACAGGACGCGGGAGGGGGTTTGTTCTGTGGTCTTGGCCTCTGGACAAAGACTCAAACTCAGGATGGTTGTTGACAAGTCGCTGCCCTACATTCCGAAGAGAGCCCCACGGGGCTGCGGGTGTCCTCCCTGGGCGTCCACAAGGGAAAAACTGGTCTCTGGCCCTCTACCAACCAGAATATACAAAGACAAGACCAGAAACCAGAATTTTCTGGAAGGGGAGGGGAGAGGCGCTCCATCTGTGCCAAGTGAGAGACCCCACGGGGCCCCTGCAGAGATGGGGCAGAGGGAGGCAGCCTCCGCTGAACCCCAGCACCTGGAGCACAGAGGGGGAGGAGAGGTGACCACAGTGCCGGCAGGCCTCCCTCCGGGGGACGTGGGGGACCACGACTTGGGAGCCACGCTTGGTTGTCATCGAGGCAGGGCAAGGACGTGTGCATTTTCTCTGGGACAAGGGGGCATTTTCGGGGGCAGAGAGACCCAAGGGACCCGCACAGAAGAGGCCGGGGGGCAGGAGCTGCAGGCGTCGGCCAAACAGAAGTGCTCTGAGCAGGAACACGGGACCTCCCAGGTCCACACGGAGCCTCCAGAGATGCCCTGAAAGGCCCCTGAAGTGGGACAGCCTGCCAGCCAGGGCAGAGGGCCCCGCACAGCACTGAGGACGGCGAGCTTGAGGCCCTTTCCCTCAAATCCCTTCTGACATCAGAAGAAGCAGAAGAGGAAGGAGGTGGGGAAACAAATACAAGGCAAGCCCCCCCTCCACCGTGGGACCCCCATCCCACAGGGGGTGGGCAGGGGGCGGGGGGAGGGCTGGGGAAGGCGTTGGGGAGGGAGGGGGGAGGGGACTGGAGGTTGGGGGCAGGGAGGTGAAGGAGACAGGGAACAGGGGACTGGGGATTGAGGACAGGGAGCTGGGGGTTGGGGTGGGAGACAGGGGGTGAGGGGGCAAGGGGCAGGGGGCGGAGAGGTGGGGGGGACAGGGGACACGGGACATGGGGCAGGGGACTGGGGGTTGGGGGCAGGGAGGTCAGGGGGCAGGGGACGGGGGGTGGGAGGTGGGGGCCATGGGGATGGGGGCAGGGGGTGGGGGGCGAGGAGGACAGGGGGCACGGGACATGGGGCAGGGGGCAGGAGGCTGGGGACAGGGGTTTGGGGGCAGGGGACTGGGGGTTGGGGACAAGGGGTGAGGGGGGCAGGGGGCGGGGCAGGGGTGCAAGTGGGGAAGAGGCTGGAGAATGCAGCAAGGGGACCTTTGGTGTAGACTGGCTCGGACCTTTCAAACCCTAGAAACAGTCACAATGATGTGAGCAGGTCTTGTAAACGAGAACAAGCAGCAAGCAAGGGTCCTTGGGAAAGGCCATCAGTGGGGGCTGTGGTCAGAGAAGGAGCCGCTCCCTCTGGCCCCACACAGGTCAGGTGGCTCTGGTCAGAGAACCATGCCTGGAGGCCGGCTGGGGGTCCAGGAATGTCTTCCTCCTCCTTACGGGAGACATGAAGAAGGAATGTTCTGGTCTTGTGACATTGTTGTATAAAGACGAGATGCCTGGATTTGCCGCGGCCAATTCATAACCCGAGGCGGAATGGTCGCCAGGCCCAAGATGGCGGAGACACATACAAAAATGCTCAACATCACTCATCGTCTGGGAAATACAGATCAAAACCACACTGAGATGCCACCTCACCCCTGTCAGAATGGCTAACTTGAACAACTCAGGCAACAACAGATGTTGGTGAGGATGCGGAGAAAGAGGATGTCTTTTGCGTTGTTGGTGGGAATGCAAGCTGGTGCAGCCAGTCTGGAAAACAGGATGGAGGTTCCTCAAAAAACTAAAACTAGAACTACCCCACGACCCAGCAATTGCACTGCCAGGCATTTCTCCACGGGATACGGGTGGGCTGTTTCGAAGGGACACGTGCACCCCCACGTTTACGCTGTCGACAGCGCTGTCGACAACAGCCAAAGGACGGAAAGAGCCCAAATGTCCCTCGATGGATGAGTGGATAAAGAAGATGTGATACACACACACACACACACACACACACACACACACACAATGGAGTATTAGTCGGCAATCAAAAAGAGTGAAATCTTGCCATTTGCAGCTACGTGGATGGAACTGGAGGCTATTATTAGTGAAATTAGCTAAGTGAAATCAGTCAGAGAAAGACAAAAATCATATGACTTCACTCACAGGAGGACTGTAAGAGCCAAAACAGAGGAACATAAGGGAAGGGAAAGAAAAAGAATATAAAAACAGGGAGGGCGACAAAACAGAAGAGACCCATAAATATGGAGAGCAAACTGAGGATTGCTGGAGGGGCTGTGGGAGGGGGGATGGGCTAGATGGGGGAGGGGCACTAAGGAATCTACTCCTGAAATCACTGTAGCACCATATGCTAACTAACTTGGAGGTAAATGAAAAAATAAACAATAGAATTAAAAAACAAAGATGGCGGAGAAACCAGGCAAGAGGAACCTGGGTCCTTGGGGGGCTGACCCGGCTGCTGAATTATCCAGACTCCAAACACCACTCGACCTGGAAACCTGTTGTTGCCTGAGATAACCAACCTTCTCTGTGGTTACAGCACTTGCAGGTGGGTTTTCTGTTCCTGCAGCCTGGCACCTCTCGACATGAGCCCCCCCACGGCAGTGTCGCCTCCGAGAAGCCTTCCCTGACTACTCAGGCCGGCGCCGCCCCAGCCGCTTTCCCCCCAAACCCCCAGCTTCCTCTCTTCACGCCCTTGTCACCATCAGAAATGCTCTTACTCAGTGTTCCTTTACTGCCTAACTGTCCCCACCCGAGGCTCGCGGACCTTGTTCACTGCTGAAGCTTCGTGGGGACTCAGTGAGTGCTGACTGACTGAACGAACGAACGGAGGGGCAGGAAACAAGGCCAGAGAGGTCAGAAGAGATGGGTGTGAAATGCATCATGTAACACGGAGTCCTTTCCGGCTGGGAAGGGCCCCTAGACGACAAGACTGGGTCCTCCTCTTCTCCCCGAATCTCCCTGCAAAGCCCGGGAGGGGGCTGGGGCCACAGGGACACTTGGGGACAGAAGAAACAAGACGGGACTCCCTCCTAGGACTCTCCAGGCCTGTCCCCCCAGCCTCCAAAGCCTCCCTGTCCTCAGCCAGCACTAACCCACCAGGCTGTACAATGTCACCACCTTCTGATCCTCATAGATGTTCATGGGATTCACCAGGAGCTGAAAGAGACCTACGAGTGCACGGGTCAAGTCGAAGGTCAGAAAATGGGTCCCACCCCTGCCCCGGGGGGCCCCACACTCACCCATGGCCAGGAGCCCTCCAGTGCCTGCCCCCAGCAGGAAAGCAGTGACCGGAAACTCTCCGGGCTGGCGCTGCAGGAGTCGGCCACAGGGGGCCGGCAGCCCCCAGTTCAGGAGCCACTGCACGGCTGCGGGGTCAAGTACGTTAGCCCAGCAGGGCCAAGAGCCCACTCTTCTGGCTGGGACGCGCTTCATCAGGGTTAGGGGCCTGCGGGGGGGGAGAGGCTGGGGGACCTGCAGGAACCTGGGGCCTCCTGGAGGAGGCGGGGGGGCCCTGAGGAAGCAGGGCAGAGGTGAGGGAGAGAAGAGGAGAGGGCATGGCTGGGGGGGGGGCCGCTGGGTGAGAGGGGTGGACGCTGGGGGACCCACGGTGGGGGAAGGGGGGGCGGGAGACACTGGACGGATGCCTGGGGGCTGGGAGGCCCTGGGGAAGGGCAGGGTCTCTGGGACTGACTCACTGGTGTGGGGGAGCTTCCTCTGCCCTGTGGCTCCATCCCGATGAGGTGTGATGACCATGAGTCTGCACCCGCTCTCGTCCCACAGATGTCCTCCGCTCTGGCCCCTCCTCTCCGGCCCCTCTGCCGCACCCACAGCCTGTCTGGTCTGTGTCTCTCGCCCCTCTGCTCTGAGACTTGGGGCAGGAGATTCGAGACCTCCCTCCCCCTCTCCAGTCCTGCAGCTGGGTAAGGCCCTCCAGCACAGGTGTGGTACAGCCTCGGAACCTTAGAATGTGGGGCCTCGGAACCTTAGAATGTGGGGAGGGATTCCGGGAGCCCGGAGGAGCCCCAGAACCCCGTGGGCGTCTCCTGGAAACAGGCACACGTTTGGATCCGGCGGCCATGGCCCCCGTAGGGGCCGAGGAGCCGAGCGTGTCGCGGGCTGTGGTCCGCAGCATGGGGGGTTTCGCCCTGGGCTTGTCCTTGGCCACGGCCTATGGGCTCCTGGAGCTGCTGGTGGAAGAACACAGCCCCTGGGCCTGCCTCGTGGGCACCCTCACTCTGGCCGCCTTCCTCGGCCTCGGCATGGGCTTCTCCCGCCAGGTCCGGGTCACCGTCCTCCTGCTGCTGCCCCAGGCCTTCTCCAGTGAGCGAGGCACCCAGGGGGAGGGGCAGGAGGGATCCTGGGGGAGGGGGAGGCTCGAGGGAAATATTCTGGAGGCTTCCTTGAGAGGCTTGCAGATGCTGCCGCCTGCAAGGCTGGAGTCCTGCTTCTGATGGAGCCGTCTCCCCCAGAGCAGGGCCGGGCCCTGTTGATGGTGGCTGCCTTTGGGCTGGTGCTGCAAGGGCCTTGTGCCAACACCCTGCACAACTTCACTCAGGCCAGCAAGGCCGTGGCCTGCGGGGCAGAGCTGGCCCTGAACCAGACCGCCGAAGCGCTGGAACGGGCCAAGCGGCCCCTCGTCAGTAAGGCCCCCCGCGGCCCCTCGTCTTGCGTCTCTGGCTCCGCTCCTCTCCGCTGGGGCCCTGACTTCGGGGCGCCCAGTTAGACCCCTGACCTCACTCACTGGGCGACTCCACCCGGATTCCCAGACCCGCCTCCCGCCCACTCCCTACCGGGGCCGGTGGTGAGGGCCGCCCCACAGTGCCCCCGCCCCTCCTCTCAGGTGCCCTGAACAAGATTAAGGCCATTGCCCAGAAGGCCAAAGAGGTGGCTGACCGGGTTCGCAAGTTCTTTCGGTCGATCATGGACGGCGTGAAGCACGTAGGTCAGCACATTCGCGTGTCTGTTTGGGGGGCGGGGGTCAAAACGCACCCTGTCTCTTCACCCCTGCCCCCGCCCGGGGCCTTTCGGGCCCCTCCCTGACTAGTCCCCAGTGGGTACAGCACAGCCGGGCCCCTGACCACAGGCGTCTCCTGCTCCGGGGGCTGTCCCGGAGCCCCCCGGCCCCCTGGGGGGATGCTGCAGCCGCCCCCCCCCCATCGGCTCCCGCCAGCCGCGTGCCAGCCCCGCAGCCGTCCCCAGCCAGGGCGCTGCGGAACGTGTGGTACTGGCTCCTTCACATCGGGGACGTGTGCAACGCCGAGCTGGGCAACCCTTACGTGAAGTGCGCGCGGGTCTTCGACGGCGCCAAGGACAGCTGCATGAGGACCATACCGCGAGCCTATCACCTGTGCTTCGTGCTGACGCCCTTCAAGCTGGTGCTGTGCGGACTGGCCAGCGGTGAGAGAGAGCCCCGGCTTGCCGCCGGGGGAGGTGGGGGGGGGGGGGGCGGGAGGAGCCAGAGGGGACCAGCCTGGAGGTCAGTAGGAAAGGTGGGAAGCCAGAGGCCTCTGTGCGCAGTAGGTCCCCGAGGGGGAGGGGCCACGCGTCTCCCCCCCCCCCACACTCAGTCTCCGGGTCTCAGTGGTCCAGGTGTTCTGCATCATCCCCGAGTACATCCAGCCCTTCTTGCGCAAGACCATTGGCCCCCGTGAGTGTCCCCCCGCCCCCGGCCGCCCCAGGGGGTGCTCCTGGGGCAGTCCCCTCCTTGCTCGGGGCCCGCTCCTGGCCCAGAATGAGAACGCAGGGGCCGGAAGGAAAGGACCCCAGGAAGTTACCCAGGAAAGGGAGGCCCGGCAAGAGGGAGGGGCACCAGCCCAAGCTGGACGTCAGAGCAGGACCCGGGAGAGGATCAGGGCCGCCCCCACCCCCACGCCAGGGCATCGGGTGGCACTGGAGTCAGGCTGCCACGGGGACAGCACGGACTGCGGAGGCCCCTCCCCAGTCCACACTGGGTCCCGGCTCGGGGGCCCCGGCTGGCCCGCGAGCCATGCCAGGCCCTGGGCTCCTGACTCCTGGCTCACGGCCCTGCGGCACCTGCCGGCCCCAGCTGTGAGGCACTTGATTAACCGGGTGCGTCAGGAGTTTGAGTTCAACGTCACGGCCACCCACCACTTCTCTGTGGATCTCAACGCCTCCCGGAGCCTGTCCCAGGTGGCCCTGGACCTGCAGGAAGCCGTCGGCGTGAAGCTGCACCGCGTCCGAGAGGCCCTGGCCCTGATGGGCTACACCGCGCCCCTGCTGCTCCCGCTGCTCTACCTCCAGTGAGGGGCTGGGGGGCTCCGGCGGCCGGGGCTCGGCTCGTCCGGCGGCCTTGAGGGGGGCCGGGGTCGGGGGGCCGCGGTGCGGGGCGGGAGGGCGGCGCCCAGCGGAGTCTGGGCTGGGGTGCTGAGGGGCCTCGCGGACACTCCCCCAGAGCCCTGTGTTACCGGTACCGTTACCTGAACTGGCTCGGTTTCGACAACATCTACGTTACCGGCCGATTTCTGCTCATGGAAGACGTGCGCTCCAGGGCGGGCCTGCCCACGGTGCTGCCGCTCAGCGCCCACGAGGCCCGACACTACATCCGGCCCGGTGAGGGCCCCGGGATCTGCAGACGGGGACACCGAGCCGGCCCGACCCTAAGCTCCACACACGGCACTGCGTCCTGACGTCCGGACAGAGGGCAGGGGTGGGGAGTGGACACCAGCCGAGGGAAGGGAGGCTTTGGGGGTGAGGCCAGAAGTGCGGATGTGCTGATATGGAGATGCCGCCCGGGGGGGAATGGGCCAGGGACCCCCAGGAGGGCGGGTTCCTGAAGACTTGGAAGGGCCCAGGCCCGAAGCTAAGCTCCTACGTCACAGCCCCCGCCACGCCCCCCCACCGCCACTTCCAGCCCTGGCCCAGGGGTCCCCACAGCTTCTACACCTTCCAGATCAACCAACGGGCCCGCTCGGTGGGGGCAGGAGCCCTCCCCAGGAGGGAGCTCTCTCCCCCCAGGGCTGGAGTCTGGGGGCGAGGGGACAGGTGGCTGGGAGTCTGGGACTGAGGGGACGGGGGGCTGGAGTCCGGGGGTGAGGGGACGGGGGGCTGGGAGTCCGGGGGTGAGGGGACGGAGGGCTGGGAGTTCGGGGGTGAGGGGGCGGGGGGCTGGGAGTCCGGGGCTGAGGGGACGGGGGGCTGGGAGTCCGGGGGTGAGGGGACGGGGGGGCTGGGAGTCCGGGGGTGAGGGGACGGGGGGGCTGGGAGTCCGGGACTGAGGGGACGGGGGGCTGGGAGTCCGGGACTGAGGGAACGGGGGGCTGGGAGTCCGGGGCTGAGGGGACGGGGGGCTGGGAGTCCGGGGGTGAGGGGACGGGGGGCTGGGAATCTGGGGGTGAGGGGACAGGTGGCTGGGAGTCTGGGGGTGAGGGGACAGGACAGGGGGCTGGGAATCTGGGGGTGAGGGGACGGGGTGGCTGGAGTCCGGGGCTGAGGGGACGGGGGGCTGGGAGTCCGGGACTGAGGGACGGGCGGCTGGAGTCCCGTGGTGAGGGGACGCGGTGGCACCCTCCTGCCCGCCCTCCCACCCAGGTTCCATCTTCCTGTCCCGGTGGGAGCGGGTGTTCTATATCCTGGCAGTCTTCGACCTGGCCCGGTACCTCCTCCTCGTGCTCCTCCTGGTGTTCCTGGACTACTCCGTCTTCTGGGTGCTGGACCTGGCTCGGCACCAGCTGCAGGGGGAGATCGTGGCCCGCAGTGAGCGCCTGAGCCTCCCCCTCCCCCCCTGGCCGGCATCCTCCCGTCCCCCCCCCCCCCCCCGGCCCCAGGGGACGATGCCCCGAAGTCCCCAAGTCACTGTGACTCATCAGCCCCTGGCTTCGCCCCTCTTCCAACTCTGTCCTCTGCCCGGTGACCCCTGTGTCGCGTTCGTGGTTATACCATAACAGAGTAGTTAGCAACACCGGGTCCGGACTCACACTGGCCTGGGCTCCGCCGTCCCAGCTCTGCCCTCCGCGAGGTGCTGACCTCAGGCCGGTGGCTCGGCCTCGCAGAGCCGGGGCACGGCAGCCCCTCGGGGGTACGTGACCCCACGTGTGTCGGGGTCGGGTGGGCCGCTGAGTGAGAGCACGCTGTAAACCACAGAATATAATTAATCTGATCCTGCGTCTGCCAGAGGTCCAACGGAGAAAATAAAAACAACAAAAAAGCCCCAAACGATCAATAGAGCACTCAGCCCCGTGGCTGCAACAGTCAGCACTTAGCAAACGCTTTACGACGAACGCTTCTGGAGAGCGGAGAGTCGTGGGGGCCGGGGAGGGACTCGGTGACCATCCAGGCCGTCTCACGTGGGGGAGCGGGGCAGTTCGGGGCCCTGGAGCCAGTCCTCCTCGGTGCTCGGGGCTGAGGTTAGGCCCAGCGCCGCCAGAGGCCCCTGGCTGGGGGCAGGAGGCCTGTCTGCTGCCCCCCCCCCCCCAGCGCACGTGGCCTTTCCCGCACGGGAGAGAGGGGGCAGGGACACGGCCCCGCGGGCCCTCACAGGGCACCTCTGTGCCAGGCCCCGTGGCAGTGTCCATAACTGTGGAGGGTCCCGGCTACGCCGGGAAGATCTATCGTGACCTGGTGTCAGCGTTTGACGTCCTGCAGCAGAGCAACATCAGCGTCTTGTCCCCGCGCTGCGTCCTGCGCCCCTCGGAGCCTGACGCCACGGGTTACGTCGTCATCGGTATCGACCACACCCGGGGGGGGGGGGTGCGTGCCCCCGGGCGGGGAGGGGGAGCAGACAGCATTCGGGGCACGAGGGGCACCCCGTGCCCAGGGACAGCAGCTCAGCGGGACTGCGTGCCCCCAGGCATCATGTACGGCCTGTGCTTCTTCGTCACGCTGTGTGGCAACTACGTCAGCAGGCTGCGGCGGGTCATATGTGCCTGGTACTACCCGTCCCGGGAGCAGGTGAGGGGCCCGCAGCCGCCGCCGCCCCCGCCCCGCGCGCCAAGTGCGCGCTGTCTGTCTCGGCGGGGGGAGCTTCGAGTCCTTCCGCAGCCCCAGCCCCCTCTCCTCCGGCTGAACCCCCACAGCGCCTCACCTGGACTGTTGGCCTCGGGGCCCAGATGGGGCCGAGGGACGGGGCGTCCTTGGGCAGGGCTCTCTGAGGCCGAGCTTGTCTCCGGAGTTTCGTGAACGACGGGGGGGCCGTGTTGGGGGGTGAATGGCCGCCGGCCACCTGCTCGCTCATTTGTGAACCATTTATTGGGCATCTAGCGTAGGCCAGTCGCCGTGCTGCCCCACGGTCGCCAAGATAAAGTCTGGAGCTCCCAGTCTCAAGGCAGGCCGGCCGCGAACAAGATGTTACACTTAAAAGTGTTTTTAGGGGTGTCTGGCTGGCTGTCCGGGAGCCTGCGACTCTTGAACTCGGGGAGTGAGTTCGAGCCCCGTGATCTCACGGTTCGGGAGTTTGAGCCCTGCATCAGGCTCTCTCCTGTCAGCAGTAAACCTGCTTTGGATTCCCCTGTCTCCCTGTCTCTGCCCCTCCCCTGCTTGTGCTCTCTCTCTCTCTCTCAGAAATAAAAATTAAGGGGCGCCTGGGTGGCGCCATCGGTTAAGCGTCCGACTTCAGCCAGGTCACGATCTCGCGGTCCGTGAGTTCGAGCCCCGCGTCGGGCTCTGGGCTGATGGCTCGGAGCCTGGAGCCTGTTTCCGATTCTGTGTCTCTCTCTCTCTCTGCCCTCCCCCCCCCCCCCCGTTCATGCTCTGTCTCTCTCTGTCCCAAAAATAAATAAAAAACGTTGAAAAAAAAAATTAAAAAAAAAAAATTAAAAAAAAAAAAAATTAAAACCATTGGGGCACCTGGGTGGCTCAGTCGGTTAAGTGTCAGACTCTTGGTTTCAGCTCAGGTCGTGATTTCGTGGTTTGTGGATTTGAGCCCCACTTCGGGCTCTGTGCTGACAGCTCGGAGCCTGCTTGGGATTCTCTCTCCCCCTCTCTCTGCCCCTCCCCAGACTGCGCTCTGTCTCTCTCAAAATAAATAAATAAAAACTTTAAAAAATTTTTAAAAAATAAAAAAAATCTCCTTAAAAAACATTTAAAAATTAAAACAAAGAAAATCTTTTTAAAATTTTTTTAAATTTTCTTTAATTTTTTTAATTTATTTTTTTATTTTTGAGAGAGACAGAGACAGAATGAGAGTGCGTTAGGGGTAGAGAGAGAGGGAGACACGGAATCCGAAGCCGGCTCCAGGCTCCGAGCGGTCAGCACAGAGCCCGACACTGGGCTCGAACCCACGAGCTGTGAGATCATGACCGGAGCCGAAGTCAGTCGCCCAACTGACTGAGCCACCCAGGCGGCCCCCCAAAAAGAAAATGTTTAAAAAGAGAGAGAGAATGTTTTATTAGGGAATGACTGAATTTATCAGTGGTATGAAAACCCAGAGGAGAGAGTAGGAAACTGCTCCCGGGATGTGCAGAGGCTCCCAAAGGAAGAGGCCAAACCTAGAGGGATAGGAGCTGGACAGCGGGCAGACGGCATTCCCGGCACATGAAACAGGCTCAGGGAGCTCCCACCCCGGTCTCCCCTCCACCAGGAGAGGATCTCCTACCTGTACAACGTACTTCTGAGCCGCCGAACCAGTCTGTCGGCTGCCTTGCACCGAGCAGTGAGGCGGCGGGCGGCCGACCTGGGCCACACGAGTGTCCTGCGGATGCTGGCCAGGCGGTGAGCCCACTGTCCTTCCTTCCAGGGGCGGGGCAAGAGGGGACAGAAAAAGAGCCAGAGCTCAGAACGGATCACAGTCTTTCCCGGGCGTCCAGAGGTTTGGTTGAAGAGGGTGCCCGATCCGCGCCATCCGTGCAGAGACGAGAATTTGGGCTGAGAATTCTGGGCGGGGGGAGGGGGGTGGCCTGAAGGGAGGAGGAGGGCGGGACACAGAGGCCGTGGCTACGGTCAGAAGGATGGAGGTCAGGCTGCGGGCAGGCCTACCCTCGTAGGAGGGAGGCTGTGGGTGTGGGGCCACCCGCTCAGTGTCTGGGACCCCCCCCCCAGATGCTCCTGTCTGGCTCCGGTGGTCGCCCACTTCTGGCAGGAGCAGGGTTACTGCCTGGGCTGTGGGCAGGGCTACGACCAGGAGGACACGGAGACCTTTGTGTCCTGCGCTACCCCGGGCTGCCCAGGTAAGAGTCCTGGGGTGCAAGCATCTCCCTGCTGGGGCTCACCACGGCCGTGGGACGAGCGACAATCCCCTGTGGTCCTTCCCTCGTGGACCCTTCCTGGAACTGCCCTCTCGAGCCGCCCCCCCGTCATTACCACGCGTGTTCTCGTGGACGGAAAACCACGGGGAGCCTGCTGTCTCTCCTGCCTTGACTCTCCTGGTGGTAACGGAATTTATGGAATTTATGCCAGAGTGGCACTGTAGCCATTCCCCCCCCCACACACACGGGCACCATGCCAAGGACCCTCCCCCCACCCCGAGCCCCCAGCCTCCAGCCTGGGGGGAGGGGGGAGGGGCTCCCACTCACCTCCTTCCCTCCCCCCTTTCCCAGGTCTCTTCTGCTCCACCTGCTTTCGTCTCCTGGACAACGCCTGCTCCGTGTGTGCATCTCCCCTGTCCCACCAGGGGGACCTGGACCCCGAGCTGTGAGTCTCCAGCGAGACGGGGCGGCCGGAGTCTGTGGGGGCGGGGGGGAGCCACCACCCTCCCCCGGAACCTCTGTGGGCCGTGACGGGAGGCTTCTCCAGGGACTCGAGTGACGAGGAGGGCCCCCGGCGATGGCTGGCCGCAGCCCGGAGACAGGACCCCGAGCAGGAGTGGTTACTGAGGCAACAGCTGCAGGAAGCGCTGGGCAGGACCCTCCCTTCGGGGTCCAGCCCTGAGGTCAGGTGAGGGGCGAGCCGGGGGCACGGGGCCTGGGAGGCCTGGGCCTGTCCTGTCACATCTGCAAGGGCTTCTCCGGTGCCGGCCCTCTGCTGGAGCTGGAGGCAGAGGTGAGGGGAGAGGGCAGGGAGGGAAGGAGGTTTGCCCCGTGCCCGTTCTTGGAGGAGTCCGCCAAACTGGGGGAGGGCAGCCCTGAGGGGCCCCAGCTCAGGAGGGGCTCAGGGCAGGGCAGACAGCGGACAGCAGGACGGCAGGACGGCTTTGGGATGGGGTCGTATTAATGAAGGCTGCAGGGGAGAGGTGAAAAAGAGGTCGGCTGGGGCCCCCTGGGGGTCTGCTAGGCTGACTGGTGGGGAGGATAGCATTCCAGGGGAGGCCGGGGTGAGCTGTTTCGGGGAGGGAGGCAGGGCCGGAGCGGGGCTGTGTGTGTCTGTCGGGTGAAGTCAGAGGCCGCGGCGGGGAGATGAGCTGGGAAGTCAAGGGTGGAGAGCTGGCTGAGCGCCTTCCTCACCATCTGAAGGTCCCTCGGTCGGATAGGGACACGTTCATAGTTGTCCTTTAAGACAATAAGCTAAGAAGGCAGGGAGAAGTTGGTGTGGCCTCAGGACGGAGGTGCTGAGGGTGGCAGGGGTTTGTGCTCGGGGCCGGTGGTGCTGGCGGTCGAACAGGTCGTGGGGGAGGAAGAATGGCTCGGTTTGAGAACTTTGGGGTATCTGGAGGGAGGCCAGCTGGAGACGCCCAGGGGCCAGCGAGAAAAGGCCTGGGCTGTGGGCCTGTGGCGCCAGGGTTGACTTTCCGGCTGCGGCAGAGGCGGGTGAGGGCGGGGCAGGGGCTCAGGGGCTCAGACACAAACCAAGCAGGGGAGAGGCTGGAGGACACAGAGGGCCAAGCACAATAATTGCATGAGATGGGTGAGGAGGAGGAGGCCGAAGCCTGGCCAGTGGATCTGGTGGCCGACAGGTCACCGCCGTGGCCGCTTGTGGGAACATTTTCTGTGGTCCCGGGAAAGCCAGACCATAATGAGCCGAAGGGTGATAGGTAGACAAGACTCTGAAACAAAGGGTACGTGGCTCTGTATCACAACTGCGAGAAGCTTGATCATTTTAAATATAACTGCTCTAGTTAAACAAGGGAAGCCGGATGCCGAAGAGGGGGGGGCAGTCCTCACACAGCAGGGGTAGGGCTTGCCGGGCCAACGCTGAAGATTTTCTTTCCCCGAGGATGGGGGGGCTGGGCCTTTAGGAGGAGAAAGAGGGGGCACCGGAGAAGTGGGGTGTAGGCCAGGTGGATCGGGCGGCCTTGGTCAGGGCGGCGGCGCACCTGTGGCAGGAGGGGGACCGGCGTGTTCCTCTGAGCAGGGCTGGCTGGTGGGAAGGGGGGGGGCGGTCAGATGTAAGGGAGCCCTGCTGAGACAGCATGTAAGGGGCTGGGAGCAGAATAAAGGTTCCAAGGAGCGGGTACCAGAGGTCAAAACACCTGCCTTGGGAGTGTGCAGAGGCTGGCTGGGAGGGTAAGGGATTTCCAGGTGGCGTAAAAGGCCCAGATGATGCTGAAAACCACAGCCTATAATGACGGACTCCAGTATGTTTGGTTATGTGGTTTTCTCTGGGAAAAGTGGTCCCACGGACAGGATTTGAACAGGGTTGAAGGCTTTTTCTGGGTGGGGAAGAGGACAAGACGAGGAGAGAGCTGGGGTGTCTTCAGTAAGAGTGCTACTACCGGCCTTGGGGCAGAGAAGGGGCTGATGCCAGGGGGACGTCCAGGGTCTATGTGTCCGTCAGGTGTTAAGGAGCAGGGTTAGTGGCCGGGAGGGACACAGAGAATGGGTCATGGCCAGGGAGGAATTCTGGGATGAATCCAGAGGGCAGCCAAAGTTTGGGGGTGTCCCAGTGGAGGCAGAGGCAAAGGTCTTTATGGCCGTGGAGGTCAGAGGTCAAGGACTGAAATGCCAGAGAGGTGGGTGAGTCCCCAGCGAGGAGGCTGGGGGCCACACAAGCAGCTAGAAGCTGGTACAGGCAGCCTGGGTGGGGTGGGGCGGGTGACTGGGGAGACAGTGGCAGCCCCTGTCGGTGGCGGGGGGGGGGGGAAGGGGAGGAGAGCAGGTGCCACCAGAGGCCGGGGTGCAGCGGCCGGGTGCCAGCAGGGTTTGGGAAAGACAGGCAGTCTCCTCCACCCGGGAGGGCTGCGTAAGGAAAGGGTGCGGTGGGCACAGGCTGGCACAAATGGGGCAGGGGGAGCAGTGATGAGCTGGGGGTGGGGGGAGTGAAGCTTTGGTTTCAGAGGCTCCCGAGGGGCTCACTGCAGTTAAGAGCTGGGTCGTGGGAACGGGGAAGCCACGAGTGCGTGGGTACAGCGCCGAGGTCACTACCGGTTCTGCCCTAACTGGCCAGGCGACCTTGGCAAGGGACTGCCCACTGGCCCGTGAGCGCCAGCCTAAAACGGGGACCTGCCTGCCGGCGTCTGAGGAGCAGCAGGAGTAAATACTGAACCACAGGGCGGGGACGCACCTGTGGAAACAGCACTGGTGACCAAGCTGCTCCCCCACTCTCCTCGCTAGTGACCTGGACGAGGAGAAGGGGCCCCCGCAGAGGACTCAGAGGACCGAGGACACAGATGCAGGGGCCCCACCTGAGAGGATTCCCACACCCCCTGGGCCCGAGGGCGCCCAGAGCGGCCCTTGTCCGGCTTCAGAACCCCGGCCCCTCCGTCTCTCACCTCCCTCCCCTCCTGATGCCTCCTACCTAACTCCCAAATAAAGGACCCGAAGGCAGACACGAGTGTGAATCTTAAATTATTATTATTTCTTCCTGTCGCTTACACCCAAGGTGGGGGCAGGGGAAGAGGAGGGGAAGAGGAGAGGGGGGACTCGCCTCCCCCCCTAAGGCACTGAGTGGAGAAGCCGCAAGGGGGGAGGGGGGAGGTCACATTGTCCTCACTCTCTGGGGCTAGGCCCCAGGTCTCCCCAGCCCTGGGCTCCCCCATCACCTGAAATGCTAAGATGAGGCCCAGGGCCACCTGACCTCCCCCAACCCCAATATATTACATCATCACTTTTTAAATAGATACAGGGACTGGTCCCGCTACCCCCTCCCTGTGACACCCCCTCACTATTGGGGGTACCTGGGCAGCTGTGCAAATGGGCATGAGGGTGCATGGGAGGAAGGGAGAGCACCGGGCCCCTTAACCTGCCCCTTTTAAGGAGGGGGAGGGGCCGCCAGGCCAGGGAGGGGAAATAGTGCAAGGCAGAGCCCAGGCCGCAAGGGGGGGGGCGAGGGGGGGCAGCACCCAGCGAGGACGGGAGGGGGGGCAGTTGCCCCCACCCCCAGCAGAATTGGGTAGTTAAAAATCTGAAACTAGATTTCAACAAGACCAACAGAAGAGGCTATGTACAGAACCGGGGTGGATTCAATCCTAAGGGAAGAGCGAGGGGGCTGCCCTCCGAGACCCAGCAGGGCGGCCGGGCCGGCAGGGGTCTGGGAGCGGAACCCCTTCGGCGCTCTCCCGGCGGCGCGCCCGCGGGTCCCCGGAGCGGCCGCCAGGGGGCGCCCGCCCGCGCGCTCCGCAGGCCCGCAGCCCCTCACCCCGTGCCCGAGCCCGCGCCGCGCCAGCCCGGGGGCGGCGTGAGTCAGGGGCGGCCCGGCGGCGGCTCCGGCTCGCACCTGGGCGGGAGGAGGAGAGGAGGGCAGGAGCCACCCGGCCCGCCCTGCCCTCTGGCCCCGGGGAGGGAGCGGCGGGAACAAGACATTCCCTGCCCGGGGACGCGGGAGGGGAGGGCAGGGCCGGGGCGGAGAGCCGAGCGGAGCTGGCCCCTCCCGCTGCCCCCAGGGGCGGGCGAGCCACTCAGGCCACCCCGCCCCCTTCTCCTCCAGGACCCCGTGACTCAGCGCTCGGAGCCTGGCGGGGGGCGAGAGGGGGGGGGGGGCGCGAGGATGGCTCCTTCCTGCGGGGCCCAGTCCCCCAGGCTTTCCAGCTTCTACCTCGCTTTCCCCCACCTACCCTTCCTTCGCCGCCCCCCTTTGCATAATTCACTGCCAGGAAAAGGGAACAGAAACCAGGAAGGAGGGGTCTCGGAAGGGAAGGGAGGGGCGGTCCTTCACCCCCTGACGCAGCCAAAACCCCTAGGGGCGTGGGGGCGGGGCAAGACTTTGGTCCCAAGCCCCCCACCCCCTGGAAACCCGCATAGCCGAAGAGGGACCCCACAAATCAGAAATACATTATTGCTTCTACTCCCCAGGAGCAGCTGGGGACAGGGACCCCACCTTTACAATAGAGCTGTAAATATAGACATACTATCCTGCGTCACTCCTTGGGAGATCACCCCAGTCTGGGGAGCCTCTACCCCAAAACCTTCTCAGCTTGGAACTGGGATGAGGGTTCTGGGGGGCGCGGGGGAAGGGGCAGATCTCTGAAGCCGGGGAGGCCCAGAGCCCCGACCCGGCTCTGTCCGTCCCGCCCACTCCCACTGCTTGGCAGCGGCGGCCCGGCCTCGCGCTGCGCCAGCCCGGCCGCTCGGCCCTCTCTAAGAGGACTCCATGGCACCTTCGGCCTGCGGCGTACTGGGTGCCCCCTCCTCCTCCTCGTCATCAGGGGGCCCCAGGGCGGCGACCGGAGGGCCAGTAGGGGCTGACTGCTCCCAGAATCGGGCCAGAGAGAGGCGGAAGGTGTCCAAGTGGCCGTTGGAGAGGTCGAGGCCCGCGGGGGACGGGGCGGCGGCGGAGGGCGGTGGGTAGTGGGGTGGCGCGTCGTCCTTCCGGCGCCGCCGGGTGCGCACCTCCAGGCAGTTCTGGCCCTTGAGGTGGCGCTGCAGGTGGTCCTCCTTGGCGAAGGCCTTGTGGCACAGGTGGCACTCGTAGGGCCGGTCCCCCGTGTGCAGGTGCATGTGGTTCTTGAGGTCGTAGCTGTGCAGGAAGCGGGCTGGGCAGTGCGGGCACGAGTAAGGCCGCTCTCCGGTGTGCTTCCGCATGTGAATCTTCAGCTTGTCGTTCCTGGCCGGGCGGGGTGCAAGGGAGCGGGTTCAGGACAGGACCCTGGCTGGCTCCTCCGGGCCAGGTCCCTGGGGTCTCGTCCCTCTGGTCCCTCTGCCGCGGGCTGCCTCTTACCGCCCGGGACGCCCTTGCTGACTGCTCCCAGCTTAGGCCGGCGCGGCCTCCCTGCCTCCAACACCAAACCTGTCCTGCCCCAGACCCACCTGCCTTGACCTTCCTTCTCCCGGCCTCCCGGTTTTGTGCGGGTCACTCCGGTCACCCCCACGCCTCCAGCCCTTCCAGGACCACCTGCTCCCCACCCGGGGTCTCCTAACCCCCCTCTCCGCACCCCTCCCCACGGGTGCTCACCGGGTGAAGCGGACGCCGCAGACTTCGCAGGCGAAGGGCTTCTCACCCGTGTGGGTCCTCATGTGGCGGGGCAGCTTGCCTGCCCCGTGGATGATCTTGTGGCAGACGGGGCACTCCTGGGGCATCTGGGAGCGGCGTTTGCGCACCAGCTTGTCCTGGCCGTCCAGGCCGGGCGCGAGGGCGTCCTGGTGCAGCGAACTCAGGTAGGCCATCAGGTCAGGATCGATGGCGTCCTCGTCTGAGCCCAGCTCCTCTGGGGACAGCGGGGGCCCACCCCCCTGCGCCAGCCCGTAGGCGGTGGAGTACACGGGCTCCTCCTCTTCTTCCTCACCCTCATAGGCCTCGTAGGTCAGGGGCCCCTCGGGGGGTGAAGCAGTCCCGGCTGGAGGGCTGTAGCTGTCCCCCGGCCCGCTGCCCGCACTGCCACCCACCCTGGCCCCCTCCTCCTCCTCGTAGGTCACGGGTTGGCTGGGCACCGCGGGCACCTCGGGCACTAAGTGGTTCGCCCGGGCCCCCTTGGTCTGCAGGAACGCTTTCCGGGGCTTGCGGCTGCGGCGGGCCACGGGCCGAGGGGGCGGCGGGGGCGGGGGCGGGCGGGGCGCCTGCGGGGGGCTGTCTTCGCCATCGGGAACTCCCGCCGCCGTGGCCGTGGCCGTGGCCGTGGCGAAGGCCTCCAGGTACTGGCGGGCCCGCTCACAGTCGTCCTCGTCGGGGCTGGGGGCTTCCAGGCCGCTGCCCTGCAGAATCTCCATGCAGGCAGCGATGACACACGGGATCTCCAGCAGCCGGGCGGCCTGGAGCACGGCGGGCATGTTGGCGCTGCTGGTCGTCAGCGTGGCCGTGTAGGCGAACTCGAGCAGGGCGCCCAGGGCCTCCGGCCCCACGAAGTCCAGCTCGCACACGCCGGCGCCCGCCCCCCCGGCGGCCGGCCCGCCGCCCCCGGCCCCCGAGACGGCGCCGCCACCGCCCTCGGTGAATAGCTTCTTGAAGTAGTGGCTGCAGGCGGCCAGCACGGCCCGGTGGGTGCGGTATTCGAGGCCCTGGGTCCGGATGGTGAGGTCGCAGAGGTGGCCCAGCTGGCGCTGTTCGTTGAGGCAGCTCAGGAGCTCGCTGCTGTGGTCTGGGAACGGGATCCCGATGAGGTCGTCCTCAGGGCTCCCCATCTTTTTCTGTAGGGTTGAGGAGAGGGAGAGGGTGAGAGCACTCGGCCCTGCGAGGGGGTCCGAGGAGGGAGCCGCGGGGTCGGCCCACGCTCGGCGCCGGATACTCTAAGTGTTTCTACCCATTCGGTCTTGCGCGAGCCCCGAGTCCCGACTAGCACCTTGTCTCCTCACAGACAGGGAACCCGACGCGCAGGCAGGTGAAGTGACTTTCCAAGGTACGTGCCGAACGGCGTTCAAAGCCAGGCCGTGGGCCCAAGTCCTGTTCCCAACTGCTGTGCACAGTCCTGCCTGCCTCTGGGTGCGCAGGAGCCCGGACTTGCCCACGGAACCTTCTCTAGAGGCCCGTCCGCTTCACCCGCCCCCCTCCCCATGCCTTTGGAGGAAGCACTGGGCTGGGGGACAGGACACATGGGGAGGCTCCATAAAGTGGCCAAAGGATTCGGGGCTCAATCATCTGGGGAGTGGGGTGACAGTCTGTGACGGAGCCTCCCCACAGCCAGAGAGGCCAAGGACGGAGCCGAGACTCACGCTGGACCCAGGCGTGCTCCCGCCCGGCCATGACGTTAAATCAAGTCGCCCCCACGAAGGGCCTGGCGCGCTCACCAGGAGGCCTCCTGCACCTTCACCTTCCTCCTCCCCTCCCCCACCCACTAAAAGTTCATCTCCTCTTTTAGATTCCACCCCCCACCCCAGGCCAAAAGGGAAATACAGCTCCCAGCACCCCTCCACATCCTCCCCTCCCCCAGGGGGCCAGGGAGCAGCCACCCTGTGCTGGGGTGCTGGGGTGTCGCTGGCTGGCTCGGGTGCTTCCTGCCCCGCACAGATAAGCATCGTCCCCGCCCCCTCCCCCACTGCCAATAGGCCAGGTTCCAGTCCCACCCCTCCCCACCTCGCTCCCGCCAGGCCACCACCTCTCCCTCCCCACCGGGTGGTGGTGCCGCTGCTGGCCGGTCAGGAGAGCCCCCCTCTCCAGAGGGCCATCCCCACCCCACCCCACTCCCGCCCCCGCACTGCCCTCTCTGAGGCACAGAGATACGGCAGCCCCCCCAAGGGGGTGGAGGGCAGGGGGGTGGTAGAGTGGGTCTGGCCTGGAAGTGGGGTGTCTGCTGCCATCTTGCTCAGTGACTTTGGACAAGTCCCTTCTCTCTGTGCGTCAGCTTCCTCAGCTGTACAAGGAGTGGGTAGAAGGCCCAAGGACTCAGCCCTTTAGCCCTGACCTTTGGTGGGTCTGGAGCCACTGGAGACAGAGTCCGGGCCTGGAAAGAGCTGTGCTCCGGACGCAGCCAGGCTTGACTCTGTGGCTGACTAGCTCGGTGGCTTTCAACACAACATCTATAGTCTCTGAGCCTCCTTCCTGGTCGACAATACAGGATAATTCCTCCGGATTCCTAGGGCTGTGGTGGCGGCTGAGTGAGACCGTGTGCTGGCCTAGGGGCTGACACACACATTCTGGCCTTGGGAGGGAGAAGCAAGGCCTCACCCAGGGGCAGATTCCACTCTACAGATGGCCTCTGCTGGGAAACAGCTTGGGGACAGCTGGGTCTCTCTCCCTCAAGTCACCCCAAGGAGTCAGGTTACTACTAGCTACATGACCTTGGGTAAGTCACTTCCTTCCCCCACCCCAGGAGGCCCGTTTCCTCGTCCATAATATTGAAGTCCCCAGGGTGGGTCCCACCGACACTGGTCAGTGTCGTCTTCGCCACTGCCAACGGCCGCTCAGCCCTGGCCACTGGGGGGAAAAGTTTTTTTCAGGGAGTTGGGGGAGTCAGGGGCCACAGATTTCCTCTTTAGAGCACAAGACCCGCATTGTCTACGCCCGCCTCCAGGCCGGTCACCTGCATAGAAGCCTTAAGTGAGCCTCACCCATGTGTCTGTCTGTCTGTCTGTCTGTCTCTCTCTCTCTCTCTCTCTCTCTCTCTCTCTCTCTCTCTCGTAAGTTGCAAGTTGCGCCCAGATGCCCTCAGCGAGGCCCTTGCTCCCACCCTGGGTCCCCACATCCCTTCTCTCCCTGGGGGCAGCCCCAGACCCCTTTGGTTCTCCTGTCTGCACTTTACAAACTGAACGAGGGGCAAACAGCCCCAGAACTTAGGAACAGACAAAAACCGGGTGGGCGCCCTCCTGAGCCCAAGCGGATCCTGTCCCTCCTGAGGGGGACGGGTGGGGCTATCCTCGCTGTCCATTGGCCTGGAGCTGGGCACCCGCAGGCACGTGGCTCACCCCATCCCTCTCCCTCCTTCCCTCCCCACCCCACCCATTCCTGCCGCTTGCTAAGCCCGCCTCCTTTCTCCCACCCCAGGGCCGGTCTCCGAGGCAACCTGGTGTGGCAGGGCACTGATTGGCTGACCCTGCTGTCAGGTCACAGGCTCAGGCTGGTTCACCACGCAACTCACACAGGACTTGGGCAAGGGTGGGTGTTTAACCCCTTAGGCCCAACTCCAATGCCCTCGGCCACGCGGTGGCAACGAGGGAGGGGAGAGGCAGGGGACACGCGTGGGAAGGGGAGGTGTCGGTAAGGTTCTCCAGCTCCGGGAGACTCCCCCGGCCCTCACCCGGGGCTCTGGCACCAATGCCAACTTAGGTGTCGCCTGGAGCTACCCTGGTGCCAACCAGGCCACGGGGGCACTCCTAGCCCCGTCATCGGGGGGCGGGGGTGGGGCACCGGTGCCGGGATGCCCACCCCACCTCGGGCACCCTTCCCGCATCTGCATCCCAAAGGGCCCGGCCCCCTGACGCCCCGTGAGGGCGGCCCATCCCCACCCAGCCCGGCATGCCCCCTCTTGCTGAGGCCTTGTGGGCATGGGTGTGTGTGGAGGTTGGGGGGGGCGGCTGTGCCAGGGAACCAGGCGAGGTCTGTTTGGTCTGTTTGCCTGGTAGGGGGAAGAACCGGGGGCCCCGCCCCATCACTCCCCCTTTCCCGCCACCCCCCAGGCTCCCCTCACTGTCAGGCCTGCTAGACCGGCCAAGCAGGTGGGCAGCTCTCTTGAAACTGGGCCCTGAGTCAAGCCTGCCCCATCTTTGGTGGGGGGGAAGACTTTGGGGTGAGAAAGGTAGAAGGGGGCAAAGGTAGGAGCCCCATCAGGTACCTCTCCGCACCCAGGGGCACCCGCCAGCCTGTGTGTCCGCCACCAAGAATCAAAAGATAGAGAGCAGTGGCCCTGCTAGGAAGGGAGGAGGCTGTAACTCCTTCCGGGTGCTGACCTCAGACGGTGTCCAGTGCGGTGCTGGGGGTGCCAGGGCCACCCCTGCCGGCTGGGGCCAGGCGAGGAGAGGGGATACGGCCCCATCGGCGGCCGATGAGTAAAGCTGGCCCCCCTTCCCCACAGCCTGCGGATTAGGGGAGTGAGGCTTAGTGTGGGGGGCAGCAGGCGGAACCGGGATTAGCGGCAGAGAAAATAGATATGGGGCCGAGACGCGGGCGCACAGAACCCCCCCCCCCCAAAGGCTTCTCCAGGTGCAGCAGCTTGGGGTGAGGGAGGCTGAGACCTGGCCGGGACATCCCCCGGCCAGAGTGATGGAGGCCTGAGGCGCTTCTCAGTGCCCCCCCTCCTGTCTTGGCTGGCCGCCCCTCCCTCTTACTTCTCTCTCTTTTCTGCCCCCCCCCCGCCCCCACCCCAACTCCAGCCTCAGGTTCTCTTCCTGTTTTTTTGGAGCTAAGTTTTGCACGCAGACAGGGCTTTGGCCTGTGGCTGGACCAGGGGGGTGGGGAAGTAGGACAACGGGGCCAAAGTCCTCAGGGACCCAGGAGTCCCGGCTCCCCAGCCTCTCCTACACTTCCCGGGGCTGCTGGAACCCAGGGGCTGTGGCCATCTGGACCGCCCAGCTGGGAAGGCAGGGTAAGGGGCCAGGGAGTCCCCTGAGGGGCCGGTAAGGGCTCGGAAGGCGAGGCCCCCTGCCCCCGGGGGTGCCCTGGGCGTGTACGGAGTCCCACCCCAGCCCCTCCAAGCGAGTGCGTGCCCTGCCCATCCCCCACACGCCGCTTCCCCCCTCCTAACCTCACCACCCCCAGCACTCACACTTCCTGGGGGCCAGGCGGGGAAGGGAGACCGCAAGCCACGAAGGGGGAAGGAGGCCAGGGGAGCTGGCTGCTTCCCGGTGCTGTGGGGGTTAAGCCTCTCCTCCCTCAAAATGCCCAATTCCCGGTGCTGTGACTCCTGGAAGGAAGGAGGCCTCCGTGCTCCCCTCCACCTTCACTTCCCTGACATCAGGGCACAGCCCTCGCCTGCCCCGCAGGGCACAGGCCAACCTGGGGGGTGTGAGGGGCGCAAGATGGCAGAGATGTGGCCTTCCTCCTTTGCCTCTGGGGACCCCTGCTCATCAGCCACCCTGCGCTCCTGGACCCCCTCCTTGGCCTCTTCTTCCTGTCCCCTTGCTCACTGGCCTGCCTGTCCCCTGACCAAGACGACACGCATCCTTGCCGGCCCCCTGCCTCCACTCTAGGCATCTGTGTCCCTCAGGCCCCAGGAGCCACCCCAGCCTCTCCTGTCTCTGCTGCTTTGTCCCTCAGGTGTGGGCCCAGCCTGTCCCGCTGCCTCCACTCCCCTCTGCTCCGGGCAGCACCCCTTCCCCTCTCCCCAGGCTGGCGGGCAGAGAGGGGCCGCAGCATTCCATCAAGCAGCCAGGCCTGCCTTCCAAGGCCTGGTCTTGCCATGGGATGGCCACATCCAGGGCACCCAGGCCCCGCTTCTGGAAGAAGCACAGGATCGAAATTTGGGGGCCAGCTGGAGAGGATGGGTGGTGGGGTGGGGGTGCGGAGAGAGCGGATGTGGGGTGGGGTGGAGGGGGGGACAACCCAGGCCTCTGCCCGTCAGAGTTTCCAGCCCTGGAGCTGCTGGGCTTTCCCCGGAGTGCCCACCCTGGGCCAGGCAACCTCGTACCTGGACAGACCCTGGCCATCAGGGTTCCCAGCAGGAGCTGCCCGGGCAGCACCGGCTCCCCTTAGGGCCCGAGGAGACGGCACAAGGTGCCAGGGTCTGCCCTGTGCCCACCCCCTCCCCCCAGCCTAGCGTCTCAGGCTGGGTAACCGAGCCGGCTGGTAACCCCACACCCGCCAAGCCGCGGGCAGAAACCTGAGCCCCCCAGCCCCAGAGGACACCCCAGCCCGATCCCCGGAGCCCGGCTCTCTGCCAGCCTGTCCAACCTCCTGTCCTGGCCCAGCGATCCCTCGGCTCCCGTAGGCCCCTTCTGCTCCCCTGTCCTCCTGGGTCCCCTAAATGCTGAAGCTTCCCCACACACCAGCTCCTCAGACCCTCAGCTCCCCACACCTTCCCAGGGAAGTTTGGACACCCTCTTCCTAGCCTGTTTTTCAGTCCCTCTCTGACCCTTGGCCAATTCTAGGCCTCCAAGCCTCCCCTGGGGCCTGATCTCCCAAGCCAGAGAAGGGCCTACTCACCTGAACGCTGAGGGGCCTCTCCGGCAACTCCTCTTGGCCCCTGGGGGGAGCAGGTTGGGAGGGGTGGGGGAGGGCCGGGCTGGGGGGGGGGGGAGGTGGGGTGGCTGTTCCCCGCTCCAGCTCCCTCCTTCAAAGGGGCCGCCCACGACCTGGCCCAGCCCCTCCCCCCTACAGCCTTAACCCTCTGGGTGCTGCCCCCCCCTCCCCCCCAGCTTGGAGGGAGGGGTTACCGGAGGGCTGGCAGCGTGGGAGAGGGCCTAAAGTCTCTGCCTGTGGTGCCCGAAGCCCCAGCTGTACCCACCCCCGCTCGTCCTCGCTCAGTCCCGAAAGGGGAAAAAGGTGAGCGTAGGCAAGGTAGGAGCCGGGACAGTCCAGGAGGACAGAGGTGAGGAGGAGCTACGGGAGAGGCTGCTGGAGGTGGGACCAGGAGAAGGAAGAAGGGAGGGGAGGGGACAGGAGGCGGCAGTGGCCGGGAGAGGGAGGAGGGGAACCCTGGACAGCCAGTGCCAGGGCTGACAGGTGCCCAGGTCCCAGCCCCTCAGGGCACGCGGTCCCAGAGGGGACCACGGGGAGGCCCTCCGGACTCCAGTGGTCCCCTCGGACCCCTGGGAGCTGGCCGAACTCTCCCCCCACCCCCCCACTGCCCCTCCGCCTGCATGGGCCGGGGCCCTCAGGGGCTGGGCAAGGCGGCACCCCGCCCTCCCTGCGCCTCACCCCAAACCCACTCACATACCACAGCTCCTTGCCCGGGCGCCAGCCCCTGCCAACCAGGCCAGGGGGCAGCACTCATGCCAGCCCCCAATGGCCAGGGGGACCAGGGGGACGGGGCTGGCCTGAGGGGGCGGACAGATGGGGGGAGCTGAGGGCACCGAAAGAGGAAGGAGCCAGGAGGGGGCATCTGCTGGGAAGCGCCTAGCCCCACCCCTTGCGCAAGCTGCCACCCTGGCCGGTTGGGTGGGACCCGCCTGGGCCTGAGGGGCAACTCAGGAGGGCTGTGAGCCCAGAGATGGGTGGGCCACAAAGTTCCCCTCCAACTCCTAGGGTCTCTTATTCCTGGAACAAGGGGTACCTTAATGTTCCCTAGATGCGAGGCGATCCAGGCCCTCCCGGGGCGGGGAGGACCACAGAAATGCCCCCTAAAACACCCCTCCCCTTTCCCCCCAACAGCTGCTGGCTCAGTGCCGCTGGCCTGCTGCCCCTCACCAGCTCCCGGCCCGGCTGGCACCTACCCACCAGGATGCTGGCAGTCCTGCCCTCCTCTCCCTCCTACCCCCCTGCTCCCGGTGCCCCGTGCCAACTGTGGGCCTGGGGTGGGGGAGGGTCACCCCCGTGCCTTGGTGCCAGTCAGGCGGGTCCGGGCCCCTAGGTGCTACAGATAAGGCCCAAGACCCTGTTCTCGAGCCATCTCCTCAAGAGGCAGTGCACAAGTCAGGGCCTACACGAGAGCCCAGGAGACTGTGGACAGCCTAGTGAACACTCATTGAGAGCTCCATTCCCCAAAGTGGGTGCCGGCCTCCCAGCATTCCCTCTGCTTGAACATTTGCTTGGGCACCAAAGTCCCCACAATTCCTGAGAGCCTTGGTGCCCGCAGACTGCAAGAGAGTGGGGTGGGGCTGCTCTCTGCCCTTTGATCCCCATAAAGGCAGGGAACCAGCCTAGAGGGCAGGGGGCAGGGAAGGGGCCCCTCCATTTTACCCCTGCCAGGGGCAGCAGGGCAGGGTGGGGGCACCTCTTGGGTGGGGCCTATGGTAAGAACGGTAGCCTGTCCCAGCAGAGGAGAGGGATGTTAATCATGGGTACGCGGTGTCATGTGGGCACAGGACGGTGAGGACGGGGCGGGGTGGGAGATACAGAGGGTACCCACCTTCCAATTCATGCCTGTCCTGGCTTTTACTCTCATCTTGCAACGTTTCCAGACTTAACCAAAGTGAGAGAGCAAAGAGGACTACAACTCCCAGTATGCACCACAATTGCTCTGCATGTACCTTGGGAGTTGTAGTTCCCAAGAGAAGTCCTGCGTGCTCTTCCCCAGAGCCTTGCTGATGGGGACAGGAGGGCAGAGCAGAGGACTTGGTCAGAAGTCTCTAAGGGGACTGTGTTTGGAAGAGGTAAAAGGCTAGGAGGTCCACGGTGGGGCGAGAGGACCCCTTCTCCCAGGCGAAGGGGAGGAAAGGAGGAAGGAAGGAGGAGAGGATGTCTGTTGAAAGGGGCATATGGGTGGGGAGGAGTTGGGGGGGGGGTGGAAACAGGAAGGAAACTGAAGCCAGAGACATGAGGTCGAAAGCAAAGGCCTGGTGGAGCCTGACTCCGAAGCCTGGCAGGGACTGGGAAAGCATTTCCCCTGCCATTCTGGTGGCCTGGGGGCTCTAAGAGGAATTAGTGATGTCAACTGATAGCTGGCTGGTGTGCTTGTTGGGGTCACTGGCTCCATTTGCCTGCCACAAGCCCTCTTTTGCCTGGGGCGCTTTTCAACCTCTGGATCTGGCGCAGGTATTTGCTGGCTGGAGAAATCTGAAGGCTGACTTGGTTCTGGGATGATAGGAGGCGGAGGAAGAGGATGGGGGAGGTCAGGGCCAGGCCTGATGGGGAGTGTGCTGGGCGGAGGTACATGTGGGGTTAGGTCCAGGTGTGAGGTCAAGGAATCACGCTGGCAAATGAGGACGCTACCTTCCAGGACCAAGGCCATGGCAGCTGGGAGGCCTCGGTGAAGAGAGGGCTAAGTCGCCAAGGCTACCAGCCTCCGCCCACCCCAACCAAGGGATGCAGTGGAGAGGGCAGCCCTCTTCGCTTTCCCTGTGGAATTTGCTAAAGGTAGCTTTCCCTCTGGGCCAGGCAGCCTTGAACGTTAAAGGTGGCAACTCAGGGGCCAGATGTCAGCTGGGTGTCTTTCCTTAGCAGGGGGTGGAGGTCAGAAGTGGGCAGAGGCTCTGTTTTGAGGCCGCGTTCTCTGGGCTCCCCAAGGCTCCCAGATAGATGCTTACAGGCCCCAGCTAAGACTCTTGCCAAGGCCTGAGTGTGGCTGGGGCGGGGGTGGGGGGTAGGTCTTCCTTGCCCCTCCAAAGCCCTTGATAGTGTACGACAGTCGCTCTAACCCCTTCCCCCCAGTCCCCCAGGCCCGCCTTGGCGCTTGGCCGCCTGTGTGTTGGCAGGACTAGGGGTGGGGGGGCAGCGAGGCAACTTCAAACTGTCCGGGCAAAACGTCAAGTTTACTCACGAGTTTACTCAGCAGAAGGAGGGGGAAGAGGCTAGAGCGACACACCCCATGCCAGGGTCCTAGCCATCTTCTCTCCCCACCTTCCTCCCCCCCTCCACTCTTCTCTTCAGCCCTAGGCAGTAGGCATAGGCCCCAAGGCCTGGTGGCCAGAGAGCCTTCACTTTCAGAAGGTCAAGGAACCAAGCAGCCCGGAGGCAGGAAGCCCCGAAGCAGGTCCAGAGGCTCCGTCAGAGGGCAGTGCCCTGCCTGGAGCCCATTTACTACCCGGTCTTAGGGCCTTGGCCTTGACCAGAACTGGGTCTCTCAGCCACCAAGAAGGGGGCAGTACCAGGCCAGGCTTCCTCCATCCGGGCAGTCCCCCGGGCAGTGACTTCTGACCCCAAATGGCCAGTCCTAGGCTGCGCCTCAGGCAGCATGGTGCCATCTGGGCGGCCATAAGATCAGGGGCTGGTCTGCTCCGTCTTGGCTTGGAATGGGGGGCCAGCACCCTATCTGACCTACTTCCCTTTCCTCCCCACCTGCTTTCGTTCTCTGCTTCTCTCCCCCAGCCTTCACCGTCCCCACCCCAGAGGCGCTCCGCCCCCCCCCATGCCCGCTGGGCCCCCTCCCCCACCCTTCCCCAGGGTGCCAAGTGCAGGCACACAAAGGGCCTGATGGTGCATTGTTAGCCCAGCCCCCGCTGCCCGCCGCGCCCTCCCGGGGCGGGCACTAGGCCAAGGAGGAGCTGGGGGCCCTGGGTGCCAGGGGGCACCACGGGGAAGGAGCAAGAGGTCAACACCTGTCTCCCAGACACTGGGGTCCACAGTAGCCAGAGCTTCGTACTGATGAGAGTGCCTATCAGAGCAGGCCTCGCTCCCTGACACCTGAACCTAGCGGGCACCGCTCTCCTCCTTCCCCAGAGCCCCCTTCGGGTGGCAGTGACCGCTTTCTGACCCCTGTGTCAAGGCTGGGGGGCGGGTGTGGGACTCAAGGGAGGGGACAGCGTCTGGGGGTGCCGGCGGCGGGCTGCACCATGCCTGCGGCAACCGTGTAACAGAGGCGCGCTGGGGGAGCTGGGGTCCCGGGGGCCGGGGACAGGAGGCACCGGCGGAGATTTCTTCTGGTTTCATCAGCTGCTCCAGGGGGAGCCCCCTGCTCTCCTCCCCAGCCACCAGTGACAGGGAGCACTCCCTGCCACCCAGACTCAGTCACAGCCACGTCCCTGTCCAGCCCTGCACCACACTCCTCGCACCCGCTCTCCCCTCCCAGCCTGGTGCCCACTCCATGCCGGGTCTGCCAGGCAGGTACAGGGGTGACCAAACCAGTCGGTGTGTGCCGGGGAGCAGGAGGCAACCCCGTAATCCTCCAGGCCTCACCCCCCCTACACACTGCACCCTCAGGGAGCAGAGAGTCCCCATCCTGGTTTAACCCCTCACAGCTCAGCCTGGCTCCCCCTGGCCCTGACCAACTGCCTCCCTCCGCCAGGAATAAGTTGGGGGAAGGGGGACTCTCTGCGCTGACTCACTCCCATTCCCGGCCGCAGCTAGGGGTCTGCGAGGCGGTCGGGCGGGGGTCAATTCAAGAACGCCCTCCACCTGGCCCGGAAGCCAGGACAGCCTGCTGGTCTCCCCCTCTCCTCAGCACCCACTTCCGGTGTCCCAAACTAGGTCAGCGGCGCTCGTTTCCTGTGGGTCAGCTAGCACCCGCGCCTCTGCCCCTCCCCTGCTCCGGACCCGGGCTCCCTGCCCCCCCCCCCAGGGCGCCCCGAGGTCTCACCACGTCTCAGCCGCCCTTTGATACGTGGGGGTTGTGCGGGGCGGGGGGCAGGGGACCCGCCCTCTCTCCAAACACCAGCAGGGCCGGGGCGCCTGGGCAGGCACGTGTCCGGGCACAACCCGCTGCCCACGCCGCCCCCCCACTCCCGCCCCCCCCCCCCCCCCGCTCTGGCCGGGACACGTCGCTCTCTTACTTGGGGTGGGGTGGGAGGAGAGAGCGAGAGCTGGGAATGGAAAGCGGCGCCCCCCACCCCTTTGAATGGCAGCCCTCTGTCAGCGGCGCTGCCAGTAGCTTCCACGACTACACAGTAGCGACCCCCACCCGGTGGAGGGGCAGGTGCGCGGGCGCCTCCCGGTCACCCACCCTCGCTGTCGGGTTCTAGGGGCCTGGGCCGGCTTGGGAAGGGTGGCGGCGGGAGCGGCGCCTGGAGGAAGGGACGGGGGCCCAGTCGGTGTCGCCGGGACGTTGCGGCCGAGCCCCGCCGCGGGAGAGGGAGCGCGGCTCCGGAGGCGCAGGAAACCGAATAGTCCAGCCGGTAACTTTCCCCCCAGCCGCGGCTCCTCCTGCGCTACCCCCGCCCCCCGTGCAACTGGCCCGGGTCCAGCCCACCGCGCCAGGGGGCGCGGGGGGGGGGGCGCCGTGTCCTAGTTAGAGTCCGTCAGCCTTTCCATTCCCTCAGCCCGCGCGGCTCGGGGGTCTCCCCTCGAGTCACCGGGGACACCGGGGGAGCGCTCGGCGCCGCCTCACCCTCTCTCCATCCCGGAGCCGCCAGTCTGCCTGATCCCAGAAGTGCGGAGAAAGTTTCTGGGGACCCTCCGCCCACCTTTTCTCTCAGTTAAAATCAGTTCCAAAGCGTCGGGGTGCCGGGAAGGCGCAGGGAAGGGGAGTGGTGGGAGTCCGGTCTGCATGCGTGTGCGTGGGGGGGTCCCACTTCCAGGACAGACGAAGGACACTGCAGTAGTTTCGCGTCTGGGGGACCCCGAGCCGGCGACAAAAATGGGGTACACTCACCTCTCCGCCTTCGGGTCCGCGGGCCGGAACTGCTGAAGCACCGGGTGTGGAGAGAAGCGCGTCCCCCGCCGGGCCCGGGGGCTTGGGGCCCTGCGCCGGTCCTGGTCAGAAGGCCGCGGTCAGTCGCTCGCCGCTCTCTGCTGGGGGGCTCCTCCTCCGCAGTCCTCGGCCTCCTCCTGCCGCCCGCCCCCCCCTCGGCCGCCGAGAACCGTACATTCACCTGGCTCCCACCCGCCCCCCCCTCTGGGCCCGCCTCACCTGTCCTGCTGTCTCACCTGTCCTCCCGCTGGCTTTCCCCCCATCCCTCCCCTCCCTCCCCCCGCCCCCTGCCACCCCCCAAACTCCCCCCCCCCAACCCTTAGCAACACCCTCTGTCACTTCCTGGTTTTTCACCCGCCCCCCCCAGGGCCCCCTCCCTCCGCCCAATAAGGATATAAACTTCAACCCCTCGGTCCAGCCAGTCCCCGAAGGGCGCAGATGGGTCCCTCCCTCCCTTTTCGCTCCCTTCCTCCAAGCTTTTACTTCGCTCTCCGAGCCTTGCCCACCCTCCTCTTTTTCCCTCCTTCTTTCCTTCGGTCTCTCTCTCCCTCCACCTGCCGCGATCCCTCTCCCCCTCCCTCTCCCGCTTTCTCCTCTAGCCCCTATCTCTCCCAGTCCACCTTAACTCGAGCTCCGCCCCCGACCCCCATCCAGCCCTCCGCCGCTGCTCCGCCCCACCCCCTGCACTCCACCGCCCAGTCCGCCCATTGGCCTGGGCTCCCGCCCATCTCAAGTGGGTCCCGCCTTGCGTTCCGCCAGGGAGGGGGCGGAGTCGAGGGGGCCGGCCTGAAACCTGGAGGAGGGAAAGGGGGAGGGGGCAGTGTCCGCAGTGGCCCGGGAACCGAGCGCCCCCATCGAGGGCTCTCACAGTCCGTGAGGGGCTCTTGTGCGGTCACCTCCTCGGGAGGGAAGGGTAGGAGAGGTTAGAGACAGGCTAGGTGGGGGTGAGGCGGGGACTTCCAGGACTGAAGGAGGGGGTCCCGAGAGGGGCTATAATCAGGTCAGTGCCCCGGGAGGTAGGGGGAGGGGAGCCACCAGGCCACCAGCTTCAGCTCCTACGCCCCACCCCGCCTCCGAGGGAGCGGGGGAGTGGAGGCTGCGGGCACCCTGCCTCCCTCCCCACGCGTGACGGCGCCCCGCGGGGAGGGAGCGGCGCCCTGGGCAAGCGGCCTCTGCGCTCCAGCCGGTGCCCGCTGCGGCCTTGGCATTGTCAGAGGGGAGGGGCCGGGGCCGCGGCGGCGGCGGGGGGGGGGGGGGGCGGCGCGCTCTCGCTCCTGCACCCCGCCTCCATCCCGCCTGCTCCCTAAGTGGAGAAACTGAGTCTCTGCGAAGGAGGGACCCTCTCGACAGGGACTCGCTCGGAGACCCAGGTGGCGAGGGGAGCCTCGGTGTTTCAGGATGTGTATGTGGATTCGGGGGGGGGGGGGACAGAATGCGTACTTCAGCGCCCCCACAACTGAGGAAGGTGGCCGGTGGGGACGCTTCCAGCTGGGCCTGCAGCGCTGCGTCCCCCAGAGAGCCCCTCCCACTAGTGTAAAACGGAATCCAGTCCGGCCACGGGAGCCGGGTTCCGCTCCCCGCGGCCGGCCGGGCCGAACCGGGTCGGACTCGCCGCCTCCGCCCCAACCCCCACGCAGGGGGCCTCCCTCCCTTTCCAGCAGGTGGCTCCGCGGGGCACCAGCTCAACCTGTTGGACCACAATGGGCGGCGCCAGGGGGGCCCTGGCCCTCACCCGGGCTGACCCGGGATCCCCGCGCAGGGGGAGGGGCGGAGTCCGGGTCCCGCCCTCCCTCCTCTCCGGCCGTGACTCAGCCTCGGGGCCGCTGCCCTGCGCCCCAGCCAGGGGCGGAAAGTGTGAGGCGCCCCTGAGGGCCCAGGCCAAACCAAACAGCCCCCCACCTCAGACATTATCTCACTGGAGAATTAGGGGGGCTATAGGAAGGAGGGGGTGGCAGCAGGCTTGGGGCGCTCCCGCTCGCTCGATCCGCTCCGGGTTTTCCTATCCGCCCCGTCCCCCTTGGGCCCCGAGGCGGGTCACTGCTCCGGGTTTTCTTCTCGGCCCCGCCGGACAGATTCTAGTCGGTGAGTGCCCCGGAGTCGGTGGGGTCCAGGCAGGGTTTTTCCCTCCCTTCTCCAGCCGTCGGGGTCGCGCCAGACTGGGGTAGAGCCGCGCCTGGGGCTGGGGGCAGGACGGCAGGGCCAGAAGGACACGTGAAACGGAAGGGGGCTGCATGGCCCCGGGGAAGAAGGGCAGGAAAGCGGTTCTGGGAGGGCAGAGCCTGGGCCTCCAGAGGCAGTAGGAGGGCGGGCGCCCTGGCACCAGCCCTTAGGTACAAAGAGACGAAAGGCGCCCAGTGCCTCGGGCCCGCCCCGTCCCCCAACTCTGGGGGTCGCCTCCGGAGCCTTGCTGGACCCAGCCTGGATCTGTGGGCACCCGGAATGCCTTTCTCCAGTCTCGACAGCCCCGGAACCTCCTGTTTGTTCCTCAGTGACCCTCCCCACCCCCCAACCACCACCACGTTTCTCTTCTGGTCCATACAGCTTCCTTCCTGGCTCAGAAGTCGGAGGGGGGAACCCCGACTTGAAATTCCCGCCTCCCCTCTGACTCCTGGCCCTCACCGCGCCAAACCACTGAGATGCGGCAGCCGAGAAACGCTGACTGCAGACTGGGGGCTGCTCCCCTCCCACGAAACTCCCGGCTGGGTCCGGGGCCCCGCTGCCGCCCCCGCCCCGCCGCCAGCGCCGGACTGGCACCGGGAACCCGAGGGCAGGTGTGCGGCCTGCAGGGGACTTCCTGGAGAGACGGGGGCCGGGCGGGGGGGGGGGCGGGGGCATCCCAGATCCGCACGTACAGACTTAAATCTCAGGCGACCAGCTAGACCTTAGTTTAGAGGAGAAAGTGGCAGGAGTTAATCCCTCCTCGGGAGGACTGTGTACCTGGGGCTGGGGACAGCGGTTCTGAGTGACAGCCAGGTGCCCGGACTGGCTGGGCCACGTGCGCTCCGGGGCAGCTGCGGGAGAGTTAGATGCTTGCCGCGCGTGGAGGGAGAGGGCTTCTGGCGGAAGAAAGGCACGGCTCTGTGTGGGCGGGGTCCTGAATGAGTGGGTCTGGGGGCCTGTTTTGGAAGGGGGAGGGCTGAGCTGGAAGCGGAGCGACAGCCTGCGCTGGGCGCCCACCTCTTCCCCGCCCTCCCCCCCTTCCCCGGGCTGCCCCCGCTTCCCTCGAAAAACCCGCCGCCCAGGAAACCGCTGGGGGCGCACAGACCGCAGCCCCCCCGCCCGCCGCCCCCCGGCGCCCCCACCGCGACCGCCCAACCCACCTGAAGGGGCCGTGGCTGCCAGGGTTGCCCCCTCCCGCCGACTCCCCCCACACCTGCGGGCGCACTATTTATAACTCGGCGCCTATTCCGGGCCTCTGGGCGGGAGCCGGCTGCGCCTCAGCGCTAATCGTCTCCGGGATCTCTGCGCCCCCCAGGGCCGGGGGGGATAAATTTAGCCTCAGGAAGCTCGGGGAACATTTTCCAAAACTCCACGTCCCGCAGAAGGCGAAACAGAACCCCTCTGCCCTCAGCCTCCCTCCCGCCAACCGGCAGGCGGCGCAGGTGTCTCGGCTGCTCGTACCCAGCTGGGATCGGGTGGCGGGTGGCGGCCGAGAAGCTGGCACAGGTGAAGGACGGAAGGTCCTGGGGGCGGCGGCCAGAGGGGCGGGAGGACGGCCGGAAGAACGGCCAAAGGCCGGAGTAAAAAGTCTCGGCTGGCAGTGACTGAGAAAGGGGTTGGGGACTTCTGCCTTTCGAAGGGGAAATAACTCCTGTGCAAACGAGATGCAGGTAGGGACTCGGGGAAGATCGGGAAGATCGTGGTGGCCTTGGGGGTCCACGCCCCGGCGTGGGGGCAGCGACTGCCACACCCCTCTTCCCAAGCGCTTCTGAGCGTTGCTGCGAGAACTCAGGACCCCACCGAGATCTTTACTAAAATAGCCAGATGAGTGCGGGCGGCTCCTCCGACCACTTCGCCAGGACCCCTCTCCTCCACCTGCCTCTCGCACACCGTGGAGGGTCTTCCAGCGACCTGATCGGCTAGGAATCCTGGGTAGAATCCTTCTAGTGCTGCAGCCTCTGGGGGTCGCTTCCAGCTTTGCCGAGGCTTCTTCTCGGTTTTACCCCGCCCCTTCCCCTTCCCCTTGTGGCCACCAGAGGGCCCCTGGGCGCCCAGGGGCAAATGAGCGAGCTCTTCCCCAGCCCTCGTATTCTTGGCACTCAGCTCCCCTCTTCCGCCATCTTCCGCCCTCCAATGAGCCCCGAGCGGAGTCTGGACCCTCCAAACGTGAGCTTATCCCAGCTGGGAAGAGGACGTTGCAGGGAAGCGGCCGCATCTTTTTCCCTTGGAGAGCACTGGGGAGGTGTAGGCCGGAACCGGGTCCCGGCCTGTGTGGTCTAGGTGAAAAAGACGTATCTGGGACCCCCAAAGGAGCGGGCGGAGCAAGAGGAAGGCCGGCTGAGAGTGGAGGTGGGGGGGGAGGTGGAGTGGGTGCAGAATGGGCGCGGGAGTCCTCCCCACACCTTTGCACGCTTGGCCCCGCCCCCAGGCCACCACCCGAAGTGCACTATCAGAAGAGGAAGTCTGGCTGGCCCAGAGGAGCCCCGAATATGAGACGAGAAAATCGGGGTTCGCCAGCTGACTACCGCACTGCGGTGTACTGTGGGTTTGGCCTTCAGCGGGTCACATCGCCTCTCTTGGCCTGTTTCTTTCAAGCTAACCTGGGATAGTTGCCCTTGTCCAGCCTACTTTTCAAGCGGGCTTGTGTAAGTGTCCAACACTGTAGTGTGGCAAGGGTTCTCAGAACGGCATACACGGTTTTTCTTATCCTCCCCGCTCCTTGCCCCGTACTTTCCACTCTCAGGGCTCCCTTGAGGGCCGACACTCCTCTTGGGCCACCCGCAGTCTCTCCTCTTCTCTCTCCGTCAACTTCCTGGGCCCTGCCTTCCGACACCTACCGCTTCCCTGGTGGCCTTCGCCAGATATCCCCTCTGCTGTCGAGGGCGCTTGTGCTCAGAACTCTGACTCTAGGATCCAGCCCGAGGCCCTGTCCCTGCTCGGTGGCTCAGTGGGAGTGGGGTCTGAGAAAGGAAAGGGAGAGGGGCGCCTGGGAGGCTCAATCAGTTAAATGTCCCAATTCGGCTCAGGTCATGACCTCAGGGTTCGTGAGTTGGACCCCGTGGTGGGGGGGGCTCTGGGCTGACAGCTCGGAGTCTGGATTCTGTTTCCGATTCTTTGTCTCCCTCTCTGTCTGCCCCTCCCCTGCTCACACCCTATCTCTCTAAAAGTAAATAAACATGAAAAACAGTTTTTTCCCCTCCTAAATATAAAAGTCAAACATGCTGGGGACGCCAGCATGGCTCAGTGGATTAAGCGTCCGACTTGGGTTCAGGTCCTGATCTCACAAATCACGAGTTCGATATCCGCCTGGGGCTCTGTGCTGACAGCTCTGAGCCTGGAGCCTGCTTTGGATTCTGTGTCTCCTTCTCCCTCTTTGCCCCTCCCCTGCTCATGCTCTCTCTCTATCTCAAAAATAAGTAAACAAACAAACAAACAAAATTAGAAAAAAAAAAGAAAAAGAAAGAAAGAAAGGAAAAGGGAGGCAGAAGGCCAGAGCTCGAGTCAGGGACGGGCCGACCAAGCAGGGGTGCAGGCTGTGAGGGGAGGCAGGAGCCCCACACTTGTGTGGAAAGGTGAATTCTGTGTCCTCCACCGCTGACCTCTCTCTGGTTGGATTCAAGCTCTTACCTCTTCCCACTGCTGTGTCCTGGGGTGAGGTGGGCTCTGAAGGGACCCGGCGAGAAGGCTGACCTACCTGCATTTTGTGCAGGCCTGAAGGTCGCCAAGCTACCCGGATAAAGACTACCTTGAGCGGGAGTACTATGGAGAACCACGCTGCCGCAGGAAAGAGGGAGCAGGCTCCGTGTGTGCCCCCTGCGGAGTCCCTGCCTCGTCGGAGGGGAAAAACCAGGGGGCAGCGCCGTGTGGAGACCATGTTAGCAACTCCGAGAATTCCTCCGGGCTCAGGGTGCCTGGCTGGCTCAGTCCGCAGAGTGCGTGATTCTCGGTCTCGGGGTTGTGAGTTCGAGCCCCGTGTTGGGGCCAGATATTACTGAAAAATAGAAAAACTCTTAAAAAAACAACACACAAAAAAGGAATGTGTACGCGCGCAGGCCAGCCCTTCTCTCCACTGCCCTTGCTATTAAGCCTGCCCTGAGCCACTGGCACGTCACGACCTGCCTCACACCCACCCCAGCTCATAGCCCGCACCTTCTAATCACAGCTATGTTCCCATTGTTTTGTTTACATTTTATTTCCTGTCTCTGCCCACTGGAACGGAAGCTCCGTGAGTCCTGGGGCCTGTTTTGCTCACCGCGGTGGTGCCGGGAGCACGGGGATTGGCACACAGCGGGTGCTCCCTAACATTTGTTGCACGAACGAGGGAAGAGGAGGGCGAGGCGCGTGCAGCACTCTCCCCCGAATGCCCTCCCAGGGGCTGCTGAATCTGAGCCACCCCAGCGGGGAGAGTGGTCGTGGCGGGGGGGGGGGGGGGGGGGTCACTTCTCACCAGAACTGCTTACTCTAGGTATGGGTCACCTTTACCAAGAGAGACAAAACACACCCAGAGGAAAAGGAGTTCACTAACAAGTCCGGGAAAAGCTGGTCCCTGGGGTGAGGAGAGAGTCCCACACACCGTCTCCAGGCTTGTGCCCCGGGACGGAAGGGAGGGGGCGACAACTGGCCCCAAGAGGCTCTGCGGTTGTGGGGGGCTGAGTGGGCGTGTCGGGAAGTGTGAGCAAGACGGTGTCGGCGGCTGACGCGTGGCCACTGCTGGGCGTGATTCAGGGGCAGCGTGTGTTTCGGCTGCCGAGGGGAAGAGAGGGAGCGGTGCTCATTCTGGCTCTTTGTGCTTGTGCACGGTGACGAGCCTGAGGAACCTGCGCGGCCACCCGGCTGCCTTTCTCTTGCAGCCTCATGTGTGACCAGGGGGAGCGGGGCCCGACTTCCCGTGGGCTTGGGGCTAGCAAGGGCCCGGGGCTTCTCCCAAGATCCTCAAGGCAGGGAGCTGGCCAGGCCACGTCTTCTATTTGAGTTCCTGGCTTAAGGCGCGGGACCCCACCCAAGCCGGACCCCTCCCTACCCACCGGTTGGGAGGAACCTGGGCTTTCCACCCTCCACCCTCCCCAACCAGCGAGTCGGAAAACCTGGTTTTCGGTGTGGGTTGTATCCAGGACAACCTCCTTCCCTCCCTTCTTTAAAAATGATTTTTTGGTAATGTTTATTTTTGAGAGAGAGAGAGAGAGAGAGAGAGAGAGAGAGAGAGGCAGAGTGTGAGTGGGGGAGGGGCAGCAGAATCCAAAGCCAGCTCCCAGCTGTTAGCACAGAGCCTGCCGAGGGTCTCGCACCCATGAACCGCAAGATCATGACCTGAGTCGGACGCTCAACCGACCAGGCCGCCCCGCCCCGGCGCCCATCTCCTTCCCTCCCTGGTCTGAACGCTGGCTCTGGCTCCAAGACCCTTTCAGTGCTGAGTTGTTTGGAGTCCCTTTTAGACATTTAGCACGTTTGGCCTCAAGGCCTATTTATTTTATATAGAACATCTATATCCTTATTTTTTGTTTACATCTTATTTCCTGCCTCTGCCCAGCAGAACGTAAGCTCTGTGAGTACAGGGGCCTGTTTTGTTCACTGATGTGTTCAGAGCACCAGGATTGGCACACAGCAGATGGTATATGTATATACATACATACATATATATATATATACATATACATTTATGCACACACATGCACGCACACACAGTTTAGTGATCCTCAGCCCATTCCTGGCACTGAGTACAGAAAAATCAACCATCTGGGCCGGTGGGCTCACGGTGCGGGTCCCGCGGCAGTCTTATCCGGGTCCCGGCCAGCAGCCAGGCAGCTCCCGTGCACCTGCACCGGAGGTCCAGCAGAGGTGGGGGCGGGAACGGAGGCTGGCACATGGCACAAACTCGAAGCAGGGTCCATACTTCCCCCGTTGTTTGTGGCCCATCGTTGGTCAAGCACAGCTGGCCTGGGGGTGGGGGCCGGGGGTGGGGTGGGGGTGGTGGTGCTCCATGGGGGCTGGGCCCGGCGCTGGAGGAGAGAACAGGAAGCTGGGAGGCGGGCTCTGTCACAGAAGCTGTGGCCCTGTGCCTGGGTCTGCGACCCTGGCCACCCACCTGAGCGGTGCAGGGTGCGGGGGCGGGAGGGGAAGGGGCGGATCCAGGCCCACCTGAGCGGTGCAGGGGCGGGCGGGGCGGGGGCGGTCCCGGGGGCATCAATCCAGCAGTTCCTTGATGCACCAGCAGCAGAGGAGGATGTAGGCAACTTCCTTCAGGGTCTGCTGCAGGCCCTCCCATCCTGTGCCCGTCTTCATGACCGGCACCTGGAACCCGGTGCCCCACAGGGCCCTTCTGAAGGAGAAAGGCAGGGCCTGGGCGAGGGGCTGTGTCCGGGGCTGCATATGGGCCGCAGCTCTGAGGCGCACAGAGCTGTCTCGCGGGCCTTTTATCAGCAGCGTCCCCACCCCCTCAGACCTCATGACTATGGGGACAAAGGCCCCGGGGTCTAGCACAGGGATGGTTCTGGGCCCACGAATGGGCTGAGTCAGCCTCCATGGGCAGGGGTGGGGGCTGGGTTAGGGCAGGGGGGGTGGGCCGGCCACCCCGTCTTCTGTCCTCCGCAGCCAGGCCAGCCCAGCTTCCCTTCTCCCAGACTGGCTCTCCAAACCTCGGCGTCCTGCCCGGGGTGCCTCTCCCCCAGGGACTGGCGTGGCTCCCGACCCTGCCCTCCGGTGGGCTCCTGCCGAGTGTTCTGTGTACGTCCTCCCAGCACGTCCCCCTGTTGCCCCCCCACCGCCCCTGTTCCTCAGAGGGAGCACTGCCAGCCGGGAGCCGGCAGAGCCCGGCCCACGTCTGCTTCTCCCGTCCCGTCCCCTGGAGCAGGAAGACACAGGCAGAGCACCGGGCACGCAAGAGGCGGTTTATTGACAGGGGACACCCCAGGGCGGCCTCCCTCTGGCTGCTCGGGGTCACGTGCGGGAGTTCCTCTCCTCGTCTTCATTCTCCAGGAGGTAGGCTGGCCGGTAGGTGGGCTGGCCCCCCGGGCTCAGGCACTTCAGGGCCGGGTTCCTCACGGTGTTCTCGCGGCCCCCCAGCGACGTGTAGCTGGAGCAGGGAGGAGGCAGGCGAGTTCGGGGCAGGCTCTCCCCACCGCAGCGCCCCCACCTCGTCCCCACGCCCACGACACCCGTCCTCTCCCAGCACCCTTACCCTCGGTCATATAGGACACAGTACGGGACAAACAGCTGCCGCAGGAAGTCCCAGATGTCTCTGTAGGTCCAGTCCTGGGGGTCAGAGTGGGGTGGGGTCACAAAGTCCCCCCTCCCACACCGCGGCCTGCCGCCTGGGCAGGGGCCCGCCTAGAGCTCTTCTGCTTCCCGGGCTCTGAGGGAGGCCTCCTGTGGGATTCTCTGGGATCCTCCGGGATTCTCCGGCACAGCCTGCTGGGTGCGGCCACACAACGCAAAACGGAAACCTTTGCCCGTCTCCCTCCACCCCCAAGCCACCCCCCAGGGACCGGCTTGGGGTCTTTCTTTCATTTCAGTAGGTTGTAATTTGAGTATCGATACAAGGCTAGTGGGTGCCATCCTGGGCAGCGCAGGCCTAAAGGTAGAAAGCACAAGCCACTGAATCGGTGCTCCATGCAGAATGGTCAGAAAGCTGAATGGCCGAGCAGCACAGCCTCCCTTGGGTGATGGGGGTCCCTCACGCGATGAGCGACAGGGGTCGGGAGACGGGAGGCGCTGCGGCCCCCTCCCCGTTACCAGCAGCGGGTTGACGCGCACGAAGGCAGGCCAGCCAGGGTCGGTGGGGCTGAAGGGGTGGAGGCTGCAGGAGTAGGGGTCGGTGCGGCGGGTGCCCATCAGGACGGCCTCCAGCCGGGGGTGCCGGGCCCGCAGCTCACACAGGGCCTGCTTCATGTGGCCCTCGGCCTCCAGCACCTGCAGATTATACCTGAGGAGGGGAGGGGCAGGGCGGGGGTCAGAAGCGGGCACTGCTGAGCCGCACCCGGAGCCCACACTTCCAGGCCCTCCGTACCTCTTGATGGTGTCCTGTAGGAACTGCTCCAGCTCGGGGAAGGGGGAGATGTTGCGGACGTACAGGATCTGGAGGGGCTCCTGAGTATCGGGGCGTGTCCTGGGGAGGGGAGGGCGCACAGGCTTGGCCGAGCAATGCTCCCCAGAGAGCTCGCACACTGTTCTCTCTGCTCCTGGATGGACTGTGACCTCCCTGTGCTCGGGGCCGGTGGCCTACACGGCCACCCAGGGCCACCCAGGGCCACCCAGATGTCAGATGCTCAGTCAACGTGGCGGGGGAAGAGCGCGGAGAGGTCACCACGGCTCCCTCCCTCCCAAACCACACCTGGCCGCCCTCTCCCTCCTTGCTGCCTTCGCCCCGGGGCGTGGGCTCACCTCTGCACGGCCGCGTGGAAGAGGTGCAGGAGGGCCGTGCAGTCCTTGCCTCCATTGAAGCCCACGCAAAGGTGGCTGAGGTCGTACTGAGCCAGGGCGGTCTCAATGGTCTGCAGGGCGCCTGCCACCTTCCCCCCCAGAGAAGACCCTGCAAGGAGACAGACAAGAAGATACGTACACGTGGCCGTCAGAGGGCAATGGGGGGGCCACACTGCCCTGGCCTGAAGCCTCTCCAGGCTTCCCAGTGTTCCCAGAGTAAAGGCTGGAGTCCTACATGCTCTTGGAGTCTGTCCCGGCCTGCCATTCAGAACCCTTCACCTCAGTGTCTTCCCTCGGGGGGCCCTGCTCTCCTTCGTTCCCCTAAACCCCATCCTGTTTGCTCTCGCCCACCTCCCGGTGGGGCCCAGTCCTCCTCATCGGCCCACATGTCCGACACTCGCCCAGCAGACTGTATTTAACGTACATACGCCCGGGTCAAGGCTGACCTCCCCCACCGTGGAGGCCGCTGAGACCGACGTCTCGTGCCTGACGCCTACCTTTCTTGTTACACTGCCGGCCCAGAAGGCCGTGGCGTGTAACACACTGTCCTGTTGAGCTCGGTCCGCGGTACCCAGCACAGTGCTGGCAGGAGCGGGCACCAGGTTGACATTTACTGGAAGAATGACCGGCGGCACCGGAGCTATCCCCCCTCTCTCAGACCCTACGTTCCCGAGACCTGGGCAGGGGTGGGGTGGGCACGTGCAGCCCCCACCCCCCCAGGCCCCTACCTGATTCTGCGAGCTGGTAGACAGCCTCCCTGGCCTGCCCCACGGCGTCGGGCACGTAGGGGACCAGCGATCCCGGGGGCAGACGGGCAGTCAGGTAGGCCAGGCACTCCTCCAGCGGCCCTTCTTCCTCCGAGTCCAAGGACAGCTTCACCCGATAGTAGTTGCTGCCCCAGTCGGGGTAGGAGCCCAGGCCGAGCCTGCGCCCAAAGTGGGCCTGCGCCTCAGCCAGCACGGGGGCGATGGAGGCCTCGTCGGCGGCCACGTACAGCTCCCGCAGGTGGAACTGCACCGCTGTGTTCCGGAACAGCCCCTGCAGCCCCTCCAGCACCCTCCGCAGCAGCTCGGGAATGCCTGGGAAGAGGTAGACATTTCGGACGGAGACCAGCGGGAACTTGAAGGGCCGGCCCGTGTGAGGGTCTGTGCCGTAATGCAGGCGGGCGGAGGAGGGCACTACGGACAGCTTCTCGAAGCCCTTCCCTCCGAGGGCTCGGATGGCCGCTTCTAGCTCGGGGTGCGGCTTGAGCTCATCCCCGAAGGCCTGTGCTACCGCCTCAAAGGTCACATCATCGTGAGTGGGGCCGATGCCCCCTGCCGTGAGGACGTGGGTGAAGCGGCTGGAGAAAGAAGTGACCTCTGCCGCGATGGTGGCCACCTCGTCGGGTACGACAGAGACCCGGCACACCTGGACCCCCAGGGAGCGCAGTGTCCGGCATAGAAAGTAGGTGTTGGTGTCCTGAGTGTGTCCCTGGGAGATGAGATGGGGACGATGAGAGTGTCAGTGCTGCAGGACTCGAGGCCAAAGGGGAAGGGGTGACAGCCGTGTGGGGCATCGTGCTCTTTTGGGGGACGCTGCCTCGTGAGGCTCTAAAGCCTGGACTGGGTACGAGGGTGAGAAAATCCAGGTGAACAGCCGGGGGTCGCATGAGCCACCTTGGGCCTCCTTCTCCGTGCTTTGACCTTGACCTCATCTATGCCTGAGGATTCGGTGGCCAATTCTATGTGGACGACCCATCCACTTCCTCCCCGACCCTGACGGTTTCAGCTCCTTGGTTCTGCCTACCTATCGGGCATCTCTGCCGTATTCCTGGCCGTTGTCACTTTGGCCAGTGGCCTCCCCAGACACTGTCCACCGCCAGTGAGGTCCTCCTACCGTCAAGTGTACTGAAATGTCTCCCCATCTGCTCTCTTCTCTTGGTCCCTACTGCCACCGGGCAGGTCCTTGGCACCTGTCATCTGGACATTGTCGAGGCCCCCTGGCCAGGCTCCCGGCCGCCAGCCCCAGCGCTCTGCCCAGTGCCTTCTGACTAACCTTTCTAATGTGTTACTGGGATTGCATCACTCTTGGGCTCAAAAGCCCTGTGTTGTTTCCAAACATATACAGAATAAAGTTCACATTCCTTTGCAGAACATTTGAGGCTGCCTGCGGTGTGCACACGATCTTCCTTTGAAGCCCCTTCTCCTTTGACTTCTCTCCAGAGGGCTTAGCGGACAGGGGTTACTTGGAGTAAGAGGGACTCAGGTTGGAATCCCCCCCCTACCACCTCCTGGCTATGGAACCTTGGACAAGCTAGCTTCTCGGTCTCATAATCTATTAATTGACATTTATAATAAAAGTATTGAACCTCAGGGGATTGTTCTAAGGGTTAGTAAAACCGCACATGTGATCTAGAAGCACAGTCGTGGGCCCTAGTAAGCACTCAAAAAGGAGGGGTCAAGATCACTACCTCAAACCCGATGCCTACCACGACCTTTAACAAGATTTCTCTCGATTGCTCAGAAGAATCCAACGGATTTCTTCCGTCCAGTAGTTTCCTTCTATTTCGCTTACTCACTCTGCCAAGTGCCTTGGGTCATTTTCCAAACAGGCTGGCTGTAACTCTTCAATAACACATGCACCTGTACCCCCTTCACAAGTCGGACTCCCCGTCATTTCTGTGAAGCCCCTCCTACTCCTATCAAGTTGCTGGACAAACTGAAGCCACCTTGCTACAAGTTTTCAACACAGTGATGGAAAGCACAAGGGTCACTTTCCCTCTAACATCCTGGGCTCACTCCAGGACTCCATGACAGCAAGGGGGCTCCCGCCCTGGCCTGCCTTCCCTCAACAGATCGTGCAGCAGGATCTTAAGGACAGAAGCATGCCACACACCCCCCTTCTGTCCCAGACGCACCTTGAGGATCTCATCTCCAACAATGATGATGCCCGCCGTCACGCTGCGCCCTGAGGGAGGTTCAGAGGCCCTAGATGCCATGGTCCTGCCTTCTCTGCCCCTCTGCAAGGCCCTCCAGTAGCCACCCAGGGCCCCAAATGGGGGTCGAAAGCACGGGAGTCGCGCCAGGTCTACAGGGCACTGGGGGCCATAGCCTGGGAACAGGGGGGTCCGGGGTCAAGGGAACCTGGAGGAGCCAGAAAGGACATTGGGGGAGAGCAGGAGTGCACGTTCTTTTTTCCTTAGAGGGAGACCTCGCCGGGCCCTTGACAAGCGACTCCTTTATCCCTGCCTTCGACGGACGTGTTCTCACCCCATCCCAGCCTCTTCACAAGCTTGGCTCTGGTCTCCTTAAAGCGTCCTGGTCTCCCGAGCACCTACCACTTTACATAGGTCTCCTGCGCGCCGAGCTCGGCCCCCCCTGGCCGGCGACAGCCCGGCAGCCTGCACCTTTAAATATCTCTCCTCTTTGGGGACAGGTCCCTTTAAGCGTCTCGACCCCCCCCCCCCCTTTAAACGCGGCCCCTCCCTCCGCCGCGGGCCGAGCTCAGGCGCCGGGACCGCCGGGGCCCGCACCCTTTCTGGCCTGCTGTCCCCGTCCCCGCCACCCCGCCCCCGCCCGCCCAGCTGCCCCGGGTCCCCACCTGCCTTCCCGGCCGGCGCCCTCCGCTCCCGCACGGCCCCGGGCGGCTTCCGCACGCAGCGTCCCGCCTTGGATCGCGCCTGCCACGTCAGTTGGCCATCTCGGCTGTCGCTCAGACTGCCTCCAAGGGCCCACGGGTGCAGGCGGCCGTCGCTCGCCAGCCCCAGCCCGGGGGCGGGAGCAGCGCGGGGTTGTTATGGGCGACAAGCACGTGGTCACCCTCACCCGGAACTGCGGGGGCGGGGCCGCCGGGAGGGGGGGGACCTCGGCTGCTGCTCCTGGTGCTGGCGGGAAAGGGAGGTGTGATTCTAACCTCGGTCCCGTTTTCGGGTTCTTGTGTGCAGTGCTAGCGGTCTTTAACCCCGACTCGAATTCTAGGCAAAGGGGATTTATCTTGTAGCGCTTGGCCCTTGGAGGGACACCAAGTATCAGCATTGGCCGTGAAGTAGGGAGAGCTTGGAGAGGACTTTTTAGTGCGTGGAACTTTCATTTATTTTTTTCTTTTTAAATGTTTATTTCTTTTTTTAAGTCCTTCCCTGTCAGCAGTTATTTTTTTTTTATTAATTCATTTATTGTGTAATTTACATCCAAGTTAGCATATAGCACAACAGTGATTTCAGGAGTAGATTCCTTAGTGCCCCTTGCCCATTTAGCCCATCCCCCCTCCCACCACCCCTCCAGTAACCCTGTTTGTTCTCCGTATTTAAGAGTCTTTTATGTTTTGTTCCCCTCCCTGTTTTTATATTATTTTTGCTTCCCTTCCCTTTTGTTCATCTGTTTTGCCTCTTAAAGTCCTCATATGGGTGAAGTCCTATGATTTTTGTCTTTCTCTGACTAATTTCACTTAGCATAATACCCTCCAGTTCCATCCACGTAGCTGCAAATGGCAAGATTTCATTCTTTTTGATTTCGAGTAATACTCCATTGTATATAGAGACCACATCTTCTTTATCCATTCATCCATCGATGGACATTTGGGCTCCTTCCATACTTTGGCTGTTGTCGACAGCGCTGCTATAAACATGGGGTGCATGTGTCCCTTCGAAACAGCTCACCTGTATCCCTTGGATAAATACCTGGTAGTGCAATTGCTGGGTGGTAGAGGGTAGTTCTTTTAATTTTTTCAGGAACCTCCATACTGTTTTCCAGAACGACTGCACCAGTTTGCATTCCCACCAGCAGTCCGCACCCTCACCAACATCTGTTGTTGCCCGAGTTGTTAATGTGAGCCATTCTGACAGGTGTGAGGTAGCATCTCATTGTGGTTTTGATTTGTGTTTCCCTGATGGTGAGTGATGTTGAGCATCTTTTCATGTGTCGGTTGGCCATCTGGGTGTCTTCTTTGGAAAAGTATCTATTAATATCTTTTGCGCATTTCTTCACTGGATTATTTATTTTTTGGGTGTTGAGTTTGACAAGTTCTTTCTAGATTTTGGATACTAACCCTTTATCTGATATGTCGTTTGCAGATATCTTCTCCGATTCTGTCGGTTGCCTTTTAGTTTTGCTGATTGTTTCCTTCACTGTGCAGAAGGTTTTTACCTTGATGAGGTCCCAATAGTTCATGTTTGCTTTTGTTTCCCTTGCCTTTGGAGACACGTTGAGTAAGAAGTTGCGATGGCCAAGATCAAAGAGGTTTTTGCCTGCTTTCTCCTTGAGGCTTTTGATGGCTTCCTGTTTTACATTGAGGTCTTTCATTCATTTTGAGTTTGTTTTTGTGTATGGTGTAAGAAAGTGGTCTGGGTTCATTCTTCTGCATGTTGCTGTCCAGTTTTCCCAGTATGACTTGCTGAAGAGACTGTCTTTATTCCATTGGATATTCTTTCCTGCTTTGTCAAAGATTATTTGGCCGTATGTTTGTGGGTCTATTTCTAGGTTCTCTATTCTGTTCCATTGATCTGAGTGTCTGTTTTTGTGCCAAAAAATGTGTATTTTTGAGACAGAGCGAGAGCTCACGCAGTGGAGGGGCAGAGAGAGAGGGAGACACAGAACCCGAAGCAGGCTCCAGGCTCTGAGCTGTCAGCACAGAGCCCGACACAGGGCTTAAACTCAGGAACCTAAGATCATGACCTGAGCTGAAGTCGGAGGCTTAACCACTGAGCAATCTAGGCATCCCAGCTTTCATTTATTTCTATTATAAACGGTAAAGCTATGTACTTAACTCTCTTGACAAGAAAAAGCCTTATCCCCCCCCCCCCCCCCCCGCCACCGCCCCGTCCAGATAGTGCTTAATTTGAACATCACCTTTGCCAATTTGGGTCTTCTAGGTACCAGTGAGGGCAGTGACTAGGGGATGCCACGTGTCCACTTTCGATTCTTACATCATCCTAGCTTACTCTCATTTCAGTTGCCTTTGATCCAAAAGTGCTTCTTAAATTTTAATGTTTGATCATCTGGGACCATCCTTTTAAAAATTTGTTTTAATTTTTTTAAATAATCTCTATGCCCAACATGGGACTTGAACTGACGACCAGGAGAGAGTTGCATGCTGTATGGACTGCACTAGCCAGGCTCCCCATCTGGGACTTTAATATGCTGATTAAGTCTCCCCCATTCAGGAGGTTTGGGTGGGAGCTTGAGATCTGCATTTAACAAGCTCTCCTGTCATGCTGACGCTGCTGGTACCTGGACTATGTTTTCTGTAGTAAACACATAAAATTCATGCATCACTGGGAGGACAGCCGAACCACACCCACCCTCATTTTACTCTCCAAAAGCCCCAGATAGATGATACGCATTTTACAGATGGACAACAGGCTAAGAAAAAGGAAGGGATGCCATCCAGCAACCCCAAAACAAAAAACAAAGGTAGAGCCAGACTTCTAGACTCTTCTTTCTCAAGCGATAAGCCCTGTGTGTTTTTCAATTAAAAGAACCTCAGCTCAAAAAAAAAAAAATTTTTTTTTAAAGATTTTAAAGTGATCTCCGCACTCAGCGTGGGGTTCAAACTCACGACCCCAAGATCAAGAGCTCTGTGCTGTACCAACTGGCCCAGCCAGATGCCCCTATAAAGCGAATTTAAAGGCAAAACAAAAGTCCCACTTGCCTAACAATAAGTCACATGATCCATCATCTTGACTAGCAATGGTGATAGTGTCTCCCCACCAGCCCCCCCAACAGCTCTGATCCAATCCTCTATCTGTGGGTTCTCAAGCTTGAGTGGGCGCCAGAATCACCTGGAGAGCCTGTTAAAACCTTGCTAGGCCTAACCGTCAGAGTTTCTGATTCAGCAGGTCTAGGGTGGAGTCCAATAATTTGCATTTCTAACAAGGCTTGAGGTGAAGTCATGCTCTGGTTCAGGGACCACAACTGAACTCCTGCCATAGTAGTAAATGGGTGGATGATGGGGGGGGGGGGGGGGCAGGGAGATAATTTCCTTTATTTAGTACTGCTGTGATTTTTTATTTATTTATTTTTTTTTTACGTTTATTTATTTTTGAGACAGAGAGAGACAGAGCATGAACGGGGGAGGGGCAGAGAGAGAGGGAGACACAGAATCGGAAGCAGGCTCCAGGCTCTGAGCCATCAGCCCAGAGCCTGACGCGGGGCTCGAACTCACGGACCGCGAGATCGTGACCTGAGCCGAAGTCGGACGCTCAACCGACTGAGCCACCCAGGCACCCCAAAGCTTTATTTTTTTTTTTAATTAATTTTTTTTAATGTTTATTTATTTTTGAGACAGAGAGAGACAGAGCATGAACGGGGGAGGGGCAGAGAGAGAGAGGAAGACACAGAATCAGAAGCAGGCTCCAGGCTCTGAGCCATCAGCCCAGAGCCCGACGTGGGGCTCGAACTCACGGACTTCGAGATCGTGACCTGAGCTGAAGTCGGACGCTCAACCGACTGACCCACCCAGGCGCCCCACTGCTGTGATTTTTAAAAGTAGGGGGTAAGCTATTATTTGGAAGAATGCTTTCTTTCTTTTTTTTTTCTTTTTAAGGTTTTATTTTGAAGTAATCTCTTCACCCGACATGGGACTCGCACTCACGACCCTGAGATCAAGGGTTGCATGCTCCACCGACTGAGCCAGCCAGGGGCCCCTTGGAGAAATGTTTTCTCAAACAACTACAGCTTATACCTGTTTCCCCAAAGGTTAGTACTCCAGCTACCTGCAGAAAAATGCTTGAAATTCCCACATCCAGGCCACACCCCAGACCAATTAAGTCAACATCTCTCAGGGTCGGCTCAGGCATCAGAACTTGCCAGGAAAAACAGCAGGAGCTGCCCTCCACTCCCCGCAGGTGTGCCTGAGCCTTGGGCCGGGCAGGAAGGGGGCACAGAGCAGCCTCTGGCTGACGGCCTCCTCCCTTCACCCTCTCGTGCCCTTCAGATACCAGGACTACAGTGAAGGCGCCATCCCGGGCTGTAGGAAACAGTTCGTTTGCTTTCCTGAGGTGATGTCTCCGGACAGCCTTTAGCTCAGGCTAATAGAGCAGCATATCGTTTCAGGTGTTTGACAGAAAGTCTGCTTGAAGTAGGTTAAAAACCAGTTACACGAATGTTGAAACGACCCTCATTACTAGCAAAGAGCTGGGCTTCATTATCTAAGCGAAGGGGGCATCACCACAAACAGGGTGCTGCTCGCAGCGACCCCAAGAGGGGAGACCTTGACAAGCAAAGAATCAGATCGTAAAAACTTCCTCTTTAATCAAGGCTTTTTAACACGGAACAGGTTTCTTGAATAAAACGGACAGTTTCCAGTACAATGAAACATGAACCACCACACAACATACAACACCTGGCAGGAAGAAACAAAACGGCAAGTTTACGCAATCCCTGCAACGGCCACGGCCTTATGCTTAGAGGAGCCGCTTCCTCCCTCTACCAAGTGTGTTCTGCAGGATACAGAGCTCGGCAGGGCTTCTGGGGTCACACTCGGCCGAGGCTGCGGCCCGAACGGCGCTCAGCCGGCCGGGCCGTGCTGCTGTTGGCTCAGGCGAAGCGGTCACCAGCACAGTCAAACAGTCTGAACATCCTTTCAATATCAAAGTGGGAAGCAAGAAGGCCGTGGAGTAATGTCATCCGAAGATGTCGTTAGCACGTGAGGACAGCTGTGCGAAGCCTGAGGCCGAAAGGTGGCTGCCGGCTTCATTTCTTTGGCTTCTTGGGCAGTGGTCGCCGGAACAACAAGATGTGAGGCTCTGAAAGAGCGAGCGAAACCTAAGAGGCAAGCTCACACTCGCCTGCGCACAGCCTCCCACCCGCACCTCCCAGACACAGCGATCGGGTCTTCACGACTAAATTACGACGTCAGCACGTGGCCTTAGAACCAGACCCAAAAGCTGGGCCTGTCTGCCGAGTACAGAATTGTCAATATCAGTTCTTTTGCCGTGTTGGTGCAGCCCCGGGGGAGCCCTTTATTAGTTTTGCCTGGCAGCTTGGTGTCTGGTGTCTTATCAAGAAATACACTTTCCTTGGCTTATTTGGATAACGTCCAAGAACTCACTTTCTGATGGAGAATGATGAAGGAGCCACAGCCTCCTCCGGGGTATATGTGGCCTTAAAAAAAAAAAGACTACGCTCGGACGAAGTTAGAGATTAAAAGAGGTTTTTTTCAGTGACACCTTGTCTCTGAACTTCCCATCTGATACTTTACTCTTACCTCTGGTCACTTCGGTTTTTCTAGACGGCTGGTGAGGAACCTATAAACCACCGTCACCTTCCCCTGATTTCTTTGGGTTATGCGATCTTATCGCTCTTTCTTGCCCTCCGTGAAGGAACCCGTGTGCTTGCTCTCAGCCGCTGCACCAACCTGGTTCGTGGATCATATAATGGACCCATCCCTGACTCTGCTGAACGCCGAGATTCCGCCACTCAGATTCAGACATCAAATGGGTTTTAGGGACCAGCTTGGCTATGTCCTTGGGCAACATGACGTGCCTGTAACAGAAACATGGACAGGTGGGGGGACTCACATCAGTACTGGGGACAGTCCGTTAGACAAGTGCTTACATACAAAGCCAAGAGAGGAAAGAAAGGAAAAATTGGTTTCTGATAGTAGGGAGTTTACATAAATCTATTGTGGGGTAAAGGCAGCTAGAATTAAAGGCCAAGTTCTGCAAATCCCCCTGCAAGTATATCACAAAGCACAAATTAATGGGCAAGGCGAGCGAATGAGCACCTAACTTCCAGGCGCTGTTGATGCACTACCTCTGGCCTCCTGGAGCCCAGTCCCCTGCTTGACTACTCGGAGTCAACAGAATGGCAGCCCCACAGCAGAGTGGTAATAACAGGGGTAGGTTAGAGGTGGACCGGTGAAGAAAGGCCTCTTACAGAGCGCTGTGTGGAAGAGCCCTCACCAAGGATAACGGTCAACGTAAACCCTTTAAATCTACGCTCGATTTCATTTTCCTGACTCTGAAGGGATGTGCCATGGGACTTCCCTGGGGAAACGCCTCGTCTTCCTAACCAAGGATAAGTCTCCTTTCATGGCCAAAAAGTATTACTCTGCCACGAATCCTGATACACTTCATCGTGCTCGGTGAAAATACACTAAACGCTCCCCGTGCTAGAAACCGAGATGCTTCCCAGAGACAGGATTCCAGTCTACGTATCTGAAAATAGCTTACATTCTAACAAGTCCCTGGCACACTGCACCAAACAGACCCCCTCACGACAAGCTGTCTCTTTTTTTTTTTTTTTTTAATTTTTTTTTTCAACGTTTATTTATTTTTGGGACAGAGAGAGACAGAGCATGAACGGGGGAGGGGCAGAGAGAGAGGGAGACACAGAATCGGAAACAGGCTCCAGGCTCCGAGCCATCAGCCCAGAGCCTGACGCGGGGCTCGAACTCACGGACCGTGAGATCGTGACCTGGCTGAAGTCGGACGCTTAACCGACTGCGCCACCCAGGCGCCCCAGGACAAACTGTCTCTTAAACCAAGCTACCACTGCCAAGATCTACAACTTCCGGAGAGATGAAACCCGTGACTTCTCCCTAGTCCCACAGAGATGCCGTAAGCGCTTAGTTCGTACGGGGAGGAAAAAGTTAACGGGCCCCAGCGGAGCTGCGGGTCTTCCCCAAGCAGCTGGCGTCACCGCGGTCCTGAATCTGCACCTGTCAGCACGCACCCAGCCGGCCACAGGGCCCAGCCCCGCACTAGGCGGAAGAGAAACACAACCAAAGCAAGTCTGCATTGCACGTTCTTCAATTTTGGGGACAAGACGCGAACTAGGAAGTTGTTTCAAGGATCATGCCCTCATTTGCAGAATCCTTGGTCTTCCCGAATCTTTCAACCTGGAATCACGGAGTTGGATTAACTCCAAACTCCGAGGCTCTGTAAGGACCCCCTTCTTCACCATCCTCGCCGAGCTCTGTTGCTCCCACATAACCTGCACCTATGTCCATCACGTCCCTTCTCGCCCTCTCTCTGACGCCTGCAGCGTTTCCACAAACGTCTCGGGCAGTGGGGAGCAGAGGCCAGGGCTCATGCCCGCACTTAACACAACACCTGGAGGCGCTCCGTAACTGTTTCGAATGTTCGAAGGGCATCCGGCAGGCCCCTGCCAAGTCCTTCCTCAAAGCCCTCGGCCAGCTTCACCCCCTCGCAGGTCCTGGAAGCCCCCTTCCTGAAACAAGCCCACGCCCCCTTTGCAGGAATCCGTGGCCACCTCCTCTCAGTAGGCCCCGGAGGCCCCGAGGTGTCGCCGCGACACCAGCAGTCTCCAGAAGGCAAGCACAACTCGCTCCGCCGAGGGAGCGGGGCCTTCGGCCTAGAGCCCCTAGCCACGCCCACTCCGAGTCCGTCACTTTCTACTTTCCCCGGTGCCGCCAGGCCCTGGCGCGTGCGCCGTACGCTCTCGGCGACCGTCCCCAGCCCGCGGCTCGGGTCTCCCGCGCATGCGCCGGTCCCGTCGCTTCAGCTCCGGTTCCTAACTCTTCTTGCCCTCACTTGTCGAAGTTCACGACCTCGCGGTGGGCCCCGCGCCGGCACTAACCGGTACTCGAACTCCTCGTCGTCGTATTTGTCCGAATAGTAAATCTGTTTGTGCGACATGACCGCTCGGCCTGAGGATCGTCAGCCCCGCGCCGCCAACCACCGAACAACTCCCAGCAGCACGCGCTCCCACCCACTTTGGCCTCGCTTTCAAACACGCCGCCCGCGCTTCCCATTGGTCCCTTTGGCTTAAGGCGGGTCAGCTCTACCTTCAAGCCTCGGATTGGCTTAGATTCGCTTCTCCTCGAGTCCTTATTGGAGTGCACCTCTCACGTTCCTCAAGAACGAGCGTCGGTAAAAAAAGCGCCTGTAATTGGCTATCCCTGCCCCCGAGCGCGTTCTCGCGCTGCCATTGGCTGATTCGGGAAAGTGGGCTGGGTAAAGGAGGGACCGAGGTAGAGGGTCAGGGGTTAGTGAGGCCGGAAGTAAGTGCAATAAAGTTTCTTCAGGGAGGCCGGGCCGGGGAGAAAGTTGGAACGACAACCTAAGGAGACAGTAGCGTGATCCGGAACCAAATCGGGCCGCGGTGCGGTGCGGCGACTCCATGAGGCCCTGGTGAGTTGGGCCTTTCCCTTCTCCTTAGGTGACCCGCTCCTCCACCCCGGAACCCCTCTCCCGGGACCCTACTTCCGGTCTTCGTGGAGAAGTCCCGCCCCCTGAGACCCCCTCCCCGGAAGTCCCACCCCCCAACTTCAGGGGGCTCCCCGAACCCCGACTTGTTTTCTGCTTATTGTCCACGACCCCACCCTGCCGCCCAGCTTTCCTGGAAGCCCCACCCCCGGACATGCTTCCAAGCCCTAGTGCAAGAGACCCGACGGTAGTCCTTCCAATTCCCCGAGACCCCGCCTCCTCGCGACGGGTCTCCGCTAACTCCTGTCCATCAAAGAGCCTATCTCTCGAAAGAGCAGAGCGCCGCCCCTCAAAGAACGCTAGGGACGCGTGAGGCCACGCCTCCCCGAGGCCCCGCCTCTCCCCAACCACGTCGGGCTGAGCGGACACCCCGCCTGCTAGAAGTCTCGGGTGCCCGCGACCTAGGGGCCACGCCCCCTGAGGGGTTGCTCGGGGGGCGACCCCGGTCCCCGCCTCGGAAGCGCGGTCTTCAGCTCCGAAGACCCTGGCTCACATAGTTCCCTTTTCTCTTTTGGGCCTCGGGCTCCGTTTTCCTGAGCGCTCGTGCCCCAGCAGGTGGGACGTCAAAGTGTCCCCGCCGGTTCTGAGCGGTGAGAGGTTAGAGGCAGCCCTTGGCCTCCCCCTGCCCCCTTCCCAGGGTGGGCCCGCGTGAAGGGGGCTGGACTTGGGGAGCGAGGCTTGCTCCGGGGTTCCCAGCCCCGCTGCCGGAGCTTCCCCTCCCAGGACCGACTCCGCCCCAGGGACAGCTGTAGGTCTCACACCTGCACCTCGGGAGCTGGTAGGGCCATGGGTTTGTCGGTGTGCTACCTGTGGGTGCGACAGGAGCGAGCGCTGTCCGCTGCCAGGGGACAGCAGCTTGGAGGGGTGGAGGGGACAGTGGCCCTTTTGCAGGGACTCCTCAACCCCCACCGCTCCTTTGGCCCTTCCCCTCCCCCTAAGCAGAGTTCCTGCCTGGGCATTCCTCCTGGGCCCGCTCGCCCGGCCTTCCCTTCTGGAAACATTCCTGAGGCTTTCGCCATTTCCTGCTACTTGCCTCCTCCTCCTCCTCCCTGCTGGGCTGGGAAGCCACCAGCGGCTTCACCCCCACACCCGGCCACCCGGACTCCCGGGAGGCGGGCTCCTTTTTTCCTATGCAAATTTAAAAAGCCCTACTTCCTCCTTCTTTTCTTCCGAACGCCCACACCTGTCGCTCGTTCCCGGCCTCTGGATTCCGCGGGCTCCCGCGGCTGGAGGACGTCTTGGCAGGTGTGGGGGGTGTGAGGCTGTGGCGAAGCCTTTCCTCATTCTCTCGGGCGTGGAGTGATAGAATTGTGCTCGGGAGTGACCAAGCTGTCCTCGATTGAGGACTAGGGCAGGTGAAAGAGTGAAGTGGTGGCATTATTAATCATTATAATCATATCATTTGCACCCTTATCTTAAGTAAATTTGAGAGTCGATGATTCCGAGGTGAACGTGGGGTTTCTGCGTATCTTTTGCTACTTGTTTGCTGACCCCCCCCCCCCCATCTTCCTCCGTGGCCCCCTCAAGCAGAGCTGTGGCAGGAAGCTGTGGGTGGGAGGGATGGGTTTGGGGCTGTTCCCTGCGTCCAGCCTCAGCCCATCCCTGGCGCCCCTTGGCACAGATTTGCCATCTGCCCCCCTCTGTCCCTTTGTGGCCCGTAACCCCCGCTTCTGTTGGAGGGACAGCTGTTTCACTCTCCCACGTCCTCCAGTCACGTTCTGCCCCTGGCGGACACCCGCACCTTCCCTGGTCACTGCAAGAGAGTGCGTTCAGGGAGCCGACCTTCGTGTCAGTGTCTTGCCACCCACCCACCTTGACAGCTTGCCTTGCTAACCAGGCCCGTGGAAGGTGGGGGGGAGACACGAGTGCTGGCCGCTACGCCTCGGCATGGTGGGTGCCACGGCATGGTGGGTGCCTCGGCATGGTGGGTGCCACGGCGAGAACGCGGCTCCGTCAGCTTGTCCTCTGTTCCACCTCCTACCAGGTGGTTCCCCGAGGCACCACCCAGGTTGGACTTTGTTCCCCTTACAACACAGGCTTTGCCCTTCCTCCTGCCCCTCTGCGTCCACTGGGGCCACTGCCATCCTTTCCCCATTTCTTTACCTCCTGTCCACAGCTGTCGTAGCCGAGGGTGCTGATGGCCCAGGCTCCCTAGAGCCGCCACCCCACTGTGCCTTGGCGGTGGGGGTAGCCTGGCCTGGGCTGCGGGAGGGGGGACTTTGAGTGTTCAGCCAGGACAGGAAGGGACGTGCTGAGCTCAGGGATCCCCTCCCTTTTCCACCCCCAGCTGCCTCTGTTTCCTCTCTCATTCCCCCCTACTCTCCCGTGGCTTCCTGCTCCCTTTGGCCTGCCCATGTCCTGTTGGGATTGATCCAGACCTATCCTGATTTCCCTCCTTTCCTTCTCATTCCTACATGCTTCCCTCCCACCCCCACTTTGCTCCCCTCCCCGATTACTGGTGGTTGTCTGGGGGCAGGGTGGGGACACGCATAGCTCTGTCCCTGCCGAGTCCGGGGCTGTGGCATTGGTGGGGGTTCAGCCCCTTAGAGCCTGTGAGTCAGCACTGTCCTCGGGATTGGGCTCTCGGCTTAGCTCCCCGCCCCTGGGGAGGAGCCAGGCAGCTCTGGGTCCAGCCTGTTCTCTTCTCCGCCGGAGAAGAGGCTCCACGCTGGGCGGGGATGGGGCCTGAAACTCTCTGGGTCTGAGCGGGGGTGGGCTCTGGTGCCACTTACCCTCTCCCTTCCCAGGATCCTTGAGATCCCTGGGCCAGAGAGGTCCGGTCAGGCTAAGGGCCTGGGGATGCCCCCTGCCTGGCCCCCTTGCCCTGACCGGCAGGGGGGCCAGGCTGGGCAGCAGCCTCCCTCTCACTCCAGCCATGGATCTCCTGCCCCCCAAGCCCAAGTACAATCCGCTTCGGAATGAGTCTCTGTCACCGCTGGAGGAGGGGGCTTCGGGGTCCACCCCGCCGGAGGAGCCGCCTTCCCCCTCGGCCTCGTCCCTGGGGCCTATCCTGCCCCCTCTGCCTGGGGACGAGAGTCCCACCACCCTGTGCTCCTTCTTCCCCCGGATGAGCAACCTGAAGCTGGCCAACCCAGCTGGGGGGCGCCCGGGGCCAAAGGGGGAGCCAGGGAGGGTGGCTGAGGATGGGGAGGGGATCGTAGGGGCGGCCGCGCCAGACTCAGGCCCCCTGCCCCTCCTCCAGGACATGAACAAGCTGAGTGGAGGCGGCGGGCGCAGGACTCGGGTGGAAGGGGGCCAGCTGGGGGGCGAGGAGTGGACCCGCCACGGGAGCTTTGTCAATAAGCCCACGCGGGGCTGGCTGCATCCCAACGACAAAGTCATGGGACCCGGGGTTTCCTACTTGGTTCGGGTGAGTGAGCACGCCCCAGCCTCCCCGCTCCCTCCAGAGCCTCCAGTCCCTCTGCCCACCCATCTCCCAGCACCGCCTTGCTTTCAGGGTCCTGTTTCTCAAACCTTTCTTGCCCCTTCTCCCATTCTGGACCCCTCCCTGGGCCCCTTCCTTCTTGTGACTCCCCCCCCCCCACCCCCTTCCCCCCCTCCTGCTCAGCATGCCGCCCAGCGTGGCGGAGGCCCCTAGTAAGTGTTGGAATGAGTGACCCTGGATTGTGTCCTCCGGTCTCCTCCCCCTGGAGATGTCACTCCCCCCCCCCACCCCGCCCCGTGCCTCTCGCTGTCCTCTGGAGTCTCTTCCCAGATGCATGAGGTTCTCCCAGCCTGCCTCTTCCCCTCGTTTCCTGTTGTCTTGCACGTTGTGGGGTGTAGCCTCGGGCAGTGGGCGTGATGCCTTCATCTTCACTCTTCCCTTGGCGGCTCGGAGGGGAAAGACGCGGGGCTTTCTGTGAAGGGGTGAGGGGAGGCGGCTGACCCGTCACCCTCGGTCCCCTCCCCTCAGTACATGGGCTGTGTGGAGGTCCTGCAGTCGATGCGCGCCCTGGACTTCAACACCCGCACCCAGGTCACCAGGTTAGTGGGGTGGGAGCAGACTGGGGGAGGAGGGACGCGGGTCACTTGGTAGCTTGCAGGCGGTAGCTTATCTTTTGGTAAAGGGGATGGAGAGAAAGTTAGGGGAGCGGGACTGAGTCTGAATGAAAAGAGGCAGCTCTCATCTGGATCCTTCCTCCTCCGGCCCGGGAGCTGCGGGGGCCGTGGCAAAGCCCCAGTTGGCAGCTGGAGCCTGAGTGGAAGCTGGGCGGATGGTCGGATGGTCGGATGGTCGGTGACTGCTGCCTTTGGGAAGGGGAGGGATCATTCGCTAGCTGGAAGGGGGTGGGGCCGGGCCCGCTGAGGCCCTAACCCAATCAGCCAGGAAGTGGCCTCTCCGTGTCATCAAATATTAAAGGCCCTTAATTCAATCCACCACGACAAAGAGCCTGGAGTGCCCCTGGAGTCTGGCCTGGTCTTCCCCTCCCCCTGCCCCATGGCAGCCCAAGCTGAGTGGGAGGCAGGCCCTGGGTCTGAGGACCTCTCTCTCCCCAGGGAGGCCATCAGTCTGGTGTGTGAGGCTGTGCCCGGTGCGAAGGGGGCAACAAGGAGGAGAAAGGTACCCGGGGCCGGTGGGGCTGGAGGTGCTGCTGGGAAACATGGGGTGGCGGTGGGGGGGGTTTTTCCTGGGGTGGGGAACCGCAGCTTCTGAGAGCCTTGGGCCCTCCCCTAGCCCTGTGGCCGCCCACTCAGCTCCATTCTGGGGAGGAGTAACCTGAAGTTTGCAGGAATGCCGATCACTCTCACCGTCTCCACCAGCAGCCTCAACCTCATGGCCGCAGATTGCAAACAGGTTGGTGGGGTTGGGCGAGGGGGCCAGAAGCACTGCTGGAAGGGCCGAGCAGGACCTGGTCACAGTGCCAGGAGCCAGGACAGTCAGGAAGGAGGAGCTTAGAAGGGCCTGGGCTGAGAGGCCAGAAGGGCGGGACCGGCCGCCAGGGCTCGGGGCTGCGGTCGCCCAGGTAGGCCCTGAGGCTGCCTGACGTGTTTCATTCCCCTCCTCTGTCCCCCGCCCTGACCCTCAGATCATCGCCAACCACCACATGCAGTCTATCTCATTTGCGTCCGGTGGGGACCCGGTGAGTGGCCGAACGGGGCACAGGTGGTGGGGGCAGAGTAGGGGCCAGGCGCTGGGGAGACACTGGCTGGAAGCGGTGGTGTGGTGTCTGAAAAGCACCGGGTTGTCGGGGGTGGGGGTGATGCGGGGCTATACAGTCCAGCTAAGTGGCTTCTTCTGACCCTGCCCGACCCCAGGACACAGCTGAGTACGTCGCCTATGTTGCCAAAGACCCGGTCAATCAGAGAGGTGAGGCGCGGTGGGGAGCGCTGGGTGGGGCCGGCTGTCCGTGAGGCAGGTGAGCAGGACCTGGGGAGCCAAGCGGGGGCCCTGGAAGGCGAGGGCCCTGTCTGCGCCCCCGCCACCCCCCCCAGCAGTCCGCCCCCGAGCTCACCGACAGCCTGTGCTGTGCCCGCAGCCTGCCACATCCTGGAGTGTCCCGAAGGGCTTGCTCAGGACGTCATCAGCACCATCGGCCAGGCCTTCGAGCTGCGCTTCAAACAATACCTCAGGAACCCGCCCAAGCTGGTCACCCCTCACGACAGGTGAGCGGGTCTGGGGGCGGGGCGGCTCCCGGGCCCCAGGCCGGAACTGAGAGAGCGAGTCTGCTCCACTGCCCACACGCGAGCTCAGAGGGGGTCGGGGCATGGAACCTGTGTGCCCGAGGCCATCGGGAGAATGTGTCCTGCCTGCTGCAGGCCGGTTCCTCCTCTCACGTGCCAGACTCCACGCCCCCACCGTCCCTGCCTGCGTGGACCTTTCTATCCCCAGCCACCTTGGTGCCAGTGCGCTTCTCTTTTCTTGCCCGTTTGGCCATCCTTGGTTTTTCATTTTCCTGCCCGTGGAAGCCATCAGGAATTTGGGGTGCAGGAGGATGTTTTATTCCCACGATCTCTACCTTTCCTTCCTGCCTTAGGCTGGTAGCTATTGAGTATTTGGAGGAGATTAAACTAGTCTGGATCGTATCCTTTCCTGCTACCCTGTGCCTCCCCTCCCTCTCGGGAGACAGCATAACAACCAAGGGTGTGAACTTTAGGGTCGAATCCGATTCTGTGGCTCTGCTCCACCGCCGTGTGATTGTGAAGCCTCGGGCAGATTCTCCGGCTCTGACCGGCCTCTCTCGTCTCTAACTTTGGAGAAGGAAGTAATAGCTACTTGCAGGGCCCCCGGGAGGGTGGTGCGGCTGGCTGTGTGTAGAAAACAGCTGGCCTCGGGCCCACCCCGCAGGCAGCGCCCAGCCCGTCGCCACCGTCTGTGCCCTCCCTCTCTCCTGCCCCTCTCAGGATGGCTGGTTTTGATGGCTCGGCTTGGGACGAGGAGGAGGAAGAGCCACCTGACCACCAGTACTATAATGACTTCCCGGGGAAGGAGCCGCCTCTCGGGGGAGTGGTGGACATGAGGCTTCGGGAAGGAGCTCCCCCCGGGGCTGCTCGACCCACTCCACCCGGGGTCCAGACCCCCAGCCACCTGGGAGCAACGCTGGTAAGTGGCTCGGAAGGAGGTGGGCTGGGCCCGGGTTGGCAGTAGCAGGTTTGGGCTTCTGGTAACGTCTTGTTTTTGTCCCCGCAGCCTGTGGGGCAGCCTGTTGGGGGAGACCCAGAAATTCGCAAACAGATGCCACCTCCACCGCCCTGCCCAGGTGTGAAGGGAGCTGGGGCGGTGGGGGGGGGGGGGGCGGGCGGAGTCGGGGCGCAGGAGGCTGGACTGGGGTCACTGTGAAGCCTCTCTCTCCTCAGCAGGTAGGGAGCTCTTCGACGATCCTTCCTACGTCAACGTCCAGAACCTAGACAAGGCCCGGCAAGCAGGGGTGGGGCCGGGCCCCCCAATCCTGCCATCAATGGCAGCGCGCCCCGAGACCTCTTTGACATGAGTGAGTGCTCCCCTCTCCTCTCTGCATGGCTGTCTTCCCACTTGGCTCCTCTTCTTCTGCCCTGCGCCTTCCTCCCCGGAGGTCTGGGTCCTGGCGTGTGTTGTGCCCCCTGCCTTTCTTAGCCTTCTCTTTGCACCCCCAGAGCCCTTCGAGGATGCCCTTCGCGTGCCTCCACCTCCCCAGTCAGTGGCCATGGCCGAGCAGCTGCGAGGGGAGCCCTGGTTCCACGGGAAGCTGAGCCGGCGGGAGGCCGAGGCCCTGCTGCAGCTCAACGGGGACTTCCTGGTGCGGGAAAGCACGACCACGCCGGGCCAGTACGTGCTCACCGGCCTGCAGAGTGGGCAGCCCAAGCACCTGCTCCTGGTGGACCCGGAGGGCGTGGTGAGTGGTGGGGGTAGGCGGGAGGCTGCGGCCCCCTTCTTCCCTCACTGCTTCCTACTGTCCCTGCTTGGCGTTTGTGCGCAGGCACCCCTCTCCAGCAGTCCAGGTTCCTTCCCTCACACCCCCGGGCCTGAGCTCTGTTCCTTTCAGCCCGCAAAGCCCCAGCCCCCTAGCCCATCTGGGCAGGAAGGTGTTCTTCTTGCCTGAGCCCCTCTTTTAACAAATGAGGAAACCGTCCTGGAGAGGAGCCGCCCCCGGTCCTCCAGACTCAGGGCTCAGACCAGTGTCCTGTTGTGTCTCTGCACTGCCCCACTGCCCCTCATAACTTTGGGCTCTTTTCTAGAGCAGTCTCCGTCTCGTTTCCCTGTCTTTTCTGCACTGCGTGTCGCCTCCCGGGTCAGAAGAGGAGTAGATAGCCCTCAGCGTCACGGTTCCTGGGCAGACGTCCCCTCTGCCTTTTCCCAGCTCACTGAGCTGTCTGTTCCCGGGGCCAGCTCCGGATTCTCCTTCTCGAGAAGCTTCAGTGATCAGGACTGACAATCCTCCCATCCCGCCATCCTTTTCTCCTTCTTCAACCCTCTTGAATATTCCGGCTTCCTCAGCCTTGGGGGCTGAGGTCTTACTTTGACTCTTCACCTGCATTGACCTTCTCCCTTTACACTCACCAGGTTCGGACAAAGGATCACCGCTTTGAGAGCGTCAGCCACCTCATCAGCTACCACGTGGACAATCACTTGCCCATCATCTCTGCGGGCAGTGAACTATGTCTCCAGCAGCCTGTGGAGCGGAAGCTGTGATCCAGCAAAGTGCTTTCTCCCCGAAGGGGCCCTCTCACCCCTTCCACCCTGTTCCTTGATTCTCAGGACTTCACTTGGGAGTGTTTTGTGGGCTGGGCCTTGTGTTGGAGCTGGGAGTAGTGTGGACACGGTTCAGCATCGGCTGAATGAGAGGGTTTGTCGGAAGCCTGGGGTAGAATCCCGTTTCTCCCCGAACCTTACCAAAGTATTAATGTACAGAGTAGCCCCTTCCCTGGGCCTCTCCTGTGCCAATCTGATACCCCCTTCCCCAAGAAGGTGGGTGCTTGAGGCCTGGGCAGCGTGCCTCCTTGAAATGGGAAAAGCCTAATGGGGCAATCACCTTTCTAGGGAAGGGGGAACGAATCACACCTTTGGTCTACCCTTGGGCTCAGATCCCTCTCAACAACTCTCCCTCCCAGTGGTTAAACTTTGTGCCTTTGACCATCCTAGGTCTGAAGAGATTTTATGCAAAGAGTTCTTGAGCCCCTGAGGTCGAGGATGGGAGTGTTGACACCTTGGCTTCGGGGACCCTGTCCTCTCCTTGCTCAGCACCCACTCCACCTCCACCCCAGTTTAGGTTGGGAGAGCAGAGGCAGGAATGGCAGCTGGCCCCTGTCCCCGGGGAAAATGCAACCCTTAGAGATTGCCTCAGAGCCCCCCCTCTCCCTGGCCAGTGGGGAGATGGACCCCTCCCTTGCTCAGTGCCTCCTGGCCAGGGGGGGGCCCCTCACCTAAGGGGTCTGTATATACATTTTGTAAGTCCCTCCCCCACCTCCCAATTTGCATGCGTGTTCTACTCTACAGCCAAAGCGTCGCCCTGGGTCCTGCAGCCTCTTCCCTGCCTCTTGCTGGGGCGGGGGTGGGGGGTGGGGGGGTGTGTGTGTGTGACAGGATTCAGGCCTCCTGAACTGGTAACTGCGGGTTTGTGGAGGCAGGAACGGAGGGCAATGAGACTAAAGCAGTAGACAATCCCCAAATACCATCTGTAGATTTGGAACTACACTTATTTTGATTTTATACGCGTATATTTTATGGCTGTGGATTTACTTTCCTTATTTGTTTTCTCTGGCTTATCTGGAGCACAGAATGATAATAGTCAATTACATGTACACATCACCTCTTTGCCTTTTCGAAGCCCTTTTATAAGGACTAGCATTTTTCTCCTCCTGGCCTGGGCACGATCTTTTCCGCCAGAGGCTGCGGCCTTGGAAGTGGATCGCGAGCCGGGATTAGGAAAGCCTGGGCCTCCCGGAGGCCAGAAGGCCTAGTGCACGACCTGAGCTTCTGAGCTTCGGTGTCAGGCTGACGCCCCCCCGCCCCCCACCCCGGGAGCCAGCCCTGCTGCTGGGGGCCCTGCCTGCGGACTGGGAGTGGGGGAGTGTCTCCAACGGTCTTCGTCCTCGCCTTTTTGTTTGGGTGTCTTCGCGGGTGTCACTTATACCAAAGGGAAATCCTCTTTATTAAAGTCCCTGTTTCTTCTACCTCGGCCTCAAGGTCCCTGCTGCTTGTGGTTGGCCGCGGCCGGGCGAGGGTGGGAGTGGGGGAGGGGGAGGGGAGGCGGGGCGGCCTCTCCCGCAGCGGCATCTCCAGCCTCCCCCCTCCCCCCAGGCTCCGGCTCCGGGTGGTCCGGCCCGGGCCCCGCCCCTCGACGCGCGGCGGCGGCCACGCCGGCTTCCGCTTCCGGCTGCTGCCGCGGCCGCGGGCGGGCGGCTGGCGCTGCGCTCGGCGCCTGGCCTCGCCGCCCGGCCTGGCCGCTCCTTGCGGGCGCCCCGAGCCCCCTCCCGGCGATGGTGCCGCCCGAGGGCGCGTCCGTCCGCCGCCGCCGCTGACCCCGGCCCCCCCGCCCCATGGCCGCCTCGGCGCCGCCCCCACCGGACAAGCTGGAGGGAGGTGGCGGCCCCGCACCGCCCCCTGCGCCGCCCGGCACCGGGAGGAAGCAGGGCAAGGCCGGTGAGAGCGCCCAGGACCTGGCGGCCGGGGGGACGTTGGCGGGTGGGCGCAGGCGGGGGTTCCTGGGACCGGGGGACCCGAAGGGAGGCCCGGGCGGGGGGACGGGGGGGTCCTTGTCACAGATTGGGGACCCTAGGGGTTTGGAGACGCACGGAGTCCAGGAGCCACTTGGGAGTCTGAGGGCATCGGGGTGGGGGGGTGTCTCATTTAAGGGAGGAGGCAGCCGAGAGTGCGGCCGTGCAGCGTTCTTCGTAGCGCACCTTTGTTCGTGTTTGTTAAGTGAATGAGCGAGTGCGTGTCCAAGTTAGAAGAGCTGCTCCGGCGCGTCCGGGAGGCAGGAGGTCGGGGCAGCCTCAGGGAGATGCGTTTGGGTCTGCATTCTGCTGCTCTTCCTAGGTCTGCAGATGAAGAGCCCAGAAAAGAAGCGAAGGAAGTCAAATACTCAGGTGAATGGTGCTTGACGGTGGGGGTGACTCCTAGCTGCCACTCCAGTAGGCTGGGATGTAGCCTCTCGTGCGGGGGAGAAGAGAAAGTTTCCTTGCTTCTGGTCCTGTCCCTCAACTTCCTAACGACGGCGGGGGGGGGGCGGGGGGGCGAGGGCTGTGTGTGAGGCCACTTGACCAAGGATCTTATCTGTCAGGAAGAGCCGTCTTTTTTCTAGCACTTTGTGCTGTTAGTACTTTAGCAGCTTTGGGAGATGGGCACTGCCCCTATTTTACACATGAGGATCTGAGGCTTTAACAAGTTGAGTACCTGTTCGAGGGTCTCCAGATTATTTGGAGTCAGAGCTAGGATTCCAGCGCGGTTCTGTCTGCTTTTTCCACCCCCTGTTTCCGTTATGTTCTGAGGTCTGTCTTGACTTGGGATCCGAGCTGGCCTTTACCAGCCTCCAGAACAAGTCCTGCATTTCTACGGCTCTGCTGGCTTCTAGCTGTGTGTTTCCTTCTGTGATCCTTTCTTCGTCCTCTGTTCCCCACTAGGGCCCTGCATACTCACATCTGACGGAGTTTGCACCACCCCCGACTCCCATGGTGGATCACCTGGTTGCATCCAACCCTTTTGAGGATGACTTCGGAGCCCCTAAGGTGGGGGGCGCAGCCCCTCCGTTCCTTGGCAGTCCTGTCCCTTTTGGAGGCTTCCGCGTACAGGGGGGCATGGCAGGCCAGGTACCCCCAGGCTACGGCACTGGGGGTGGAGGGGGTCCCCAGCCTCTCCGTCGCCAGCCCCCTCCTTTCCCTCCCAATCCTATGGGCCCAGCTTTCAACATGCCCCCCAGGGCCCTGGCTACGCACCTCCAGGCAACATGAACTTTCCCGGCCAACCCTTCAACCAGCCTCTGGGCCAAAACTTCAGCCCTCCTGGTGGGCAGATGATGCCAGGCCCGGTGGGAGGATTTGGCCCCATGATCTCACCCACCATGGGACAGCCTCCCAGAGGGGAGCTGGGCCCTCCTTCTCTCCCCCAACGCTTTGCCCAGCCAGGGGCACCTTTTGGCCCTTCTCCTCTCCAGAGACCTGGTCAGGGGCTCCCCAGCCTGCCCCCAAACACAAGTCCCTTCCCTGGTCCGGACCCTGGCTTTCCTGGCCCTGGTGGTGAGGATGGGGGAAAGCCCTTGAATCCCCCCGCTCCCACCGCTTTTCCCCCAGAGCCTCACTCAGGCTCCCCAGCTGCTGCGGTTAACGGGAACCAGCCCAGCTTCCCCCCAAACAGCAGTGGGCGGGGGGGGGGAACCCCAGATGCCAACAGCCTGGCACCCCCCAGCAAAGCTGGCGGGGGGTCAGGGCCTCAGCCTCCCCCAGGCCTGGTGTACCCGTGTGGCGCCTGTCGCAGCGAGGTGAATGACGACCAGGACGCCATCCTGTGCGAGGCCTCCTGCCAGAAGTGGTTCCATCGCGAGTGCACAGGCATGACTGAGAGCGCCTACGGGCTGCTGACCACCGAGGCCTCCGCCGTCTGGGCTTGCGATCTCTGCCTCAAGACCAAGGAGATCCAGTCTGTGTACATCCGCGAGGGCGTGGGGCAGCTGGTGGCTGCTAACGATGGCTGACCCTGGCGAGGGTGAGGGTTCCCAAGTCTGGCTCTCGGTCCTCGTTTCCACTGGCCTCCTGTCCCCAGGGGGCAGAGATACGGTGGCTCCTGAGGGCAGAGAAGGACCTGAGGTGGGCAGGCAGAAGAGTCTGGATCGCTCGCCTTTCTGGAAAATTACCTGTACACGTTGAGATCTGCAGAGATCAGGAAACCAAAGCCCTACCAGCGTTGTGGTGGCTCCCGTCTCTGAAGGCCTAGGGGTGTGGCTGCAACGGAGAAGAGGCTGGAAGAAGATCCGGAGGGCAGGGGTCTCCTCTGTGCGGATGACGGACGCCCCAGCACCTGTGCCTAACCCGCCTGTCCAGCCCCGCAGCTGCAGCCTTAGTTTTTGGAGTGAAGTGTTAAAGGTTTCTGGCCAGAGGAGTCGGGGTCCCATCCCCGCGGTAACACTTTCATGGGCTTTAGGAGACAGCTTTAGGTAATAAATGGGGAATTTTCCCTTTTCTTACCCTCCCCTTGCCTCCTCCACGACGTACCCAGGCCTCACCCCCTCAGACAACCAAATAGCTTGGAGAAGCAGGAGAGCGCTCGGCTGGGGCAGTTTCTTGGTGATTTGGGGCTTCAAGACTGTGCGAGAGAGATGCTGTCCGGACCTGTGTCCCTCATACCAAAGCCACTGGCCCTTTCTCAGCCTCTCTTGGGCTTTTAATGACCATATTTTTGCCAAAAATTGGGATATGTGGTCTGACCAGAATATCTGAGGTTTGGACTGTCCTGGGACCTGGGACTCTGGTTGTACAGTGCTCCCCATGCCCCCCCCCCCCTCCCCCCGGTTTGTTGCACAGTAGTGTTGGCGCTGGTCTAGAGCTTTCGTCACCTATATCCCTCTGCCTCCCTGGCTTGACTGAAGGAAAGCTTGAAAAGGCACGGAGCCCTTATACCTCATCTCCTGACAAGGCTCCCTGGCCCAGCCCGTGGGGGAGGGAGGCCGTGGGACTGTCCTAGCCATGGCCCCCGAAGTGCAGTCCGTAGCCTGGGTGTGTGCTACCTTTCTGTAGATCTTTTGGGGCCAGGTGATCTAGCAGTTCTCACTCCTCTCCGCCAGAGCCCCACGCTGGGCTGGATGGGTTCATATACTGATTCGTAGGCGCTGCCTGCCGGGTATGGGCCCCCGGCCGGCCGGGCTCCTGCACACGTTCCTCAGCGGGGCGGGGAAGCAGGCACACGTGTGGTCTGGCGAGGAGCTCGGGGTTGCCTGCACCCTACACATACACCCACACACCCACCCACCACCCTACACACATACACACACCGCACCCCCCCCCCCCCCCCCGTGACTTTAGCATGTGAAGAACTCATTTGCCTGCACGGGTGGAGCCAGCCGTTTCGAGGCCGTGGGAAGGGAGGGAGGGGCCTCGGCTTCGCTCCCGCGGTGTCCGGCCTCCCGCCCCCAGCTGTGTGTTGTGTTTGTGGTTCTGTGGCCCCTCTTTTATCTGTTGCTATTTTTGTGACGTCTCCCCCCCCCCCCATTCCTCCGCCATCTCTGCCTTTTGTAAGTGGCTCCTGGGGAGGGGTCTGCTCAATCGCCCCCTCTACACTATTTGGAAGGAACTGGGGGTGGCAGAGATGTGGTGGTGGGGGTCTTTTGTACGGTTGGATTAATAAAATGACTTGAAAGTCCAGACGAGGACTCCTGGCTGTTTCAGCACACGAAGGTTGGAACTAACCTCTGCCACCGCCGGCGCGGATGCCTGAGGGGTGAGGATACCTACGTGCCCAGGGTTCCTGGAAGAGAGAATGGTGGAGATTCTGGCCCCTGAGCTGACCTTGGTGCGAGGCGAGGAGCCGAGGGAGGCCTGTGTGCGCCACCCCTCCCCCTGCGTCCCTGGTGTGGGAAAGCAGTTCTTTTCTGGGCACATTCCTGGACCCGGCCTGGAGCCAGGGCCCCAGGGAGGCAAGTGCCGTTGGTGTTTCTGGGTTTAGCGCCTACTGCCCCTCCCCCAGTTGTTTGGGTTAGGGGTCAAGTAGAGCTCCAGGTCAAGTGCAGTGGGAAGGGGGCTGCCCCTGGTCTAGCAGATTTCACTTGGGGATGCTTCCCAGGTGTCCCCTTTAGAAAAGTAGCGGTGGCATCCTTAATCTGCACTGGCGCAGGGCGAGGAGAGCGGTGGGAGGGTTATTTCCAACCCACGGGATGCCATCTCCCTTCCCCCATCCTGCAGCTGTCCCTGTCTGTCCTGGGGTCGACCTGGCCCCTGCGGTCTCGGGAGGTACCACCCTTCGCTTTCAGTTTTGGGTCTTCCCCCCTAGCAACTGTTTCTACACTGGGAAAGTAGGCGAGGTCACCGAAAACCCAGCTTGCGGGAAGCCCAGCCGACCGTGGGAGGAGAGCCCGGGGCTGGGGGCCCGGCAGGTCCCCCTCCCCTCCGCCGGCTCTCGATTCCAGCGCTGATTGGCCCAAAGTTTCCGCCCTCTCCGGGACACTGGTTCTCCATTGGCCAGTCCCGGTCACGTGGGCCCCTCCTCTCCTGGGCTGGAAACCCGGGGAGGCCGCAACAAGTCGGGTGAGGACTGCGGGTACTGCTGGGTCAGGTGAGGCCCCGGCGGGGCAGGGGTCGCGCGGACCCCATCACACGGGAGGGGCGTGGAGACGCTGGTCCCCGGGGACCCGGGAGCTGCTGGTCCCTGCTGGGCCTGGAGAGGTGGCGTCCGGGACGGCCGTGTCCCGGACCGGCACTTGCTCGGGCGCCCCGGGCATGCTCTGGTGGCGCGGGGGTCCTTTGATTCCGAGGTTTGGGGCAGCCACCCCTACAGGGCTTGAGTTGGGCCAGACTTGCCAGCTTGTGCAGGGGGGAGAGCTCCCCCTTTAGCTGTCCTCTAGGAACAGCAGAGTGTCTGACAAGCCTTAAGGTCCGTTTTTGTGGGGAGGGTGGAGGTGGAGAGGTAGACCGGAACGAGATCTGAAACCCCACGGGGAGCGATGTAGGTTGGACCGAGAAGGGAACTTCCTAAAAAGGTAAAGCGATGCGGGCTGAGGAGAACGGGGCCATCTTTTGGAATCTTGGATGCACTCTACGGACAGAGCAGTGGCAGAGTTTGGAACTCTGGGTGCAGGGGTTCCAGACTGTCTCCTGTTTGGGGCTCAGAAGTATTTGTCTTTTGTTGACCCAAATGCCGGGGCTGGTTTCCATGGAGACAGTGAGTCTGACATCACCCTGGTTGCCATGGTTCCTGGTTCTGGAGGACCCGAGCAGGCTGTACACGGCCAGGGAGAAACAGAGACTTCAGCCCAAGCTGCTGCCACTTCCTTCCTGCCACCACCTGTTAACAGTCACGCGCAGCAACTGGGAATGGGGAGATGGTGACAGAAGGCGGCGGAAGGCCCGAGAGTGGCAGGCAGGCCTAACAGGGCTGGCTGTGTGGATGCCTTCAGAAGCTGGCCAGGGGGTCCCGTTGGATGTGGTGTGGGGGTCCTTGCAGCCATTCTCCTGTCTGCCTGTGGGACGGCTGTGCGTGTCTAGGAGGCACGGGCCTTGGGGAAGACACCGTCAGCTGTCTGTCCCGGGCGTGGGTCTTGAAAGGCCACAGGAGTATCAGGACCCTGCGCAGGACTTGGCACCAGCTTAAATAGATGGGGGCCGCGCGGGGGTCCCTAAGCGTTTCTTCCCAAGCCTCACTTCCCTTCCTAGCGTTTCCTTACAGAGCCCTGCTCCTGTGCCCCCCGTTTGGCCCCTCTGTGAGTGGTCCTGTGTCCTCCTCTGAAGGACCACAGCCCAAGACTTGGGGGGGGGGGGTCAGCTCATCTTATCCTCCTGCCTTGTGCCAGGTCCCCGTCACAGCTGCCCAGACTCAGGGGACAGTCTTGGCTGGAGTGACAGGACAGGTCTCCCTCTCCTTACCCCACTTTGTGTCAGGCTTCAGAAGCTGGCGTGACTTCCCACCCCCACCTGCCGAGTCAGAGGCGAGTAGCAGGGCGCAGGGCCGCAGCCCTGATTTTCGTCTGCACTTTGCAAACCGTAAGGCCTTGTCTTTAAACCCTTTTCCCAGTTGCCTTGAGTTCCATGGGATGACCCTGCAGATTACATAGAAAGGAAACAGAACTTAGAATGGAGAGTCAGCGTGATGAGGAGATTTACCAAGGGTGTGCTGAAACGCGTCTGGGCCATGTCAGGTGTTCTCAGGCCGGACTGCACAGGAGAGAGCCTTCTGGGAGGTTTCCAAGAAGACCCATGCCTGGCGGGGGCGGGGCGAGGGGGGGCGCCTGGGGGCTCAGTCAGTGGAGCCGTCCGACTTTGGCTCGGGTCATGATCTCACCGTCCGTGAGTTCGAGCCCCAAGTTGGGCTCTGTGTTGACAGCTCAGAGCCTGGAGCCTGCTTCGAATTCTGTATCTCCCTCTCTCTGCCCGTCTGACACTCTCACTCTGTCTCTCTCTCTCTCTCTCAAAAATAAATAAACATTAAAGAGAAAAATTAAAAAAACAAATAAACAACAACAACAAAAACCCCCAAGACCCATGCCTGGGTCTGACCCGAAATCAGTTGAATCAGAATCTCGGGCGGCCCCGGTGTGCAGCCAGCGTTGAGAACCCCTGACCAGCCTGTAGGAAGGATGTATGGTGGGCAGGACACTTCAGTGGGAAGGAGGCCGTCCAGTCTCAGCTTCTGGGCCCCGGTGAGGGGCTTGGGGAGTGATTGTGGGGGGGCCTGGGTGGTTGTTCTCTTCCCTCCTCCCATTAGCTGTTCATCCCGGGCAGGTCAGCAGCCTTGACGCCTCCGTTTCCGCTGGCTCTAACCTGGGGGCGCTGGCCCGGGTACCCCCAGATCCTCTCCAGCTCCGTGCTTGGACCTTTCAAAGTCAGTTCAGTCTCCCAGGGACCACAGGTGAACTTCTCTGTGTGTGCTGACAGGTGTTGATCTGTAAGAGCTGATACTGCCCAGGAAAGTTCAAGCGTCAGGGTTCGAAGGGTTGGTTCTGGAAGCCACTGCTCAGCCCCGGGAACCCAGCCAAGGCTGCTCTCTGCATCCTGCCTTCGCCGAAGGGAACCGGGGTCCTTAAGAGCACTTTTCTCCGCAGGTGGCAGCCACAGCCCCCTCGGGGACCCCAGCAACCATGGCTTCCTGCCCAGACTCTGACAACAGCTGGGTGCTTGCCGGCTCGGAGGTAGGACGCAGGCCTGGGAACCCTGTGGGAGAGAAGTTCCTGCGGGGCTGGGTTGCCTTTTGGGTCTGTCCCCTTGCTCGGTTCTGCCGGGCACCTGTGTCACCTCCTGGCGGCCGAGAGGAGCTCCAGGGGCAGGAGGAGGGGGAGCAGGCCCCGGCACGCAGGCCTCCTCCTGGGTGGGGGAGTCACAGAAGGGCTGTGAGTTCGAGGGCCTCGGGACAGTCACCGCCTGTGGGTGGGGTGAACGAGGGAGTGTTTTGAAGGTCGGGCAGCGCGGCTGGCAGTGGGGGCAGGAAGCCAGTGGGCTCCTGTGTCCCCAAAGCCACCAAGAAGGGGGAGGGGGCCGGAGAAAGCTCGTCAAGGGCCCCGGGCCCCGTGACTTGGAGTGTTAGGACCGCCAGGGGGAGGGGTGTGAGGGTGGGAGCGAGGGCAGGACACAGGGCCTGGGGCCAGAGCCCTGGCCCAGAACGACTGCGGGGCCTTCCTCTCTGTCCCCCGCTGTAAGAGGGGGTTGTGATTCCTGGCTTAGAGGGGTGGCCGTGGTGAAACGAGTGGTTTGAAAACCGCACAGAAACGGACTGAGGCGCACAACGATCCTTGGAGGGCTTGCAGAAGCCCTGCTTGGGTGAGCGGGTGGCAGGCCTGCTGGGCAGGGGTGTGCAGGGAGGGCAGAACTCGGGGGGGGGGGAGGGGGCGGGCCAAGTTGTCGGCTGCCAGCAGCTGCGTGTGGGGCAGTGGAAGAGGCCAGAAAAGCCTGGAAGATGCGAGTAAAGTGGGCGGCCCGTTGAGTGGACGCTGCAGGGAAACCCATGGGGAACGTGATCGTGACCTTTAAGTGGCCAGGGGGCTCTGTTCTCTTGCCGGCCGCCCACCTCCCAGCCAGTCAGCAGCTTCCATTGGTGGGGAGGTGGGAGAACCCGGCCTTGGCCGGCTTCTTTGGGAGGGTGGGGGGCACCAGGTTCCTAGGTGATGGGGTGTCTTGGCCCAGCCGCACTTTTCCATTGGCCAGCAGCTGCCTCTGGAAGTCCCTCACGGTGGCAGGGCAGGGCAGGGAGGGGAGGTCAAGCGAGGTCAGGGAGGTCAGGGAGAGGAGCTGCCGCCCGCCGCCCTCCCCCACCTCATGTTAGCTCGCTATGGCACGTGTAGGTTTTTGTGAGATGTGGGTGGGGGTCCCCGGGCCGTGCGGCTGGCCCCAGGGACCCCAGCAGAGCACCCGTGCTCCTGGTTTGGAGCACCCCCTCCCCCAGGGCCTGCCCGTGGAGACCTTGGGCCCAGAATCCAGGATGGACCCAGAACCCGGGAAAGCTCCCCAGGCCCCTCGGAGCCACTTCGAGGCAGCTGCTGATGAACTAGCTGGGGCCGTGAATGGAGAAGGTAACAGGCCCTCCTGAGGGCGGGTGCAGCCGCCTTCGTCTACGCTGCGGGGTCTCCTGCCCCTTCTAATCTGGTAGGGCCTGTGGGAGCCAGAGGGCTATGTAGGAAGTTCATCTGGGGGACAGTGGTATGTTTCCTGGGTCTTTTCGTCTGCTGCAGAGACCCCCTTCCAGACTGAAAGTCCCCAGTGCGGTCCCCTTCTGCCAGAGAAGACCGAGGCCGAGGTGAGGATCTTCACCGGTTTGGGGAGGGCAACTGGAGAGGGGGGAGGCCTGGAGCCGCTCGTGGCTGTGTCTGCTCAGGGTGTCCTGGAAGGTGACGCTTGTGCCACGAAGCCCTCCGGCCTGGGAGACATGGTGGTCCAGAGAGACTTGGAGGAGGCCCCTGTGGTGGCAGGCCCAGAAGACACACGAGACACGCAGGACCTGGAGGGTCACAGCCCCCCACAGAGCCTGCCCTCATCTCCCAACGCAGGTGAGAGCCTTTTGGTCTCCGTCTTTCCTCTCCTTCTGGAAGGAATGGGGGGCAGGGCGTTTGCTGCTGAGCACGGTTCTGGTCCAGGCCCCGGCACTTAGCAGCGTAGCACTCACCTTGCCATGTGTCAGTGAAACCTCACCACTACCCCCGAGGATTCAGGGAGGTCAAGTGACTTGACCGAGGTCACACAGCTGGTAAGCGGCAGGGCCTGGGTCTGCTTGACTCTTTCCCTTGTGCCACGAGGCCCCTTCTTTTCTTGCTTCTAGATTCAACTCTTGTTCCCTGAGCCTCTTTCACATGTCAGTTCTGTGCTCAGGAGGGGAGGGGGGGTGGGCGGTGCGTGGCCCGTGTGAGAGGCAGACTCGTCTGAACCAAATGGAAGTCAGACCAAGAGCGTGGGGAAAGGAGGGGGAAGGGGAGAGGAGGGAGGGGAGGGGAGAGTGGTTCAGCCAGGGGACAGTTGAGGGAAGGGAGAGAGGGGCGGGAGCGGTCGGGGGAAGGTTCAGGTTGGTTGGAAGGCATCTTGAGAAGGAGCAGGCTGTTGGTCGTCAGCAGAGGCATGGGCCGCCTGTCCCGCGCTGAGGAGCCTTTGGCCAAGGCTGTGGCCAAGGAGTGGGCGAGTCCTCTGCTGAAGGACGGGGTGGAGGGAGAGGGCAAGACCTGGGCCGTTAAGGGCACGAGCGAGGTGCTCGCGCAAAGCTGCCGAAGAGAGGGTAGGCAGACACGAGGCAGGGGTGTGGGGGGAGGGCCCGGGGGGAGGGCTCAGGTGGCCAGGTGGTAGCAGTGGGGTCGTTCTCTGAACAGGGGTGGGGGGGGGGCACCGGTGTGGAGGGTGGGGTACTGAGAGCTTGGTCCCCAGGTGACACTCAGGTAGGGTGGCTGGCAGATGGTCATCAGGCCCAGGGCCGTGGGCAGGCCAGGTCAGGATCTACGGACTGGGGGCTCGTCTGCTACGGAGGAAAGTCAGTGGTGTGGGTGACTGTGCGGGGAGATGGCCGGGCCCCGCGGGACCCTCGCCTTTAGGACCGGGAAGAGCCAGGACGGACTGAGAGGCAGCGCCCGGCGGGCACAGGAGCTGCCGAGGGAGCTGGGTGGGGGGCACGTGTGGAGGAGGGGGTGCTTTTAGGGAAGAGCTGCTCCCTGAGTTTGCAGATGGAAGGACCGCCCCTCCCCCCCACCCCCCCATAGGCCGGGCATCTGAAGACCGCCCAGGTGGACGGGGGCAGGGTCCCTGACTATGTCTCTCTCTGCGGTCGCCTCACTGCCTCGTGCCCACTGCTTCTCCAGCCTGGCCCGTGGAGGAGGCCCGCCGCTCCAGCAGTGAGGACGACACAGACACAGACGTGGAGGCGGAGGGGCTGCGGAGGCGGCGGGGACGGGAGCCCAGCACCCCCCGGCCCGTGGCGGCCCTGGGCGTGGAGGGCCAGGCCCGCGGCGAGGGCGCGGGCGGGGAGCCGGGCCTCTCCCCCAACGTGTGTCTCCTTGGGGCCCTGGTTCTGCTGGGCCTGGGAATCCTGCTCTTCTGCGGTGAGCGCTACCTCCCTGCCGCGGCCTCCTCCCTGTCTCCGCGACCCCTCCTGCCCCTCTCCTCCGCTCTGGCCTCACCGAGCCCCTCTGTCTCCATCCTCAGGCGGCCTCTCGGAGTTTGACAGCGGTGAGTGGGGCGGGGCCCTGGCTCGTCCCTGCCCGGCCTCAGGGAGGCCACTGGCGGTTCCCCGAGTCAGAAGTAGGGCCCCTGGGCTGTGCATTCATGGCTCAGTCACTGACCTTCTCAGCTGTTCAGGGCGACCCTCGGCCCTCTCCTGCCGGACTTCTCAGCCGTAGGGTAGGCCCAGGGCAGGCGGGTGACCGTGTGTGTGCAGGGGTGAGGGAGCGGGCGGGCCAGCTTTGGGACTTCGGTTTCCCACAGGGCCCACGGAGGAAGCACAGCCGCAGGCCTTCCCAGACACCGGCTCGGATGCGGAGGTGCTGGACGGCGTGGGGGGCGCGGGGACCGTCCGGGAGACTCGGGGCGGCCGGGCTGTGGGGCGGGAGGGGTCACTGGCTCCTGTGCCCTTAGGACGGACTGGGGCAGCCGCTGCAGGCCTCAGCAGCCCCCGACAGGGTGCCCAGCCTGCAGAGCATGGCCCTCCTGCTGGACAAGCTGGCCAAGGAGAACCAGGACATCCGGCTGCTTCAGGCCCAGCTCCAGGTGGGCGCACGCAGGGGTGGGGGAGGGGTGGGAGGGGTGTGTGTCCTACAGGTTGCCTCTGCTCGCCTCCCCCCACCATCTCCTCCGTCCACTGGAGTTAGGCTTTCTTCCTGGCTCTCTGCTCACACCCTGCGGCCACGGCCCAGGCCCGGCTGGCATCCCGGCTGGCGCCCCCGCTGCCTGAGGCCACCCTGCCTGATGGGTGCAGTCTGCCCGGGGCCCCGTGTGAACAGGGATCGGTGGGACTGCCGAGGCTCGATTAATAACGTCTCTTCTGGGTGTGGGAGGCAGAAAGGGCCGTGAGAGCCGCGTCTGGTCGATCTCAGGTGGATGGAAGTGTGTCCTTGTAGAGGACGTGGAAGCTGAGGTCTGTGACGGAATTTGGGGTCACGGGCTCGGTGCAGGTTGTGGATGGCGAGGAGGTTGAGAACCAGACTCTCTGAGCGTCCTAGGCCGTGTCCTGCCGACTCCCTTGGGCGGAAGCGGGGCGGGAGGCACCGGGCCCTTCCCGACCCGCCTGTGGCACCCTCACCACAGGCCCAGAAGGAGGAGCTTCAGAGCCTGGTGCGCCAGCCCCGAGAGCTGGAAGAGGAGAACGCGCGGCTGCGGGGGGCCCTGCGGCGGGGCGAGGCCGCCCAGCGCACCCTGGAGTCCGAGCTGCAGCGGCTGCGGGCCGGCTGCGTGCGGGGCCCAGACGGGGTGTGCGTCCCCTGGAGCGGAGGCCCTCTGGGCGGCGGGGTCTCCGGGGAGTGGGAGCCGGGCCCTGGCCTCCCTGAGCAGCAGGAACGGCTGGAGGCGGAGGCCCAGGCATTAAGGCGCGAGTTGGAGAGGCAGCGGCGGCTGCTGGGGGCGGTGCGGCAGGACCTGGAGCAGAGCTTGAGCGGTGCGGGCCGAGGGGACCTGGCCGAGCTGGGCCGCAGACTGGCCCAGAAGCTGCAGGGCCTGGAGAAGTGGGGCGGGCACCCCGGGGTCGGTGCCAACGCCTCAGAGGCCGGGCACCGGGAGCCCCGCTTCCAGAGTCCCAGGGAGTGGAGTGGAAAGGAGAAGCGGCGGGGTGGGCAGGGGGACCGGAGCGCTGAGCCCCGGAGGCACAAGAAGGAGGGGTCTGGTCGGGAGAGAAAGAACTGGGGGGGTGAGGGCCGGGAGGCGGCAGAGGGCTGGGGGGAGGGCAAGCCGCAGGGGGCGGAGTGGGGCAGCAGGAAGGACGCCAGGCGGCAGGGCCCTGAGGAGCGCCCTAGGAGGAGTGGGAGCCCTCACCCCCCCGGGGGGCAGCAGCACCCTCAGCGGGAGGAGGGCGCTAGCGACGGGCGAGGCCGCCCGGCACCGGCACCGGCACCGTGGGCCGAGCTATTGAGGCGCAAGTACCGGGCCCCGCAGGGCTGCTCAGGCGTGCGCGAGTGTGCCCGGCAGGAGGGCCTGGCCTTCGGGGCAGAGCTGGCCCCGGTGCGGCGACAGGAGCTGGCCTCTGTGCTGACCACTTACCTGGCGCGGCTGCCCTGGGCCGGGCAGCTGACCCAGGAGCTGCCGCTCTCGCCCGCTTACTTTGGGGAGGATGGCATCTTCCGCCATGACCGCCTCCGCTTCCGGGACTTTGTGGATGCCTTGGAGGACAGCCTGGAGGAGGTGGCGGTGAGGCAGACGGGTGACGACGATGAGGTGGATGACTTTGAGGGCTTCATCTTCAGCCACTTCTTTGGAGACAAAGCACTGAAGAAGAGGTGGGCAGCTGTGGGCGGGGGCCGGGGGGGGGCGGGGGGTGAGGGAGCACAGGCCCTGAGTCCCAGTCTTGAGTTTGTAATCCACGGCGGGCTCCCCTTCGAGCAGCATCCAGATGCGCTCCGGTCTTCCCTTGAGGTCAGGAGGCCGCCTGTGCTCGCTCCACGGTGGTCCTGGGAGTCCCCTCGGGCTGGGGGGACCTTTCCTCCCGAGTACTTGCGTCCAGCGTGTACCTACAGTGCCGAGGAGGCTTCCTGCCTCGCTGGCCGGGGACCTCACACTGGGAGGGTGGGTCCGTCCCCCCCTGCCTTAGGGGGGACAGGTCCCCGCTGCTACAGGAGCCTCTTCTCACCACGCGGCGTGGTCCTGAAGGCCTCTTCCTGCCCCCACCTGGTCTCCCCACAGGTCAGGGAAGAAGGACAGACACTTCCGGAGCCCGGGGAGGGGCTGAGGCCCAGGGTCCCCTGACCCCGGGGACCGTTGAACTGTCGTCTTCTCCGGCTCCCTAGGAGAGTCACCCGGCCTTGCACTGATGCCACTGTTGCCAAGAAAAGGCTTTAGCTGGACCTGCCTTGCTGTTCATGCAAATATATGCAAATGATTGGGGGCCAGCGGGCGGGGGGGGGGGGCTGTGGGGGGACAGGAATCTGATTCTGCAGCCAGAGAGCCTTGGTGCGTGTGCCCCCAGAGGGGCCCCTTGGCTGCACACACTGGCCTGTGCCCCCTGGGATGGAGGCCTGTGCCCCCTGGGATGGAGGCCCAGCACGAGGGCTTTCCTTGGGGTTTTGTTACATTTGAAAGCGGCAGCCCCCGGGGACTGAAGTCTCCTGCCTCCTCCCCGTCCCCACCTCATGGGAACTGAAGACTCAGCCCCAGGAAACGCTGTTGGGGCTGTGCTGTCGGCTGGGGGCTCCGTCACTGGGCTGGCGTGTAAGCACAGGGGACCCCACACCCACCTTGTCCCCACCTCATCCTCCCCACCCGCCTCGGGCCCTCAGGGCCGGAGCTCACAGCTGCCGAGGGCCATGGGTTCCCGAGGGTGAGCCTTGGGCCCCCGTCCCGGCCGAGAGATCTCGGCAGGTTAATTTCTGGGAACCTTGGGTTTCTGATCCTCAAACAAAGGGACTGGGGGGCTGGGGAGAGATTACATAAAGCGATGTAAGCAAAATGCCTGTTCTGTATTTGGCACTCAAAAGCTGTCGCCGGCCAGAGGGTGTGAGGAAGGGGCGGAGGACCCCCACCGGGCTCTGGGCTGGGAGGTGGGAAGCCACTAGGTGGCGCCCCGGCTCCACGTTTGCCGCTGACCTCGCCTCCCGCACCGCTTAGAGCCCCAGACCCAGACCCACCCGGCCAGGTGAGGTGAGGGCCTGCGCTCACCCAGAGTCCGCTGGGCCACTTACTGCCCAGAAGTCCTTCCTGACCGGGCTCCTCGACCGGCCTGCACGTCCCGTGCGAGTGTAGGGACGGAATGGCGCAGTGTGACTTCAGGAAGGGGAGAGCGCCCGCCGGCTCCAGAAGGGGCTGTGGTGGGCGGCGGGGGCTCAGGAGGGACCGCTGGCTGTAGTAGGGCTGTGAGCCAACGGGCTCCTGCGGGCCTCTGGCTGGGGGCTGAACCAGGAGCGCAGGGTGTGTGTGAGGAGGCGCCCCCTCTGTGGACCTTTGTCCCCTCCACGGACCTTCACCCCCCCCTCCGTGGACCCTCACCCCCCCCTCCGTGGACCCTCGTCCCCTCCACAGACTGTCCCCTCCACAGACTGTCGTCCCCTCTGGACCCTTGTCCCCTCCGTGGACTCTTGTCCCCTCCATGGACCCTCACCCCCCCCCACATGGACCTTCGTCCCCTCCACGGACTGTCCCCTCCACAGACTGTTGTCCCCTCCATGGACTGTCCCCTCCAGACTGTTGTCCCCTCTGGACCCTTGTCCCCTCCACTGACTGTCATCCCCTCCATGGACCCTCGTCCCCTCCACGGACTGTCCCCTCCAGACTGTCATCCCCTCTGGACCCTTGTCCCCTCCACAGACTGTCGTCCCCTCCGTGGACCCTCATCCCCTCTGGACCCTCGTCCCCTTCACAGACTGTCCCCTCCAGACTGTTGTCCCCTCTGAACCCCTGTCCCCTCCACGGACTGTCGTCCCCTCCATGGACCCTTGTCCCCTCCACGGACTGTCCCTTCCACAGACTGTCGTCCCCTCTGGGCCCTTGTCCCCTCTGTGGACTGTTGTCCCCTCCATGGACCCTTGCCCCCTCCACGGACCCTCATCCCCTCCACAGACCCTCGTCTCCTCTGTGGACCGTCATCCCCTCTGGACCCTCGTCCCCTCTGCGGACTGTTGTCCCCTCCATGGATGCTCGTCCCCTCCGTAGACTGTCCCCTCCGTAGACCGTCGTCCCCTCTTGAGGATGCCTTTTGATCCTGTTCACCTTTCTCACCGCCTGCAGGTGCTCAGAATTTATGCTGCGTGAACAGCTGACTCGTCAGCTTGAGTCTCCAGGGCAGGGGTTCAGGCTAGAAGGGAGGCCAGATTCCTCATCCCGGGAGGGGCCTGGCTTCAGGGGAGGGGGCACAGCCTGGCCTCCCTGGGTTCCCAGAGGTTGTGGGTGCTGGGGGCTTTTCAGGGTCTGAAAAGCATCGCAAAGTCTGGGGGAGGCTGGGAAGGGTCCCCAAGCCCCCTGTCCCTCTTAGCCCCTCAGGGAGTAGGAGCGCTGAGCTGGGTCTGAGGTCTCCGAAGCCGCTGTGTCCCCTGTATCCGAGAGAAAAAGAGAGCCAGGAGCCCCAGGGGTCTGTTGGGGACGGTCAGGACACCAGGGCCACTGCCCGGTGGCCACCCTGTGTCTGGGCTGGCCTAGGTAGGTGATCCTCACTCCCATCACAGGACACGAGGCCCCTCTCTCTGTCACCCTCATGTACCCACAGCAGCTCTGGCTGGTACCCACAGGGGTGGGGGAACCTGGGAGCGAACCCACTGGCGTCTGCCCCCAGCCCTGCGTGGCCCCCAGGGTCTGGTCTGGACCCCTCCAGTTTAAGGTCTGGGCCTTTCTGCCCTTTCCTCTGAGACCTTCCACCCCTCCCCCCCAGCTAAGAGCTCAGCCCCAGGGGCAAGGGGCAACTTGGGGGAATCACGTGAGTCAGGGGCGCCCCCTTGGGCCTCCTGCTTCCTTTGGCTGGTCCCCAAACTCACTTCTCATCTGTCCCCCAGCCCGCCATCTGTGCCCCTCACCCCTGCCCAGGCTCCTCCACTGACCTTTCCCCGCTGCCCTCAGCCCCGCCTTCCCTCGCTGGTGCCCCTGCCAGCCCTTACCGCCCCTGGGGTCCCCCCGCCTCCTCTCCCTACTGCTTCCCATCACCCATCCTGGAGGCAGAGATGTGGTCCTGGGTGAGTTTGGGGCCGGCACCCCCCGCTCCCCAGAAGCTCCTTGAAGGTCAGGGGTGTGTGTTCCTCCCAAGACCCTCTCCCAGCCGCCTCTGCCAGACCAGCTGTTGCCTGAGGGACCTCCCGGGGCCACCCTGATGCAGGGGTGCCCGGGCCCTCACCTGCACGTGCTTGTGGGGGGCTGGTAGGGAGCTGCAGGGTGGGACCGGGCTGCCTATCCCTGAACCCCGACGACAGCAGCCCCCTCCCCTCCCATTTTACCGCTGAGATACGTGCCTGCTGGGCAGCTTCCGGCCTCAGCTTCCAGAAGAGGCCCCGCCCCGCTCAGCCCCTCCTCTTCATTCTGGGCCCGATGGAGGCCCCGCCCAGGTCTCCTCTAACCAGACCTTTGGTCTGAGCAAGCTAAGACGGGGGAAACCAGTCTCGGGTCCCCACCGGCTCCCACCTGCGGGCCTCAGGCCGGGCGCCCCCTTGCTTTCAGGGTGAGCTTCCCCATCAGTACAGTGGACACCGAGAGCATCTTCCCAAACCGCCTGGCAGGAGCTGGCAGGGGTGGGGGAGGGGTGCCAGCTTGCATCTCACTCTGCCCCGTGCTGTGCAGACCCCAGTGCTGCCCGCACCGCCCCCCCCCCTCCCCCGCCCCTGCAAGCAGCTGGATGGATTTAACAGGCAGAATTCTCTCTTCACGCTGCCAGGGAGGAGTCAGCAGGGCGTGAAGAGGAGGGAAGGCTGGCCTCTGACCTGGACTTTGAAGGACAGTAGGATTTGCCATGAGGGCAGAGGTGAGGCCCGGGGAGGGGGAACAGCCTTGGGGCCAGATGGTTAAGTTCATGCTCACCGTTCTCCCACAGGCCCACCTGCAAGTCTAAGGAGGGGCTTTGCCGCGGGCAGTGGAGGCTGGGCGCCTGTACCAGGGCCGGTAGGCTTGGGCGCTGTGCAGCGGGTGGCCAGGATGTGACATCGGGGTAGTTTCAAGGTGTCAGCCAACAGCCTGGGAGAGAGGCAACGTGGCCGGAGCAGCGAGTTCGAGCGGCCCAGGCCTGGATGGGACAAGGCCAGGGGAAAGCGGGCGGTCGAGGACACGCTGGGTTTCCCAGCCCTGGCACAGGTGGTTGAGCAGCACCCCCCCCCCCCCCCGCAGTGCTGGCAGAGGAGGAGGGGCGGGGCTGGTCTTGTCAGGGTGGGGGGGTGGGGTGGAGAGGGGAAGGCAGCTGGGCTTGACTTTGCCAGATATGGGGGGGCAGCCAGCCTCCCAGCAGGTCCCTCACTGCTCCCCGGCTGTGCGTCCCCTCTCGCCATCCCCCCAAGTCAGGGCCCCCTTGGAGAAGTTCCAACCAGCGTCAGACTCTTAACCTTACTGAGCCTGAAGGGTGGGGGGAGTGGCCCGGAGGGGGAGTGACCTGTCTGCTGAGGGTCAGAGGGACAGGTCGCCAGGCTGGGGCAGGGAAGGCAGAAACTTAAGCCGTGCACCGTGGAGAGGAAGGGTTAGCCCCCTTTGGAACGTCAGTCACCCACAGACCAAACAGGCCTGCCACGCTGGCTCATCCGGAACGTGGCCTCGGGCCCTTGCAGAAACCCCACGTGGCGTGAGGCCACCCAGAGACTGGCCGCCCCTTACCCGCCTGGGCCACAGACTTTTCGGCTCTCCCATCTCACGGACAAGCAGACGTTAGAGAGGGTAAGACCGTCAGTACCCTCTTACAGACAAGAGAGAGAGAGAGAGAGAGAGAGAGGAGGTGGCTTGCCTATGGTCCTGTCACAGCTGGACAGTGACCAAGACTATCCGCGGGCACTGTCCACCTTCCCCAGGAGGCCCCAGGCCGGGAAGCCCGAGCTCCCACCCGTGTCTCTGTCTGGTCCATACACCCCCACCCAGCCACGTGGGTACCTGGCCCTGTGGCACTTCCTCTCTGGCCACGGCAGCCCCTTATGCGCCCCAGCTTGTGGGCAGGAGGAGGCTGGCTCCGGAGCGGCCCTTCACGGGCATGAAGCCAGCCTCTGGTTCAGAGTGAGAAGTGAGGCCCAGAAAGAGAAATCACTTGTCTGGGGTCACGAAGCTTGCTAGGGGTGGGTTGGGGCTGGAGCCCTTGGCTGTCAACCCCTAAGAGTCCCCTGTCCCCGTCCTGTCCCCGCCCCCCCCCCTCGCCTCCCTCCGCTCCTCAAGCTTGTAAGGCGAGGTCTGGGGGAACCGGTTCTTCCTCCCTCTGCCCTTGAGCTTTGAAGTCACCCGTGGGTGGCTCGAGCTGGTGCTGTAGGGACGTCTGGTGTCCCCTCTGCCACTCGGAGAAGCGGCAGCCAGACAGACAGGAGGCTGCCCGTGGAGGACTGCAGCGGGGCGGAGGCGGGGGGAGCCGCCCCGGGACCGGAACAACGGGGTGTGGGGTTCCGAGGCTCGGCCTTGAGGGTGCCTGCAAATGCCCTCGGAGCCTCAGGAGCAGAGGCCTGGCCTCCAGACTCTCCCCCAAAGAGCCATCCATTTGCTCATTCATTTATTTATCGTGGCTCATGCAGTGCTTTCCCAGGCCTGGCCCGGCTGGCACCACCAGACCTGCCTTCTGGCAGCCTGGGGAGGGACACAGGCGAGGACCTACACGGCAGGCCGAGGCGGGGCTGGGGGGGAGGGTTCCGGAGGCCCCCCTGGCTGCCAGAACCGCTGGCTTTGGAGCCACGCAGACCCAGCTCGGCCACTTCTAGCTCCTGGTTTGGAGCTGAGTCTGTCCATCTCCTTTTGAGAGTAAATACCAGCGTCTGTCTCGAAGATAGTGAAAAACGGTGACATGAAATCAACACATCGCTCTTCAACGGCTGAAGTGGGGCCAGTCCCCAGCTCCAAAGCTGGCATTCAGTACATGATAATCTCACAGAACAAAAAGATTTTTCTAAATCCTGAATCTTTATTTAAAAAAAAAAAAATCTTTGTTTAAGGGCGCCCGGCTGGGTCGGTGGAGCCCACGACTCCTGGTCTCTGGCTCATGAGGTCAAGCCCCCCCACCGGTATAGGGCTTGCTTAAGCAAAAATCCTGTTTGTTCTTGTGTCGTATTCCAGATTGAGCCGTGGCCACCATCCATGGGCAGACTAGCTGACTTTTTAGAGCTTGTTTCTTTTGAACATCGGAGGATCCCTGCTTTGCCCGGCGTTCTGGGTGAGATCAGCCGGGAGCTGGAGTTGGAGGTGCCGACAGACTCTGCTACGTGCCCTCTGAACGGCTTCGGCCATAAGAGCGAAGGTCACACACTTACCTCATAGCGGCGGAGATAATTCATAGACCGAGGACTGAGCAGGGGAATCCAACTTTCCGTTGGTCTTTTGGGAGCGCGCACTGTCCAGTGAGAGGTTCGACGCCTCTCACCTCCAGGGATGTCGGCGTGTGGCGTTTCTTAAGGCCGGAGAACTTACAAACTCACAGCTGGCCGGTGCCTTGTCCTTCCTCTGGGTTCACCCTTACTGAGCACTTAGCAACTTAGGGAAGGCGGGTCACGAGAGGGGACGGGTCGTAAGTCTCTGACTGTCCACCTGTGTGTTTAGAAGCGTTTTGCCCCTTCTCTCCGGAGTGATCCCGGGGGGTGGGGCGCTATGTACAATAATCTATTTAATAGATGTCTGGGCAAGTGTCTCAATTATAATGAGCCTCATCATAATTGCGACACTTCGGGGCGCCCGGGAGGCTCAGCCGATTAAGCGTCCAACTCTTGGTTTCGGCTCAGGTCATGATCTCAGGGTTTCGTGGGTTCGAGCCCCACATCAGGCTCTGCACTGGAGGCATGGATATTGCTTGGGATTCTCTCTCTCTCTCTCTCTCTCTCTGCCCCTCCCCTCTCACTGTCTCTCTCTCAAAATAAATACACTTGAAAAAATTTAATAATTGTGCCACTTAAAGTTGCCTCATCTTTAAGTAGGGATAGTAGTGTTTATGTCACATGATTGAGTAAATAAATGTCTGGCACGTAGTAAACGCTCAGTGGATAGTAACTCTTACCTATGTGTGTGGGGGGATGTGTGAGTAAGTGGTAAGCGAGTGTGAGGTGAGCGTGAGGTATGTCAGGAGCATAGGAAGCAGGGATCCAAGGCAGAGGGGTGGGGAGGCGGGGAGGAGGCGTCACAGGCTAAGTGCTGGAGTACAACTCAGAGTCCGCAGCGCAGAAAGACAGCTGGAAGGGTGTTTCAGGCAGGGGGAACCACACGATGGTGCCACTTAGAGCCACTTACAGCTTCTATCAGAGCATCAGGCGGATGTTAATTTATGTCTGTTCCCCTCTCCAGTTTTGGGATGAAATTTCTCACGCTCTATTTTGAAGCTGCTTTATCGTTGCCGGTCCCTCAGGGGAACAAATGCTCTTTGAGCAGGCTCTCGTTCGCTCACTGTCCCAGCTCTAGCGGTGCCTGGTGCGTCTCAGGCATTTACAGACATCGAATGAACGAACGAATGAACGAACGAACGGACTTCTCTCCCTCGGCTCCCAAGGACTCAGACTGCCTCCCTTCTCTTCCTCTTGGGCGCTCCTTCCTCCCCACGCTCTGCCTCACCTGCCCGGCTGCACGGCCCCCGAGGCCACGGTCATCGAGCACAGAAGGCCCCAGTCACAGGCACTGGTGCAGGACGGCGCTGGGCCAGCTGCGCAAGAGGAGCCAGAAGCGGAAGGAAGGGTAACCGGTGGTACCACTGAGCCACGTGGCATCTATGGGGCAGGCTGGCCTCGCAGGGGTGGACCGTGGTGCCACCTGTCGGGGCTCCCTGGCCCCGGGCGGTGCTGGGAGGGCACTGACAAAGCCCGCCTCCTCCCTCCCTCCCTCCCTCCTCTCGGCTCGGCAGGAGTGTCGGCCCTGGTCCCCTGCGGGCTCAAACTGTTCTGGGTTTGGTGACACCGCGAGCGGGCTTCCTCCAATAGGCCTGGACTTGACTTCCGAGCCGTCTTCTGGGTCAGCGAAGCAAACCTCTCTTTATTTTTATTTTTTTTGTTATTTACTTACTTTGTGTGAGAGAATGTGTGAGCGGAGGGAGGCGCAGAGAGAGAGAGAGAGAGAGAGAGAGAGAGAGAGAGAGAGAGGGAATCCCAAGCAGGCTCCACATTGTCAGCACAGAGCCGGACGTGGGGCTCAATCCCGTGAACCATGACATCACGACCTGAGCTGAAATCAAGGGTCAGACGCCTAACTGGCTGAGCCCCCCAGGTGCCCCACAGACCGTCTGCCTTTTTAGTGAGGAGTGACCCTCTGGGGTAATTGTGTTCCTGAGTCGTGGGGCCACTGCTCTGTGGTCCGAGGCCAGCACCCGCTTCCTCAAGCATCAGCTTCTGGAAGCCCCGTGAGGCAGCCCCGTGAGGCAGCGTGTCTGGCATCCCCAGCTTCTCATCGCAGTCCCCCCACCCCCACCCCCCCAGGCTTCTGGCCACTCCCTCCCAGCTTGTCTGTGAGGGAGCTTGTCTGTCCTGCGGACAGTCCTGTTCCTCCCTCTTTCCTGCCTCATTGTCTGCAGCGTCCCGCCTGTCATCTCACACCTGCTGACTCTTGTGAGTTCTTTTTGGTTGTGGAGGGAAGAGGCGGTGCCATACAACAGAGTCTCAAGGGCTAATGTGTCCCTGAGAGGGAAGCACTGCTCCGGAGACTATCTGAGCAGGTGACCTTGGAGAGCAAGGTGGCTGAGTGTGCAAATTTGCAGGCTGGATGGCTCTGGGGGGTGGCAAGGCCCAGGGTGTCCCCATGGGAGCCGGTGTCTGAGGCCAAGGGACGGAGCGGTCAAACCAAGCAGGCAGGAAGATCACAGACAGTGGTGACGGGAGCCTGTGGCTAAGCTGCCTGAATGGGAACAGGTGCCAGGATTGGTGGCTGTCAGCACTGAGGAGGGCAAAGGCCACCCAGCCTGGTGGCTATGAGCCTTGTAGGAGCTGGAGTTTCCCAAGAGGCACGGGAGTGAAGGTCAGGAAGCTGATATGGGAAGGAAGGAGGCCACAGACACTCTATGCTGAGATCTGAGGGCTGGGGGGGGGGGGGGAGGTGATAAGACTCTATGCGAGAGGGCAGCAGGGGACAGTGAGACACAGTTGAGGCAGGGAGCAGGAGACAAGCTCTCAGAGGTTAGGATGTGCTGATCATCAGTAGGGAATTCCAGCGGGGATAGGAAAGGCAGGAGTGAGGCCTGAGTCAGGTGAAAAAGAAAGTGGGGGGCAGTTCCGAGTCCTTTCTAGTGACAGAAGAGGAGGGATCTGAGCTTTCTGTGAAGGTGGGCTGGGAGATCGGATCCTGTGCTGAATTCTAAAACCACACCGTGCTCAGCATAAATAACAACTCCACATCTGGATGACGCTTGAGAAGTTACAAAGGGTTTTAATTACATTGTGTTTTTCCCATTTCCTTCTCAAGGCAACCCTGTGAGGTGGGCGTTACCAGTGATGAACCAGGGTGACCTGAGAAGTGTCTGAGCTGGGATTAAAACCCCACTTGGGGCTGCCTTCTAAGTGCACTGATGAGTGCGTGATCTCAGAGTTGCTTCAAAAAAAAAAAAAAAAAAAAAAAAAAAAAGACGTTCCTGGGGACCGTCCTTTTTGCATCTGACCCATGGCCATTCCTTCATCGCTCCTGTGCCGTTTTCCGGCTCCTCCCACGCGGGTCCGGCGTCCTCTCCCCCCTTCTCCTTGAGTGACTCTGTGGCTCGCAGGAATGGGCTCCGGGATCCGTTCCGACGAGCTCAGAGATACGGGCCCACGGTCAGGGCTGGAGGCCACTGCGCTTACTCCTCTGGGACCGGCTGTCACGGCGGCGGGCCTTCGAGGAGGGGACAGACCCTCGCAGCTCCCGACTGGACTCCGCATAAAGTTAGGCAATCCCGTCCGGGGCTGGCCTGCAAGCCCCAGAGCCCACCCCGTCGGGGTCAGCGCTTTGCGGCGGGTCCCCGCACTTCCCTGGGGAAGAGCAGGCGGCGCCTCCAAACCCGCGCTGCCCGCCACGCGAGCGCCGGCCCAAGCCCCTCCGCGCGTGACGTCACGGCCACGCCCCCGGCGCCTCAGCCGCGGGTGGCTTCCGGGAGGACCCACATTCACTGCGGGGTACAGACAGATTAGCTTGAACACGTGCGTTGCGTTGCACAAATAAGGAGGCGGGTTCGCAGACCTCTTCAGCGTGATCTCGTTTGATCGTTTCCCATAATGTTTGTAGGGTTGGGTGGTAGGCAACGTGACGCTCACCTCGGGAAATTTAGAGACGTCCCCGCTACAAGGGGAATGGTTGTGTCCAGGTGACGGTAGGCTCTGGGCGGGGCCGGGCCGTTCCAAGTGATCCCTGTGGGGGAGCGTCTTTCGGGCGAAGGCCGCCCTGAGAGCCACGCCCCCCCTCGGCGTTTGGCGGTGGACGTGCCCACGGACAGGCCTCTCCGCGGCTGCGCAGGAGCAGCTCTCGGAGTACTCGCGTCGGAGCGGAGAGCGCGGCGGGGCGGCGGGGCGGCCGGGTGGCCGGGCGGCGGGGGGAGGACGTCATGGCCCCGCAAGCAGGCGCCCCGCGCCTGGTGCTGCTGCTCAGCGGGAAGAGGAAGTCCGGGAAGGACTTCGTGGCCGAGGCGCTGCGGAGCAGGTGTCTGCGGGGCGGGGCGCGGACGCTGGGCTTGGGGTGGGGTCGGCCGAGCCCGACAACTGCAGGGGCGGCCGCTCCGTGGTCGGGGGTCGTGGAGTCCTCCGTGCGCGATCCCGTCGAACCCCAAGATTCCTTTGTTAGGTTCCCTGTTGGGGTGTTAGTAGCTGAGGGTGCTCTGAAAGGTGGGGGGTCACCAAGGGATCCGTAGGTCCAGGATTCAGATTCAGCTTGAGTCTGTTTACCCTGAACGTCGTGGTCGAGCGGTTGTGCTGGACGAGAGCGAGGATCGCAAAGCGTGGGCGCACGCCGGTGGGTGGGGGACCAGGCGTTGCTGCTGGGGGGGGGGGTGCACCACAGGGGTCGACGAGGTTGTGGGGGAGGGGACCCGGGGCAGAGGTCGCCTCTGGCTCCGCACAAGGGTCCTACCACCTTTCCTGCTTGCCTTTCTCCTTGTCCCCAGCACAGGAGTCAGGCAGTGGACAGGAGCAGCGTGTGCAGTTGGACTGCTGGAATTCGCACCCTGACTCCCCACGTGTCCCCCTGTGACCTTGCACAGCATTCTCCTCCACTCCGTGTCTCAGTTTTGTCCTCTGTGAAATGGGGCTAAAGATAGGGTGGTTGAAAGGATGACATGAGACAATGCACGTGAAGGGCTCAGAACAATTCTTGCCGTCTAGTAAAGGCACAGGAAGTAAATGCTGGCTGGTATTTGCACTTTATCTACATTGGCTTCATTACTTGCAGTGTTGTTTTGAGCGTATCAGGTCTCACTCTGCCTCCGTTTCCTCGTGTGAAGCATAGAGCTAAGAACGCCTGTCTCACTGTGTCAGTGTTTGAGTGAAAGTGTCAGCACCTCACGGTCAGGGCGGGGACGGTGTACCTGGGTCCAGACACAGCACCCAACAGGTGGTGGATTGAGTACATCGGACACTGAAGGAGCGAGTGAATTCTGTTGTGATGACCAAGTCCGTGCACACGCATACACCCGGACCGTGAGAAAACTAGTTCAAGGGCCCAGCAGCGACCTCGTCGAGCCAGAGCATCGCCGGTGGCGGCCGTGCACGGTGTAATTGTGATGTTTGTTCTGCCTGTGAGCAGAACTCTCCCATTCCAGTTTGGGAATAATCCTGTAGGAGACCGAACAGACAGTGCTGTTCCGCTTTGTAGATGAGCAGTTAGGGTCAGGGAGGATGAGACGTTGACAGTTACGGATACTAGCCGCAGAAACGCAACTGCAGAGGGGCGCCCGGCTGGCTCAGTCCGGAGACCCTGTGACTGTGGATCTCAGGGTCATGAGTTCGAGGCCCACGTTAGGTGTGGAGCTTACTTTAAAAAAGGAAGGAGACTTCCGTCCCCTTCCAGCCTCGTCTGGAAACTAGGTTAACTGGGCTTGGACCTCCCTGTCCTGTAGGCTCGGAGCTGATGTCTGCGCTGTCCTGCGGCTGTCCGGGCCACTCAAGGAGCAGTACGCGCGGGTAGGTGGCGGCCTCGCGGCATTTGGTGGGTTGGAAGGAGCCTGCTGTGGTCACTAGCAGGGTCTCTGTGACTACCGTTGGCAGCGTGCTGGACCGTTTGGGGCCATTTTCACCTTGTCACTCGCTTCCGGGCCCCTCCCCCAGCGCGTATCCAGGAAACGCTGCGGACTTGAGCTGGGATTCTCCCCTTAGAAATGTAATCACCTGAGTTGTCAAGATGATCATTAAGTGAAGAAAGCAAGATGTAGAAATGTGCATAGGGAATACTCCATTTATATGTAAACGGAGGAGAGTTCTGAATACGTTTGCTTACACGTTCAGCCAGGTAACCTAACCGATATCTGTGGGGGGCCCTCCTTGGGTTCACTGTTGCCAGTGCTGGGGCTGTGTGAAGCCTGGGCAGGGTACACAGGCCACTGTCACTGGGTGCCTCCAGGAAGGGGCAAGCAGGGGCCGGGCAGAGAGTTTTCACTCTAAACAAATACATAACTTTTCAATTTTGGACCATGTGGATTTAAAGAAAAAAAAAAAGGATCGTAGGGGGCGCCTGGGTGGCTCAGTCGGTTAAGCGTTTGACTTCAGCTCAGGTCATGATTTCAAGATTCGTGAGATGGAGCCCCGCGTCAGGCTCCGTGCTGACAGCTCAGAGCCTGCTTGGCATTCTCTGTCCCCCTTGTGTCTCTGCTCCTGCCCTATTTGCACGCACACGTGTTCTCTCTCTTTTTCTCTCTCAAAAATAAATAAGCATTGAAAAAAAAAAAAAGGATTGTAAAAACTAAATGGGAACTTTTAGAGCCTTAGCTTTCAGACAGGGAGCCTGGAGGGTCAGATCAGCTTCCCATGCAGTGAGGAGCCCTCGTTGCTTGGATTTCTGCCCTTGACTTCTAGGTGCACTTTGGTCAGTTGGCCTGAGTCTGGTCTTCTGGGGCCACACAGAATAAATCTGCCCCCCCCTTCCATGCATCAGTCCGTATGCATGGCAGTATTCTCCTGTGCCTTTTGGTTTTCTCCCACCAGCTAAACAGACCCATTTGTAGGAGGTAGGGGATCCCTGTAGCCTTGTAGCAGCCTGGCGGGTCCTGGGGATAACAGGTGCAGTGGTTTTAACATTAATTCATTTATTATGTATTTTTTTATTTTGAGAGAGCGTAAGCAGGGGAGGAGCAGGGAGAACAGGAGAGAGAGAGTCCCAAGCAGAGCCCAGACATGGGACTTGAACCCACAAACCATGAGATCATGACCTGAGCCTCAGTCAAGAGCCAGACGCTCAGCCAGCTGAGCCACCCAGGTGCCCCTAAGATTTTTTTAGTGGGAACCTTTCCCAAATGACGTTAGAGGAGGAAGTTCCTGGTACCCGGTAGACAGACCTGAGGGTCTCTGGTGGGGGAGGTGCAGGGAGACAGAGGGTGGAGGAGGGGGCTCTCGGCCTGTCCCCCGGGGCCTGGGCACTTCTGGGGAACCCCAGGGTTCTGAGGAGTAGTTTGAAAACCACTGATCTACGCTCCAGAGTTCCCAGATCAGCCCCCACTCCAGACCTACGAGCCAGGCTGGCGTGGGTGTGGCGTGGGCAGGAGTTTGCATCTTAAAAACCTCAATAGGAAACGGATAGGCCAGCCTACCCCTGTACCACTCCTATTCCCACTAAAAACAACTCCACTGGCATCTGGCTGGCTCAGGGGGAAGAGCACGTGACTCTTGACCTCAGGGTTGTGAGTTCAGCCCCGTGTTGGGTGTGGAGCATACTTAAAAAAAAATCCAAAATGAAACGTCTAATGCGTTGCGTTTCTCAAGTCACCATGAGAAATCTAATGGAAACACAGAACCTACCGCTCCTGGCGGCCACTCTCCCTCCCTCTGCTAGAGAGCGTGGGAAACCAGTTTGCAGACAGGAGGTAGCCGCCGGCCTCGCCTCGGGCAGGGCACAGGAACCCAGGAAGTCGGTCGTGGCCCTTCAGTTTGCAGGGGAGAAACGAGCCCAAGAGGGTGGAGCTGCAGGGAGTGAGGAGAGTAGCTGGAAGCTGTCTCAGACCCCGGCCCGCCCCAGGGCCCTGGATGGACCCCTCATCTGGCTGTGTCCCTAGGGAGGGGAGGCGGGGGTGGTCCAGGCAGCTCCCCCTGCCCCAGGAGCACCTGCTGTTTCTGCAGAGGTGCCAGGAGCTTGGGGGGCGGGGGCAGCGGGATGCGGGAGGGGGCCGCCAGGTGTCCTGGGCCGGGGTGGGGCTGGACTGGGCCAGAAGAGGTGCGCTGTTTCACATTTCCCTCTTCGGTTGGAGGCTCAGCCTGTGCCCAGGGGACGCAGACTAATTTCAGGATTAGTTTAAGCCAGGAATCACTGGGGAGGTAAAGCTGTCGCAGAAGAGAAAACCACATCACACGACTTAAAGACACCGAAGTGATTTCTGGATTATCCCCAGGCTTTTCTTCCATCTGCTGCTGTTTGGGGTTCCTTACTCCCTGCAGCCCAGGGTCCTGGTGGCGACCTCGTGGTCCTTGCATCGGTCCCCGGGGAGGGGTGGGGGGAGAGGGCAGGGCTGCCCTCCTCCTGTTTCAGGAGGGACCCGTGAGGCCGGAGACCGGAGGTGCAGACGGTGCATGTGCTTTGGGCAGGAGCACGGCCTGGACTTCGAGAGACTCCTGGACGCCAGCACCTACAAGGAGGCCTACCGGAGGGACATGATCCGCTGGGGCGAGGAGAAGCGCCAGGCCGACCCCGGCTTCTTCTGCAGGAAGGTGGTGGAGGGCATCTCCCAGCCCGTCTGGGTGAGTGTGCTCAGGGCTGCGTTCCGCCTTTTCCGCCTGTGACTCCACTGGCCCCGCCTCCCGCCGCTTCTCATCCGTGGCCTTCTAGCTCCTGCCCCGGTCCCACGTGTCCCATTCGTCACCCAGCAGCCAGAACGGCCTGTTAAAAATAATCCAACGCTTGTCACTCCTCTGTTTGGGACCTTTGTCCATTGTTCCCACAAACCGCAGTGAAACCCTTCACGGAGACCTCTAGGCTTTGTGTGACCGGGCCCTGCTGCCCTGCCGGCCTTCTTGCTCCCTAGGCTGTCACTATACCCGCCTTCTCTCCGTTCCTCAGACACACAAGGTCCTTCTGGAGGCCGGGCCTTTGTGCAGTTCTGCCTGCCAGGACCGCCCTTTCTTTCCGTCCTCATCTGGTTCCCTCCAGCCCCGCTTACGTGGCGCCTCCACCAGGAAGCCTGCCCTGATACCTGAGCCTAAGTGATGCTGCCAGGTGCTCCCCCAGCACCTCACCCCTTCGCTCCGTCCTCGCTCTGGGAGCCAGTAGTATCTCCTTGGACCTGGCCCGGCTCCAGGTGATTTGAGGACGTATCAGGGCAAGAACGGGATGAAGCCCCTGCCCTCGGGGTGGGTGCTTACGTTATTACTGGGGCTGGAGGGAGTTAGGCCGGAAACAGATACAGAACGTGTCCTGTGGGGTGAAGAGAAATACTGAGGAGCAAAGTAAAGGAGTCCAGGGCTCCACGGGGGGCTGGGCTGCTGCCCTGCGGGGCGCCGGGGAGGTTTCCCCCACTCGATGTCACCTGAGCAGAGCCTGCAGGAGACAAGGGGCTGAGCCAAGTGGGTGTTTGGGCGGCCGGGGGGGGGGGGCACGTGGCAGGAGGTGAGGCCCGGGCTCTGGTGCTTCGGGGCCACTGAGCAGGGGAGAGGCGAGGCTGCTGGGAGGGGGCGGTGGGGCTGTGGCTCAGAGCGGTGGGCTCCGCTCGGGCCGCGAAGGCTGAGCCGGCTGGGCCGTGGCTGCAGGGTGGGAGGCGGGAGGTGGTTCTGAGCAGGGAAGGCCTGGGGAGAAGACGGGGAGTTCGGTCTCGGTCGTGCCGAGCTTGACGCGCCTGCAGACAGCGCTGACCGCACCGGAGGCCGCCGTCTGCCCCCCAGACTGGGCCCCGAGGGGGTGAGCGCCGGCCGCTTGGCTCCCGCCCCCTCCGCGCCCGCACACGGGTTCGCTGTGCCACATGTTTGGTAATTGGTGAGTGAACGGAACGTGTCCGCGTCGGAGGGGGAACAGCCGGCCGCTCTGTTCACGGATTCGGTTGTCGAACGCGTGCTCCCGAGGGTTCCTGTGCCGCACGGCGCGCCGGGGCCTGGGATGTGGCCGCGGGTGCGGACCTGGGGCTGGCGGGCAGTGAACACAACCTCCCGGCAGATGGTGACGGTGGCAAGAGCACTTCGTGGACAGCGTGTCTGGACCCAGAGAGACAGGAAGGGGGTCGGGCCGTAGGAAAGGCCTCCCGGAGGAGGGACGCCGGAGCGGAGATGGGCGTGGAGTGGGGGGCCCTGGCCTGCGCTCGTCCATGCAGAGGGAGCCGCACGCGCCAGGGCCCCGAGGAGGACGCGGCTGGCGTGTGGGAGAGGGGGACCGGCCGGCTGCAGCGGAGTGGATGCACGAAGGCCACGGGAGTAGTGCCGGATCTCGTAGGCCCTCGGAAGCTGGGGTTAGGGCTTTGGATCTTCTTAGAATGACGGGGCCCTTTGAGAGGTGGGGTGCCCTGGCCTGAGAAAGTCAGGCTTAGGTTGTGAAAAGTGCTGGTGAGCAGGGACCAGTTAGAGCACCTTTGTTTCTGGCCTCGGTTTGTCTGTCTGTAGAATTACTTTGTTGGACCCGCTGATCTGGCCTCAAAGCCCGAGGCTTCGTCTTCAGCTCAGCGGTGACCACGGAACGTGGTGTGTCGACGGCACACACGTGTGGGCAGAGCGGGCTGTGGACTGCGTGACCAGGGAGGGCTGCCCGCAGGGAGGAGGGACGGTGGGTGAGAATCGGGAAGGGGACCACACCTGTCTGGGCTCTATAGCTCCCCCATCCCCATGCACCTGCTTATTCCCTGGGGCCCTGTCCCGCCACACCGTGTCCTGTCGGTCACCTGCCCGTGTCTTTTTCCTGCAGCTGGTGAGTGACACGCGGAGGGTGTCGGACATCCAGTGGTTTCGGGAGGCCTACGGGGCTTTGACCCGGACAGTCCGCGTGGTGGCCCCGGAGCAGAGCCGACGGCAGCGGGGCTGGGTGTTCACTCCAGGTGAGCTGCGCCCGGCCTTGGCCCCCGAGGCTTGGCACGCCGGCCGCCACCCCACCGTAGACCCTGGCCCCCGCCTCCACGGTCGGGGTCTCCTGCCCTCTTCCTGGCAGGCTGTGGGGGCGTGAGCGACGGGTCGTGAAACGGAACCTGGGGGCCTGTGGCTCAGGACCATCCCCAGATTGGAACGTGGGTGGGGGAGGGTGTCCTCGGGCTAAAGGCTCCTCATGACCCGGGGCTGGTGCCCTTCCCTGTCCTCTCCAGGCCAGTGGGCTTCGCGCGATGTGTCCGGGACCCGGCCTGCCGGCCTGCTGGGTCAGCGGGCGTCCCGTGCGACGCACGGAGTGTCTGTGTGTGGTGGGCAAGGCGGCCCCAGCGGTGCAAGCCCGGGACCTGCCCTGTGGCAGCTGGGACACCGCTGAAGCCCCGCTCCCGCCCGAGGCCCCGTGGGCCGGGGAGCTTCCGCTCCCGACGCTGCAGTCTCCTGGGCGTGGGCACTTCCGCGGACACTCGACCTCGCCTCGGTCACGGTCAGCCCGCCCAGCAGCCGCCTCCCGGAGGGCCGAGCGGGGGTAGACGTGGAGCCGCCCTTCCGGCTCGTCTGGGGTCTCGTGTGGTTTCAGGAGGCCCTTCCACCCTCTGTGGGTGGTGGCCGTGTGGCTGGGCGGTGGCAGAGGGGAGGCCAGGACGGGGGCAGCTCCATCTGGGGCCCGCGGGCCTCCGGGGCTGGCCGGGGCCGACGTCACCTTGCTTCCTGCACAGGGGTGGACGACGCGGAGTCGGAGTGTGGCCTGGACGACTTGGAGGGCTTCGACTGGGTCGTGGAGAACCACGGGGACGCGGGGCACCTGGAGGAGCAGCTGCAGAGCCTGGTGGCCTTTGTCCGCTCCAGACTGTAGCTTTGGGTTCCGGGGCGCCCCTGCCGGACCGTGGTCTCCGAGGCCGGCTGGCGTGAGGAGAGGCCGGGGGCCCGGGGCCCCGTTCCTGGGGGGCTGGCAGGTGCCAGGCAAGTCGAGGCAGCCCCGGGGACCTCGTTTCTTTGTGGAGGGGACTGGCCGTGCCTGAACCGTGTCCACGGTGCCCGGCCCGTGAGCGTGGGTGGCCCTGCCTCCCCGTGGGGACGCTCTCAGCCCCTCATTCCAGGCAGGGGCCCGGCTCCCCAGCGTGGGTCCTAATAAACCGCCTTGGAGCCCACTCAGAGCCCACGTCTCTCCTTTGCCGCACGCGGGCACAGCCCGTCCTGGTGGCTGTGGGCCCCACTGCCCTGGCCTCCCCGGGCACCCGGCTCTGTGCCCCGCCCCCCCCCCCCACGGCCCCCAAACCAATCTGCGCGTGTCGCCGCCCAGACCTGCCGCCCAGCTCACCGTTCCCGACGCCAGCTCCCTGGCTCTGGAGGGCCGCCGGCGCCGTGGGCTCCTCCCTGTCCTCTTCTGCAGTGGCTGTCCCCGTGTCCCCCTTCCGATTCTCACCGGCCGGCCACGTCTGTCTGGCAGTCGTGACCCTGGCTCCCAGAGCCGTGCTGGCCCCCGGCAGGTGCCGGGAGGTTGGGGTGTGCGTGTCATCGCGGCACAGGCTTCCTCACCCCCAGGGGCCTCCGTTCCAGCCGTTGGGCCGGCGCCGAGCTGGCTCCAAGACGGGCTCTTGGGGGCCCTCAGAGCTGCCAGCGGAGGCTGCTTGTGAGCCCCCCGCCCTGACGCGTCACGCCCGCTCCGGGTGTGTGACCCCGAGGGAGCCTCCCGTGTTCACCAGACTCAGTCCCAGTGACTCGCGGTCGTTTCTGACAGGTTGTTCAGAAGTGGGGGGCTCCGGGGGGTCTCCGGGGGACGAGGGGACAAGGGGACGGGCTGTCGTGAGTCCCAGCCTCCTCCCCTCGAGGGCCCACGGATGTCTCGTGGCGCTTTCCTCAGGTCCGGGGGTGCACCCAGGGGACCCGAGGAATGAGCCTGTGCCTGCTTACCCAGGTCCCCAGCGCCTGGCCCAGCAAAGGCGGTGATGGCAGGGACGAGAGACCATTACTGAGCGCCTGCCAGGCGCCACGGGATGTAAATAGTCCGTCGGAAAGCGAAGAACGAAGGACGAGCAGAAGGTGTGGACGTGGTGAACCGTGTCGGTGCGGGTCTGGCGGCCACGGCCTTGGTGGTCACGCGACAGCCTGGGCTTCTGGGGTCACTGTCTGTCACCCAGAGGCAGGTGTCCTCACTCCCGTCGCACCAGGAACCACGCGAGGGCCCCGTGGATGCTTCCAGGGGCCTGCGTGTCCATCCCCCACGCTTGGGCCCGGAAGCCCTGTTTGTCCGCCTTCCAGGCGAGTGTCCCTCGGCCACCCTCCACCCGGAGCGTCTGTCCCCGCCCGCACACGGGGTCGTTCGGGGCTCGGGAGGGCCTGAACCTGGGTCGTGGGGTGCTGGAGAAAGGATCGCAGGTTGTCCTTTCCCCCCAGCTTTTTGAGATGTGATGCACACACGCCAACGTGTAAGTGTAGGCGTTCCGCGTGAGTGTCCGTGTGTGTCGTGAGCGGTCACCGCAGAGCACGGCTAGTCAGCGCCTCAGTGCCCCGTATGTCGTGTGTGTACGTGAGTGTGTGGCGTGAGGGTGTGCGGGGGTGTGTGTGTGAGGGTCTGCAGGGGGGTGTGGGGTGTGAGGTGTGTGCACACGTGTGTATGCGTGAGTGCAGTTTCCTCATCCGTCCGTCCGTCCCCGGGTGCAGTGTTTCCACGTCTTGGCTGTTGTGCGTGTGGCAGTGGTGCACGTGGGGGTGAGACGTGTTTTCTAGGTAGTGCTTTCCTCTCCTACAGGTGATCACTGATCACCGGTCGATCAGGGAGCCTCCCGTCGGGAGCGCTGGGGCAGGGGAGGGGGCTGGCGGGCCCGCCCCGGGAGGGCTGCCCACCTGGTTCCTGGCTCTGGGTATTTGGAAGAGTCACAGGACGTGGCCCGGGAGGCCGGCGGGTCCGTCCCCCGCCCTTCGACAGGTTGGCCCTGACGCCCTCCTCACGTGGGGGCCCGGTGGCCGACCAGAGTCACCTCTGCTGGATTTGAAGTTCCTCTGTACTTGGAAAAAGCCCCACGTTTCTCTAAATATCAAAGTCAAGAATAACCCCAACTTTTGATGCCCTGTGTTATGATGAGCGCGTCAGCTGCTTTTATGTCAGGACCTTCTCCCCACCCCGCTGTGCTCGTCTTTGCCAACTCTGTCTGCGGGTGTGGTATCCGAGGATTGCTGTGAAGTTGTTCTTATGTCACGTCGGTGCTATTTTTTATTTTTTAAAATCCATTCACGTTGAGAGAGAGAGAGCGCGCACAAGTAGGGGAGGGGCAGAGAAAGAGGGGGACCGAGGATCCGAAGCAGGCTCCAGGCTCTGGGCTGACAGCAGGCAGCCTGACGTGGGGCTCCAACTCACAAACAGCAAAATCACGACCCGAGCCAAAGTTGAACACTTAACGGACTGAGCCACCCAGGACCCTGGTACACGTGGTTTTAATAATGATCTGTAGCACTGACATTCTCTTAAAAATTTATTTGATCCATTTCTAAACAGCTTTATTGAGATATAATTGGTCTGTAGTAACCGTACATTTTTGAAGTGTACAATTTGGGGCTCCTGGGTGGCTCAGTCAGTTGAGCACCTGACTTCAGCTCAGGTCATGATCTCGAGGTTCATGAGTTCGAGCCCCTGCGTCGGGCTCTGTGCCGACAGCTCGGAGGCTGTACCTGCTTTGGAATATGTGTCTCCCTCTCTCTCTATCCCTCCGCTGCTCACGCTCTTGTCTGTCTCTCTCTCAAAAACAAATAAACATTAAAAAATTAAAAAAAAAAAAAGAAAGTTCATAGAATTGATAGGTGAGTTCGACAAGATTGTGGGATACAAGGTCGAGTCATAAAAACCAATTGTGTCACTGTTTATTAGCAACGAACGACAAAGGTTGAAATCGCAGTAGCATGAAAACGTGAGGTAGTTAGGGTCGGGTCTGGTGAAGCACATGCGAGGGGCGCCCGGGGGGCTCAGCCAGTTGAGCGTCCGACTCTCCATCTCGGCTCGGGTCGTGGTCTCGTGGTCCGTGAGATCGAGCCCCGCGCCTGGGCTCTGCGCGGACGGTGTGGAGCCTGCTTGGGATCCGCTCTTTCCCCGGCTCTGCCCCTCCCCCGCCCGTGCTGTCTGTGTCTCTCTCAAAATAAACTTGAAAGAATTATTTTACTGAGGTATAGTTGGAGCACAGCGTTGCAGCAGCTTCGGGTGTCCAGCGTAGCCATTTGACCGGCGCGTAGGTCATTGCGGTGCCCCTGGCCTGACTCACCCGTCCCCCGGCGGGCACCTCCCGCCCCTGCCCCACCCCCGTGCCCCCTGCGGCCGCCAGCTTGTTGTCTGCGTCCAGGGTCGGGCTCCTCCGCCTTCCGTGTGTCGTCGTCTGGATTCCGCACGTGAGTGGAGCCGTGTGCCTGCCCCCTGCCCCCTGCCCCCTGCCCCCCGCCCCCCCGGAGCCCCTGCGGCTTCCGCTTCTTCCGCCGCAGATTACAGCCGCCTGGCCGAGAGATCCACACAGGCGGTTAACAGCCCGTTCTAAAACGCGTTTATAACGAGAATTTATTTGGAAGACTTCACGGGTTTACTGCTCACTTTGGGCCTTTCGTGACGGCTCAACTGACCCGTTTAAAAATTTGGTATTTTGATTCCTCTCCAGACGGTGGATGTGCCTTTGGATATCTTTTTCTTTTTTTTTAAGTGTTTTTAAATTATTAAATCATTTTGGGGGGGGGGAGAGAGAGCACGCGCGTGAGCAAGTGGGGGAGGGGCAGAGAGCGAGGGAGATAGAATCCCAAGCTGACTCTGAGCTGTCAACACAGAGCCTGACGCGGGGCTCGAACTCACAGACCCCGAGCTCACGATCTGAGCCGAAGTCGAGTCAGAAGCTTGACCAGCCGAGCCCCGCAGGCGCCCCTCAAAGGATTCTTTTCGAAAGTGCTGCGTCTGTCTTCGGAGCCCCTGTGAACGAGGCCGTGCCGTTCCGTTGCGTCTACACGTGGACGTGGCCCCGTGGCCTGGTTCCGCTGTCCACTGCCCTTTGATGTTGCTGAGCCTGAGGCCGCCCTGAGTTTTGTCCCTCTGAAGGGAGCCTCCTCTCCCTGTCTAGATGCTTCTGGATTTTTTTTCCCCTTTATTTTTGGAATTCACATTCTGGCATGCTCCAAGGCGAGGCGGACACCTGAAACGCCAGTGCTCACGGTTCCCGTAAAGCATTTCTGAGGAACGACGAGGACGTTCGGGCGTCTCAGCCATCAAGTGCCCGTGTGGTCCGGCGTGCAGATGAGCGGCTGCCCGGGTGTGGCCTTAGCGTGACCTGAGCCAGGACCTGAGCCAGGACCCCCTCGTCCGACAGCCGGGTGGGGTGCTGAGCCCCTCTGTCCACCTGGGTTTTTAACCGTTTTCTTCCAGGGGGTCCAGAGAGCGTCCGGACCAAGCTGCGCTCCTCGGGGGCCCCGGCTGAGGGCGGCGGGGGCGCCCCAGGTGACAGGGACGTGGGCCCTGCTGCCTGCTGACTGGCTTTGTCGTGACGGCTTCCGGTTCCGGGGCTTGGGGGGGCGCTGTGTCAGGGACCGGGGGCTGCCTGGATACGTGATGTCCCGGGATGCACGTGTAATGGCCCCGAGCTCCAGATGCCGTGCTTGCACGTGAGGAAACTGAGGTGCGGTGAGGGGGCTGGTTTGCTCAGGTCCTGGAGCACCTGGCGGTGACCGGGTCCCGGGGCTCCTGAGCTCCCTCCGGGCGCATCCCCTGCCCTCCGTGTCCCCGAGAGAGCGCGAGACCTCTCCCACAGGGCGGCAGAGAACGCCCAGCCGAGCCCTCGGGAGCTCGGCCCGGTTCCTGCCCCCCGGGGAGGCCAGGGCCGCCCGGCGTGTCTTGCTCTGGTAAATCAAGCTGCATCCGGGCGAGGAGGCCACGGGGCCACTTCCCGGAAGGGGACGGTCCTGGCGCACTGGGGGACAAGGACCAGAGAGACGGGTGCAGACTCACACGTGCCGTTCCTCGGGGGCGCTGAGGGCACCCGCCAGTGGACGCTTCCCCAGCAACGTCCCCGTGCCGTGACGGCTCCGGTGAGTTTCCAGGCGCATCCAGCCCGCACCAGCGGCGGCCGGGTCCCTCGGGCTGGCCCTGAAGACGACTGCGGGCCCCGGGTGGGGCGCTGGGCCGGCACACCCGGACATGTGCGACAAATGCCACTGCGTGGTGGCGAAGCCGGGCCGGGCTGGCGACTCCCGCGTGCTTTCGCGCCGATGGCTCCTGTTCCCTTGTTAAAACTGAAGACACGGGGGACACGGAGAGGTGAAGGGACTTTGTCGAGTGTGCTGTGTGGTCGGGTTGGACTCCCTGTGGCAACTTGCCCCAGTCGGGCCCCTTCTGAGCCGTGGCCTTGGCTGGTAGCGTTGGGGACCCGGCTCCTGGGGTCAGGCGTGTTCCAGGGCGTGGTGCTCGTGCAGGAGCACAGGGCCGTGACCTCCTGGCCCACCTTGCCCCAGAGCAGGCAGCCACCTGGTAGGTCTGGGCCTGGAGCTGAACCTCGGTTCCCCCATCCGGCCCGCTGGCACCCGTGGAAAAGTGGCGTTTTTGGGAAATGAGTTCTTACTAAGAACTAAAGGATGGGGCCCCTGGGTGGCTCATTCGGTTAAGCGTCTGACTCTTGGTTTCGGCTTAGGTCGTGATCTCACGGTTCGGTCGGGCTCTGTGCTGACTGCTCAGAGTCTGCTTGGGATTCTCTCTCTCCTCCTCTCTCCCTTCCTCTCTCTGTCTCCCTCTCTCCCCTCCTCGTTCTCTTTGTCTCTTTCTGTCTCAAAATAAACAAACCATTTAGAAAGAAGCCAAAAGAAATAAAGGGAAACAGCAATCTAGAGATGGGCGTGTGAACAAAGGGCAGAGGGCTGATGCTGAGCCTGTGTGGTGCTGACTCCCCACTCGCTTCCCTGGGGCTCCCCACGCTGACCCTCCTCCTTCGTTCCCTCTCCGCATGTCTGGCTGGCCCAGAGTTTCCCAGGCCTCCCAGCAGGTCGTCTGGTGTCCTCGGGCCCTCCCAGAAGTTTCTGCACCCCTCCTCTGGCAGTGGGCCCTAAGCACGGGCCCCCTGAGGGGCTGCAGGAGCCCACCCTGAACGAGGAGGACGTGGGTGGCCAGGCAGAGTCTGCCCTGGAGCAGGCTCAGGGGCGCCCTTCGGTGGCCCCAGGCCCAGAGCGGCTTCTCTGCACACCTTGGGACCAGAACCCTCCCCGCATGGACCGCCCGTGGTTTTCTAGTTGAAAACCGGCGGGTGTTTGAGGTCTGCACTCAGCATGTCCTGGATGCGCAAGCTCGGGGCAGGTGCACGTCGGGGCAGGTTCACACCTGCTGTCCTCCTGTCGGTCTTTCTCCATGGGCCTCACTGTGGTGACATCAGTGGGATTGAACCCCACCAGCTCAGAAAACAGTCCACGCGTGGGGGTAGTGGGCCTGCCCTCGGTTCCTGCCTGCGCTCGGCTCCCTCTGCCCTGTGTCCCCATCCGGGCCTGGCCTCCCTCGGATTCCCCGTCGTCCGTCCTCCCCTGTGTCTGCTGACCTGTGGGCGCCACCTGGGCTCTCCCCTTCGCTCCTCAACGCTTAGCAATTCCAATTCGGCCTCTGCTCCCCTCTCTGCAAAGCCGCTCCCTGAAGGCCCCCCACCAGGGATGCAGCCAGCATCAGCGGCCACCCCCTCCCTCCTCCCTCCTCCCTCCTCCATCTCCTGCCTCTGGCCCCGCCCTATCTGTGGTGCCTCCTCCCTCTTCTGGTCCTGGCGGTTCTCTCTCTCCTCTGCTGGCCTCTGCCCTCTCTCTCCCTCTCCCCTGGCCAGTGCGTCCTGAGGTGACGGGGCTGACTTCTGAATGTTCTTGCTTCTCTGCACGGGTGCCCCACAGGCTCCCCTCGACTGGCCTCGTCCTCGCCCGCAGACCCGCTCCTGCCTGTAGGTGCATGTGCCGGGTGCCTGTCTCAGACTGGTGTTTGGAAACGTGATGAATCGAGAAGGGAAATACTGTCAAGGAAAAGTCACAAGTTTTTGTCTTTGGGGGTGGTGACTCCATCACTGGGGACAGGCAGCTCCCTCGTTCTGGGAAAGTTGCCCGAAAGGCGTTCACTGCTACTCCCGGGACAGAGGGGTGACGGGCCCTGAGCGTGCTTGCAGGGGCCCAGCCCCCCGACGCTTGGGCCAGAGGTCTGCGTCTGATGCGTGCTCGGTTCTGGGGTCAATCTGTGCATTTAACTGCTGTCCGTTCTGGTGTGCAGACTGTGTTCCCATTCGGCCTCCCGAGGCCAGTGAAGGTGCTGCCCGGGCGCCCCGGGCACACTGACACCTCACCTGCGGGACACTGAGGCCAGGGCGCTGGCCACAGGGCTGTAGTGGCTGGGCCGTGTGACCGTGTGGCTGCCTCCTCACTGGACGGGAAGCAGCGTGAGGTCCGTGGCCCTGCAGCTGTCGCGGGTGCCTTCCAGGGGAATCGGGAGACAGGAGATGTGTTATCATCCGAGGGACCTCAGAACAGGAGCGCCTCCTCCGGTGGGGGCCGGGGGGGGGGGGCTGTGGTTTCTCGGAAGAGGTGTCACCCTGGGATGGGAGGCTCCAGGTTGGCCTGCGTATTGGGGAACATGAACAGGGTGCTCACGAGGCCGCCACGTCCAGGTTTAAATTTCGTGGCACAGCTTCTGTGGACCCTGCCTCCTTGTCTGCGGACTCACGTGCGTCCCTCCCTTTGCCACAGGCCTGGACCACCTGCCTGCCAGTCGTGACCTCCCCTTTGTGTTTTCTGAACGCGGAAAGCGGCGCACAGATGTACACACCCAAACGCGGGAGTGCCAAGCGCAGAGGGCAGAGCGCCCCGTGCCGAGTCCCCCAAATAACCACTATTCACAAGCGAGCGTCTGCTCTCCCAAATTCTATGCACATATGAGCACACTGTCATTTCTTTTCAAAAACAAAACTAGGGTAGAATTGTACGTACCGCTCATCTCGTAACTTGTTTTCTCTCATTGAAATGCGTGGACGTCTTCCCGTGAAAATGCAGGTGAATCTGCCTTGTTCTCCTGCACGTGGTCTGCCATGCGGCTCTGCCGTGGCCGTGCGGTCGGTCCCTACTCTGGACGTCCGGGGGGTCCGGGTTTCTGCTTTGCCAACAGTGAATGTCTCTGCGCACATTTGTGGGAGTTTTTCTACAGGATAAACCCCCAGAAGGGGGAGTGCTGGGTCGGAGGACACGACCGCTGCCTATTTTAAACAGAGAGCGAATTCCCTTCTGGAAGAGGGACAGCTCTGTGCTGTTGCGGACCCGTCACGAGGATGCTGGCCCCACCCTCCCGGTGTGGCTGGCCTGCGTCGTCCTTGCTGGCCTTGGCTCTTGTCTCTGGCGGTCCCTCCATACCCAGCCTCTCTCCTTTTGCGTATTAATGTATCCAGTACCAGCGTCTAGCTGTGACCTTGCCAGCTCAACAAACCCGTTCATTCAAGGGGCGCCGGGGGACTCGGCTGAGCGTCCAACTTCGGCTCAGGTCATGATCTCACAGTTCGTGGGTTCGAGCCCCGAGTCAGGCTCTGTGCTGAGAGCCTGGCGCCTGCTTGGGATTCTGTGTCTCCCTCTCTCTCGCCCCCTCCCCTGCTTGTGCTCTGTCTCTCTCAAAAATAAACATAAGACATTTTTTTTGAAAAAATTAATCCAGTCAACACACAGTCGGCTGTTCAGTGCGCGCCCCGTTCAAGCACAGCGCAGAACGAAGACGGTGAGGTTCCCGCCGCTGTGGGGCTCCTTCCCGTCGCGGGATGCGGACGTCAAACGCACGAAGAAGCAAACGCCAGGCAGCCACCCAGGCAGCTGTGGCTGCCGTCCTGAGCGCTGATTCGGGTGTGACGGCTGGGGGAGGGGGGCTGGCCGAGCCGGGATGGCCGAGAAAGTAATTTCTGGGGAAAACAAGGTCGGGAGTCGGGGGCAGCGTGTGCGGAGGCCGGAAGGCAGGAGGGAAGGCAGCCAGGGCGGGCGCTGGGCAGAGCGGGGGCGAGATGTGGGTGCGGGGCCTGGCCGGGTACAGGTTTTCGAGCTAGGGCAAGAGGTTTGAATTTTAAGTGTGAAGAGAAGCCGTTGGAAGGTTTTCATCACGGCAGCGATGTGACCGAGTCGTTTTTGGAAGGTCACCCTCACTGGGGAGGGAACAGGTAACAGGGCAAGAGCCAAGCAGGGAGACCGTCAGGAGGGACCGAGGAGGTGCCTCCTCGGGCAGGAGCGCAGCTGTGGGGGGGGGGGGGAGCGGAGCGGACGGACTTTGGACGCAGTAACGAGGTAGCACACGAGGCGATGTGATTTGCTGAGGAGGGGACGCTGAGGGAGGAATGGATTTAGGGGTAGGGCGTCCGGAGTCTGTTCTGCCCAAGACAAAGTTTGAGAGGCTCATCAAACACCCACAGGGGGCCGCCCGGTAGGCGGTTGGGAACGGCGTCTGGAGACCCGGACAGGAGACCCCGGAGTTCTACATTTGGGAGCCAGAAGCACATAGGTGCAGTTTCCAGCCCCGGGGACAGGAGGCGGTCCCCCCCCCCCCCCCGGGGAGCGTCCAGAGAGGAGGAGGGCCCTGGGAAGAGCCCGGAGGTCCTCGATGACGCTGAAAGATGAAACCAAGGAAGCGGTGCTTCTAAGGCAGGAGGCCGAGAAGATGCAAATCGAGACCCAAAGCAAGAGAACAACCGCATTCAAGGAGGGGAAGGTTGGTGGGCACCATGCTGGCGGCTCGGGTGGAAAAGGAGACATTGATGATGTAGCAGAGGACGGGCCGGAGCCTGGTCTTAGGAGGGAGGAGGGTGGGATCCGACTCAGGACTGGAGCAGGGACACCCCGCGTCCTCCTGGGCGGTGGCGGGGGGCACCGAGGGCCGGACGGGTTCCTGCCAGATTCCATCCAGGTCTCCCCAGGACGCAAGAAGCAGACCCTTGGTGTGGTGGTGCTGGCATGGGGTGCTGGGGGGGGGGCGAGGGAGGGATGACGGGGGACACTTCCTCTCAGGGACCCACCTGAGGCTGATTTGCAACCGTCCCCAGACGTTTACTCAGAGGGGAGCCTCTGCCCTTCTGCCAGGCCAGCTTTTCTGCTGCCGAAGGCTGCTCCTTCTCTCCCATGGTGGGGCATCCCCCTCCTCCTTCTGTCCGTTGGAGGGGCGTCCACCCCCCCTTCCCCTCCCTGCTCCTTCTCTCCCTCGGCGGGGCGCCCCCCTCCTTCTCTCCCTCTGCAGGGCATAGGAGGTGGAAGGCAAGGGGTCTGGGACGGAAGGAGGAGAGGGGAGGCACGCTTGTGGGATAAAGCGGAGCCTCCCTGGCCCTGGGCAGGCAGGAGATGGGGCGGGGTGGGGGGAAGAGGGGGGCACTGGGCAGGCTGGACGGGAGCCGCCGTCTGTCCGAGGCCTCCTGGCTCTGTGGTTCCGGTGGGGCGGGCAGCAGGCAGGGGCGGTTGCAGGCGGGATTTCGGCGTGGGAAAGGGAGCGGCTGCGGGGCCGAGTGACTGGGGTGGAACCCGAGTGCGGTTCCCAGGGAGCAGGTCGGAAGTTGCCCTTCCCCTGACCCCTTTCTGCCATGAGCGGCTTTCCCACGGTCCCCAAGCCGAGCGGGGTGCCCTGCAGCCCTTGGCTCCCGTGCCGCACCGCCAGCTGGGGGCGGTTTCTGCAGGTGGCTCTGGCCCAAGGTGAATGCCAGCCTGTGGGAAGAGCACAGAGACTCCGCTTGATTCTCCCCACTGCCAGCAGGGCGGCTGGTCTCCCTTCCCCGTGCAGGGATTTGAGGCTCAGACCCCTCGCGTGACTTGCCCCAGGCCTCACGTTGGCAGCTGAGCCCCAACGTGGTCCCGGGGGGTTCCTAGATTTCTGGGAGGACAGAAATACTCTGCTGTTCTGGTGAGGTTTGCTGCTGTCTGCATGCAGACTGGGTAAGCAGTAAGATGGTCTTCTGAGAATTTGTGTAACGAGAGAGGCAGTGCAGGGCCCAGGAACTGGCCCCAAAAGCTTCTGTCAAGTCTCACCTCCAGCAGATATTAGCCTTGTTGCCTTGAGCAAGCCATTCCGGGTCTCCACCTGCTACCTGGGGCCAGTAATGCCCCCCCCCCCTCCGCCCCCATTCCAGGGCTGCTGTGAAGTTCACATGAGCCAATGTGCTGGAACTCATCAGCGGGAAGCTAACAGGCCACATGGAAGGCTGGGGTTTGATTTCAGCCCAAGAGAGAGAGGATTGTTTTTCAAAAGGAAAAAGGATTCATTGTACTTACTCGGGGATGTCATGATCACACGTGGATTTGTTGTTGAGGTTGTTGGCTGTGAGACAAAGGCACACGGGGCTGTGGGTGAGGAGTGCCCAGGCTGGGAAAATTCCAGACCCCACCGGTCTTGGTCTCCAGGCCCTCCCAGGCAGGAGGCAGCTTGCAAGATTGAAGATTCTGAATGACTGCACAGCTGGGTGTGTCCTTTGTTATGCCCTGGGGTTTCTCCAGCAGGTTCTCCTGACTTTGCACTCACTTGGCCTGCACTCACTCAGTGCCGGCTGGCTGAACGGAGAGGCTGGAGGCTGCTGGGCTGCCCTCAAGGTCACTTGGAGGTGACCAGCTGCCTGGCGGACTCAGCCCCCATCACTCTTACCTTTCTTGGTTCTTAGTGAACTGCTACTCATCCTATAGATCAAAGCGAAAGGACCTCCTCTCTGGAAAGATGCTCCCCCCGCCCCCCACTCCGCCGTGTTACCAGATGCAATTAATGGCTTTCTTCTTTGCTCCCGGATCAGTGAGGATGCTTTTGGTTGCAGGTAACGGAGGAAAATGAATTCCAATAGACTTATGCAATAAAGAGGATTCATCATCTCAGATGACCGAATTTCAGAAGTGACTAACTTCAGGCATGGTTTGATCAGGGCTCAGGCTCTCATTCCCATTAGCTCCCTAGACTCCACTCTCCTCTAGGTGCTGGCTTCTTTCTCAGGCTGACTTCTCCCCAGGGCACGGTGGCTGCCCCCACCCTGTGGACGACACATTCATCCTGCTCACGTGTGGGCTGCAAGAGAGAATGTCTTCTGCCCCAGCCACGGGGCAGAAGTCCCCTGTGGCTGGACTGGGCTGATCCGGATTAGGATCAGCTGTAAGGCTGGCATCCTGTGATTAGGTTGGCATCACTTCCAGGGCCTGAATCAGTCGTTGTGCGATACGAAGGATGGCTTGTGCCAGGCGGGGACCACCTGGGAACTGGCACGGGGTCCGTCCTACCCAGACACGTGGCTGCTACGAAGTACGGGGGTGGGGGTGGCTCCCAGAGGGAGAGCTCTGGGGGAGAAGGGGTGACGGCCGCCAGGCGTGCAGCCAACGAGGTCCATGGGCCCGTGGCGCTGGGCGCGCTGTGCAGAGGTCCTGCGCTAATGCATAGATCCGGTGACCAGCCCGACCCAAGGTCACCAGGATTTTCTCCCACGCTGTCCTGTGGACATTTTCATACATTGACGTTTTACATGGAAATCTGCAGTCCATTGTAAGTGAATTTCTGTACATGGTGTGAGGTAAGGGTCTAAGCTAATCTTTTTGCATATAGATTTCCAGGTGTTACAGTTATTTGTTGGAAGGGCTCTTCCCCCTCTGCTGAACGGCCTTTGCCCACTTGTTGAAAGCCAGGAGTCCACGGCTGTGTGGGGTCTGCTTTGTTCCACGGATCTTTGTGTCTATTTTTGTCCCAGCTCCATACTGTCTCAATTATTTCAGCTCAGTAATGACTCTGGAAATCAGGCAGCGTGCATCCTCCCACTTTCTTTTTCAAAGTTTGGCTTCTTTAGGTCCTTTGCGTTTCCACATAAACTTTAGAATAAGCTCCTAAATGTCTGTTAAGAAGCCCACTGAGGTTTTAATCGGGATCGCATTGAACCTATGGATCAGTCGGGAAGTTGGCCCCTGAACCATCTTGAGCCTCTGGCCCATGACCCTGCTATGCGTCCTGCCATTTCTTACATCTCTAATTTTTCTCAGCCACGTTTTGTGATTTTCAGGGCACAGACGGTGCATGTCCTTGATCAGAACTATCCCTGTGTCATAGTTTTGATGCTCCTGTAATTGGCATTGTTTATTTCAATTTCTGGTTGTTGATGGCCAATATGTAGAAATACCATGGAGTTTTCTATGTTGAGCTTTTATCCTGAAACCTTTTGAACTCACACATCAGTTCTAGTAACTTTTTTGGAGAGTTTTACCAAATTTTCTCCATAGATTATTGGATATTCATGACATCTCTGAATAAAGACAGTTTCGCTTCTTCCTTTTTAATCTGGATGCTTTCGATTTCTTTTTCTTGTCTTACGGTACTGGCCAGAACTTCATGTCGAATAGGTCGTGAGAGTGGGCAAGAATGATTCTCCATTCCCAGGGGGAAGCTCTCAGCATTTAACCGTTCAGTCTGCTGTTAGCTGTAGGCTTTTTGTAGATGCCGTGTATCGGGTTGAGGTGGTTTGTTCCATTCCTAGTTTTCTGAAGGGTTTTCATCATGAATGTGTATTGAATGTTATCAAATACGTTTTCTGAAATTATATCATATATATTTTTCTTTTTTAGTGAGTTCTACTCATTGATTTTTCAAGCCTTAAACCAACCTTGCTTTCCTTGGCTAAATCCCACTGATTGTGGTGTTTTATCCTTTTTATATATTGTTGGATTCAATTTGCTAAATTGTGGTTTAGAATTTTTGTGCCTGTGTTTGTGAGGAATTTGGTCTGCATTTTCTTATAATGTCTTTGTTTTGTGGTGGTATCTTGGTAATTCTAGTCTCATAGAATGAATTGGGAATATTTCCTTCCCTTCAGTTTTCTGGATGAGTTTGTGTAGAACTAGTGTTATTTAGGATTTACCACTGAAGCCGTCTGGGGCTTCCTTGTGGGGAGTTTTTAAACTACAAATTCAGTTTTTTGCTACATATAGGATTACTCACATTATTTATTTTTTCTTGTGTGAACTTTAGTGGTTTGCATCTTTCACACTAAACCAGGCTTTAAATTTCCTCTGAGCTGTCAGACGAGTTGGCATGGAGTTATTTACAATACTTCCTAATATCCTGTTGGCATCTGAGGATCTGTAAGGATGTTATCTTCTCATTCCTGAGACTAACAAATTTTCGACTATTCTCTTTTTCTGATTGGTCTGGCTACAGAGTCATCAATTTTTTAAAAATGTTTATTTTTTAATAACTTTTTAAAAAACATTTGTTTATTATTTTTGAGAGACAGAGAGAGCATGAGCAGGGGAGGGGCAGAGAGAGAGGGAGACCCAGAATCCGAAGAAGGCTCCAGGCTCTGAGCTGTCAGCACAGAGCCAGATGTGGGGCTCAAACTCACGAACTGTGAAATCATGACCTAAGCTGAAGTCAGACGCTTAACCAACTGAGCCACCCAGACACCCCCATTTTTTTTAATTTCTCAAAGATCCAGCTTTTGTTTGGATGGATTTTTTCTAATGCTTTTATGTTCTCTACTTCAGTGATTTCCAACCCTGATCTTCCTTTCTTTCGTTTACTTAGGGTTGTTTTCTCTTCTTTTTCCTGATTTCTTAATGTAAGAGCTGAAGTCGTTCACTCAGGGCCTTCTCTCTTTGGTGCAGGCGTTTGATCCCTGTAGCCTTACAGGCTATCAGCTCCCTACGTACCGCTTTTGCCCAAATTCCAATTTGTTGTGTTTTCTTTTTGTTCAAAATATTTTCCGTCTCTCCCCATCTCCTGTGCGGCCCGTGGGTTATTTGGAAGTGTGGTATTTAGCCTGTAAGTGTTGGAGGCTTCTGCGATCTTTCTGTTGCTGATTTCTGATTGAGGTTCCTTTCGGTCAGGGAATATTTTTATGTGGCTTAAATTCTTCCAAAGTGAGCGAGACTCATTTTGTAGTTCTGGGTTTAGTCTGCGTGGTGGCTCTTGTGGGCGAGCGGTGTGGACGGTGCTGTTGAAGGCACATCCTTACTTCTATGTCCACTTCATCCTAATCCTGCCCCTCTTCTCCTGCCCACCTCTTCTCATTCCAGGGGCGTCCTTGGCCCGTGAAGGGTACTGGGGTCACCGCCGTGGCCTCCGACCAGCTGTGACTCGACCCCTGGGCCCACAGGTGTAGCCCCCTTCTCTGAGACATTCGGCCCCATGGGAGGTGAAGGACTGAGCAAACCTTGGGTTCTGTTACGAGGAAGTAGGGGGGCCGTGGCTGGTGGGGTCTGTTACCTTCTGTCTGACTGTCTCCCAACGTGGCCAGACATCTGACCGTGTCAGAGTTTTGATCACCCCCTCCAGGGGCTACACGGCAACTTCCGAGTGTCAGGTCACCAGAAGGACACTGGGGGCTCCGGCGACCTGCCCTTCGTGCGCCTCTCCCCACCTTGCACCGCCAGCTCCCCGGCACTTGCCGGGGATCCCGGGCCGTGTCTGGGGTCCCTCTGGGAGCTGTGCACCCCACTCCCACAGCTCTGTGGTGCTCACACTTGTGAGCACTGGCCTTTCGTCCCAGGGGCTCGACGAATCTTTTCTGAACTGAACTACAGCCCTGTTGGCGTCTGTCCTGAGCTCCAGGCCTGTCTGGCCCGTGCACGGTTTGTCCCAGCCCCGGAAAAGTGCTGTGTCAGCACCTCCGGCCCCTTCTTTCTCCTGCATTCTGGGTCTCGGGGAATGTACCTTCTAGAGCTGCTCAGGGCAGGATTTGGGGATGATCCTTTCTCTCCTAACCCCATATCCCTCCTGTCACCAAGCCCTGTCAGTCCTGTCTGATGACTCTCCAATTTTTGCTCTTTCTCTCCACCCCGGCGGAGTACAGGCCCCACCCCCGGATGGCTGCAGTGGCCTCCACACTGGCCTTCCTGTCTCCAGCCTCGGTCCTATGCCCGCTTTCTGCAGCCAGAGCAGGGGCACCCCCTGCGTAAATCCTTTCATGCTCCCTCTTCTAACTACTTGTCCTGCTTGTAAGGCCCTTCGCACCTGCCTCCTACTTATTCTCTGGCACCTGTCTTAAGGAGTGCTCTCAAACTCACTGAGCACAGGCCATGTGGGATTATCCCCACTCTCCCCAGCGGGACTGGAAGCTTGCTCTCAGCCGGAAGTGAGACTATCCTGGCTTCTGCTCCCCAGCTGGCTCACGGGTCCTCCCATCAGAACTCAGTCAAGCGTTACAGACCCTGGGAAAGGACCCCACCCCCGCCCCCTCTCCAGGGAGACCTCCCAGCCCCGCCCACTCTCCGGGGACACTCCCGGCCCCGCCCACTATGCTGGGAGACGCCCCCGCCCCGCCCACTCTCCCCAGCTCCGCCCTCTCTCCAGGGAGACGCCCCAGCCCTTCCCCTCATTATACAGGGAGATGCCCTCAGCCCCGCCCACTCTCCTGGGTTGACACACGTGGCTCTCCCCACTGTCACAGACCCTGGCCCCGCACTGTATTTGTCACTTAACAATGTCTTGTGGCACCTCTGTGCTCCAGGCCCTAGGGTAACAGGTGCCCACTCCTTGGGGCTTCTGTTTCAGTGGGTGTCAGGCTGGGGGGCGCCAGTGCTAAGCACACACTGATTACCACGGACACCCTGATGGACAGGTGCAGGGTGTTACCGGAGTAGCCTGAGGAGTTAGGGACGGCTTCCCGGAGGAGGTGGTGGTCGCCTGGGAATCCTGCGGGGGGAGGGCCTGGCAGGCAGATGAAGAAGGTGGGGGGGGGGACGTTGCCAGAGTTCCAGGCAGAGGAGCCCTGGGTGGTGAGGGGTTGGGCTCTCCAGGGGCTGGGAGAGCGTGTGTGGCAGGTGGGGTGGGAAGGGCGCGGCACGGAAGAGAGCCAGGCCGCGGGGGGCCACCCACGAGGACTTGGCTTTTATCCCGCAGCTCTGGGAAGCCTTTCCAGGGTCTGAAGCAGAAGAAGGGGCGGCACGGTCAGATTTGCGTTTTCCAGCGATTTCTGTGCTGCCCTGCGGAGGCGGGTTTGAGGGCAGGGGGGACGGCGGTGGGGCCAGTTAGGTGTGAGGGATGTGACTTGGGGCAGAGGGGCAGGGACGGAGGGAGGGCGATGTTGGGAGCTGTCACGAGGCTGGGTCACCAGGACCGGGGGCACACCTGCCATGTGAGGTGCTGGGGCTCTGGGGGGGTGGTGTGGGGGACAGAGAGGTGGGCGCCGCAAGGAGGGACACACGTTCACCCCTGGCTTTCAGGTGTGGGGCCCGGCGAGTGACCCACTGGACAGATGCCCTCGGGCTTGCTGACCCGCTTTGTCCGCTGAGCGGCCGTCACACAAGAGCCGCTCCTCGGGTGACCACGGGAGAGCCCCGCTATGGCCTTCCTCACCTGGCGGGCTTCCTGTCCAGCTGGTTGCCCCGGATGCCATCGGAGAGGCACAGGTGCATAGCAGTGACTGTGTAGGTGTGAGAGAGGGAGGGGGTGGGAGATGGGGGCCTCGCGCTTCCTTAGTGTTTGCGGCTCAGCTGGGGCCGTGGTCTGGCCGCCCCGCCACTCTCTGGCCCAGGCACGTGGAACACTGTCCTGCCACTGCCACATTATGTCCCCAGACTTCCCCAGAGGCTTGGGGTTCTGTGTTTGCCGTCGTGGGGTGTGACACGTGGAAGGCACAGCTCACCCACCCCTGGCCGCACTGCTCAGTCACTCATTCATTCATTCATTGACTCATTCATTCACTCACTCAGTCACTCATTCAGTCACTCATTCATTCACTCATTCATTCATTCATTCATTCATTGACTCATTCATTCACTCACTCGTTCAGTCACTCATTCATTCACTCATTCATTCACTCATTTGTTCACTCATTCGTTCAATCATTCTTTCAGTCATTCGTTCACTCATTCGTTCACTCATTCGTTCACTCATTCATTCACTCATTCATTCACTTACTCATTCACTCACTCGTTCACTCACCCACCACGTGCTGGGCTCTGTGGAGGCTCCGGGTGGGTCATGGCAAGAAGACAGGCGGGTCCTGCCCCTTGAGCTCACCTCGTGCGCGTCCGGACACCAGGGGTGCTGCCTTTAGGGTCAGCTCGCGGGCCCCAGCGCACGTAGCGTCCCCTGCGCCCGAGCTGGCCGAGAGGAGGCCCTTCCGGAGCCCACGTCTGGTGCTGCCCAGACACACACACCTTCCTCCCAGAGGTTCAGGGCAGTGGCGCCGGGAACAGCAGGACCTGACAAGTGCCTGAGACTCGTGAGCGGCTGAGCACAGCCTGGAGCCGGACGGGGAGCGCGGTGCCACCTAACGAAGATGCCAGGCGGGTGGGGTTGGTGGTGGTGTCTTAGTGGGATGCAATTAATGTATCTGCGCGGCTTCCTTTAATGAAATCAGCGAGACAGAAAGTATCAGGTACACGCTCACTACAACTGCGCTGAAACCGACGGTCTCAGCTGTGCAGGGAAAGCACAATGCACAGAGAAGACTGCAGTCTGCTAAACGTTAACGATACTTCAGGTAGGTGGCTTATACATTTTCTCCTTTATTGTTTTCTGTTCTTTCCAGATTTTTATATGAGCAAGCAAATATTACTATGAGAATTCAGAGAAGTAATTTTTTTTAATGTTTATTTTTGAGAGAGAGAGACAGACAGAGTGCGAGCAGGGGAGAGGCAGAGAGAGAGGGAGACACACAATCCGAAGCAGGCTCCAGGCTCCGAGCTGTCAGCCCAGAGCCTGACGTGGGGCTCGAACCCACGAACTGTGAGATCACGAACTGAGCTGAAGTCGGCCACTCAACCGACTGAGCCACCCAGGCGCCCCTGAGAAGTAAATAAAAACACTGAAAGCCTCCTATGTGTACAGGTTGGCATAGATTAGAAAAGTATTTCCAGGGATGTGAGAAGGGCTTGGTGAACACCGAGCCCCATTGGCTTCAAAGTTCTGGGATTTGATTTAATTCCGTGTGAGCTGAGAAGCTCACGCTCTAGTCAGACTTCTTTATTTGCTCATCTGTTAGTTCCCAAGTGTGTGGCATCCCTGCCTGTTCCTGGTGTTGTCCCCCACGCCGGGCACACAGACGCGTAAGGACAAGCCACTCCCGCTGGGAGTCCCTACAGTGTCGGAGGCTCATGGCAGAGGTCACGGCTGACCCTGTTTGGGGCTGTGGGGATCAGGGAGGGTCTCACGAAGGAGGCTCGTTTGAACAGGGCCTTGAGGGATGAAAAAGAGTTCTCTAGGCAGCGTATCGAGGGACACAGCGTATGCCACGTTGGGGATTACTTTTGGAGACGCCCACGTGCGCTGTGAGGGACGCCGGGGTCTGTGGATTGTCTGCAGACTGCGGTCCTCCCAGCCGCGGGGCTCAGGAGGACAAGGGTCGAAGGTCTGAGCACACACGTCATCACGACCCCGGGGGTCCTGGCTGTGTCTTCCCCCTTTAACCAAGACTCCTGTGTGTCCCAGGCCTCTTTGGAAAATGACCGCTCGGCCTCTCAGTACCGCCTGGTCCCGGGTCTGGAAACATCTGGGTCCTGCCTGGCTGGAAAGACGGGGCGTGACCCCCTGGATCTCTGTCCTCGGCCGCGAGAAGGTGACCCACAGCTGGAAATTCCCACGGCAAGTGTCGGTGTTGACAAGAGTCCCTGAGAAAGTGGTGGCCGGGGGGCTGTGTGCCGAGCCCTCGAGGCCTTTCCCCTCGGGCTCTCCTCCTTCTGTCCTCTGTCCTCTGTCCTCTGCCGCGGCCTCCCTGCCCTCCACGTGTCCCCTCCGTGCGGCCGGCCCCTCGGCCTTCGAGCCGCTGGCGGGCCCTCCCAGGGCTGCTCTGTCCCCCAGCTCCGCACACCTCTCTCCTCCCTCCTCCTTGTCGCCTGCCTGGCTCTGGGTCACCCCCTTACTTGGTTCCAAAGAGCGAGCCCCAACTTGCCCATGAGGGTGCTCAGAGGGGGCGGAGTCGGCGGGCGCGTCTCTGGACAGGCGTCTCTTCAAGGAGCCTGAGTCCGTGACGTGAAAGTGTGAAGGGCTCTTCCACTCCGGCTCCCCGCTCCTGCGTGAGCGGACACATCTCCAGACAGGGAGCCGTCAGGTTTCCTGCAGGAAATTAAAGACCCGGGCACCGCGCAGCGGCGCCCATCACCTGCGCGGCCCGCTGGCCTTCGCCAGAGGCTTTGCTTCCCGGGTGCGTGGAGGCCACATCTTTAATAGGATCCCTTCCCCAGATCTCTCTAAGGAAGGTGGACGCGTGTCTTCTAGATAAGCGAGCTCACAGTAAGGCTGGCGGTTCTCATTTCGGTGCGAGCCAGCGTCTCACCCCTTCTTATCTGAGTCACAAGGACACTGGGCCGGCACCGTCCTCGCCGTCTACACTGGGGAGCTGTCCTGGTGGGGGAGAATCCTTATGGTGAGTGCATCTGGGCCTCCGGCTGGTCTGGTGGACGCAGTGCTGGGCTCGCTTCCTCCTTGAATCTCTGATTCCTTGATTCAGTGCTCAACCCGTCAGCATCTGCTTCAGAGGAAGACAGGCCCCAGTCTAGCCAACATGGCCCCCACCTGCCTCGGTGGGTGATTGGGGTAGCTCTGAGCATGTAACCTGTTTTTGACTAGTGAGACATGGAGGACAGTTTTCTGGGACTGTTTTCCTCTATTAAAAGAAGATCCAAGATTGGTGTGTCTCTTTACTGTTTCTAGACTTTGAAGGGTGGTGATGGGATGCCTGGAGGCACTGCAGCCATCTTGTGATCATGAGGAAGTAGCCAACATGCTGAAGACAGTAGGGCAGAAAGTCAGAAACAACCTCTGTTCATGGGGACACATGCCACCAGATTAATGGCCCCTAGAACGATTTTAACCTCTCCAGTCCTCAATGTGTGGGATAATAAACGTCCTTGTTTTGTGTTTTTTTTTTTAAGTTTGTGTATTTATTTTTGAGAGAGAGAGAGTGGGGAGGGGGAGAGAGAGGGAGACACAGAATCCGAAGCAGGCGCTAGGCTCTGAGCTGTCAGCACAGAGCCCGATGTGGGGCTAGAACCCACGAACCGTGAGATCATGACCTGAGCCGGAGTCGGACGCTCAACCGACTGAGCCACCCAGGCACCCCAAATGTCTTTTAAGAAGAATTTTAAAATATTTATTTTTGAGAGACAGAAAGAGAGCACAAGTGGGGGAGGGGCAGAGAGAGAGGGAGACACAGAATCCGAAGCAGCTCCGGGCTCCGAGCTGTCAGCACAGAGGTGGACACGGGGCTCAAACCCACGAACTGCAACATCATGACCTGAGCCGAAGTCGGACGCTCAACCCCCTGAGCTCCCCAGGTGCTCCTCTTTCCAGCCATTTTTAAAGGGACCAAGAGGGGAGGGGCCAGGTGCAGAGAGCTATTTCATGACATTTCGGCGCTGGAGAGAATTTCCTGCAGAGACCGGGTCCCTTCGCCACCGTTGCCCCAAGTACAAATCACGCCTCTAATGCCAGCACCAGCACTGAGGGGGAGGCAGATACACCCAGCTCTCAGTTCTCCATGGTGATGAGGGACGTGGATGGTTGGAAGCAGCAGATAATCCCGAACCTGCTTTGAGTCACCGGCTTCCGCCGCCCCCCCACCATCACTTTTGTGGTGCAGCTGACAGACCGCCACGTGGATGCCACGTGGGTGCATGTGTCTCTTCTCCCGTCTGGCGCGTCACTCGGCTAAGCTGCTTCAAAATGGCCAAGGCTGGGCCACCGGAGGAGAGGCGAGAGGCTAACCCGCCCCCCCCCCCACCCCTGGCCAAGAATAGGGCCAGCCTGGCTGAGCTTGGCCTTGGAGTCGGGCTCCCGACACCCCTTGGGCTAGTCTGGCGTCGCCTCCCCCAGGACGGGCAGCTGGGGGTCCTGTGGGCGGAAGCGAGCGCCGCAGATGTCGCCCCCCCCCCCCCCGGCCCCGTGGCGTGGCCGAGGGCTCCTTTGCTCAGAGCGCCTTCCCGTGGAAAGCCGCGGGCCTGGCCCTTTCCCTCCCGAGCAACCAACCGCAGGAACTGGGTGTGGCTGTGCTCCCCGCATTCAGCGCCTTCGTGCTCCTGATGCAGTAGTGGAGGGCTCCTTGCTGTCCCCCCTCCCTCTCCGCCAGCGGGACACCCTCACGGGAGAGGGATGCACCGAGCAGAGAAGGAAGGGGCGTTTGCCTGGGACCCGCCGCGTGCCCGCGCGGTGCTAAGTGCTTCCGGCCCGTTACACCACGAGGAGACTGGATCTTTCCGGTTCGAGCGGGTCCAGCCTTACCTAGGAGATACTGGCTGCTTGCTTGTCCCTGGCACTCTATTCTTCTGGAAAATTCCTGTCTTCGTATCCAAACACACAGATCGAGTCCCTGCAGTCCCAGACCTGGGGGTCAGGTGTCTCTGGATCCTTGTAGTGTTGTCCTTTCTCGACACTGGAAGGTCCATCGGCCAAGATCCGTGGGTCTGACAGCACGTGGGACCCTAAAAGTTCTTTGTTGGGCAAGGGGAGGGGGATGGCGCTTTCCCTGCCTTCGTTAGGAGGTGGAGCAATGCCCCAGTGACCACTGACGGGGCCAGACGCGGGATCTGCCGGGGCTGCCCCTCCTGGCTGGTTCAGAAGCTTCTCTAATGGGGGCGGAAACCAGAAGTCAGTACAAAGCCACTGGCCTTACACTCCGGGCTCACGTTTGCCTGTGCTGGAGGCTTAATCGCCAGGTTTGCAGGACGAAAAAGAACTTGCACCAAGAAAAGAGGGTTAGTGGCTCACCAGGCCTCCCAGAAGCCCCCGCGACCACGGCCACAAGGAACGTGGGAGCCGCCTCTTGTCACAAAATCACAGGCTCAGACGCAAGGAGGAGGCGGGCTTTCCTGCATTGCATCCCCCCATTAGGGTCCTGTTGGGGGTGGGGCACATACCCCCCACCCCCATTAGGGTCCTGGTGGGTCCGGGGCACATACCCCCCACCCCCGTTAGGGTCCTGGTGCGTCTGGGGCACATACCCCCCACCCCCGTTAGGGTCCTGGTGGGTCCGGGGCACATATTCTCTCTGAGGTCTGCGGCCTCACCCTGGTGCCATTCTGACCTGGGACTTTCAAGTGCCCAAAGGAAAATGGCTGAGATGAGAGTGCTGGGTCTTTGGGGAGGACACGGGCCTCATGGGGTCCCAGCTGCTCGGTGGAACAGGGGGACAAGAAGTGACTCACAGAGGCAGCTGCACAACACCGGGCTCTTGGCAGGTGCTCCCCGGTGCTGGCCGGGTCTGACCGTGAGCCGCGGTCCAGGTCCGGTGACGGAGCGACGGAGGGGTGCCCCCGGTGGGCCGCACACCCTGCCTCCCCATCCAGTGACGGGCGGCCTGGAAATCTGGAGTCGAAATATTCTCTTCTCCCCTGACCCTCCCGCATCTCCTGGGCTTGTGAGCAGGAAGACAAGGTTCCCCAGGTAGAGGTCATGGCCAGGTCCGAAGGGCCCTCGGTCTCGAGACGTGCCCTCCAGGCTGCTGCTTACCGGCACCTTCTACCACCGAGGGCTCCCTACAGCCCGGCATCCATTGGTCTGTCAGAAACGCTTGCCGTAGGCTGCGCCGTGGCCCCGGGAAGTCCGCGTGGGGCTGTGCCTCTGCCCAAAGCAGGTTCCTCTGCTGCAGTCAACACCAGGCCGCAGGGCTGCGCATCCTCCTGCCCAGGACGGCAGACCCTCCACTCCCTGGCCCCAACGTTTGCGACAGGACTGTCCTTGAGTGGCCGAGTGGCCTCGTGGTCCAGGATGGGCGGTGATTTGTGGCTTTCCTGAGCTGGGATGGGAGTTCGCTTGTTGTAAAATCAGCGTTGGACTGAGTCACCGCTCGTGAGTGAGCCTAGCTGGCTGCCCTACGCCTACTCTGTGGGGACTCTGTGGCCCTGTGTTCAGCGTTACTTCTGGAATTTCCACAGAGTCCGGACGTGGAAGAGCTTTCTGGTTTGCTGCCTGGATCTTACGGCAGAAATAAAACACGAGAGAGGTAAACGTGGGGACTTGGCAAAACCTTTGATCCCTCCCTCCCTCCCTCCCTGTCTCTGCACATGTACACAGATGCACACACGTGTCCGAGGGCTCTCACGTGTGCGTGTGTTTGCCTGTGTCTGGGTCTTTCTGTCTCCAGGGCCTTCCAGGCTGGACACGGGCTTCCCCCAGCTGCTCCTACTCTTACTCCAGGGTCAGTGCCGCGGGAAAGAGGCGCGTGGGGGCGGTCAGGGCCCGGGAAGGGGGTGTGTGGGGGCGGTCAGGGCAAGGCAAAGCTACTCTGCCCCCCTCATGGCCACACCCGAGTGGGGTGGGCACAGCCTACGAGGCCACCCCACCATCGTGCATGTGTTCAGCGGGTGTAGTGTAGACCCGGTGTGCTGTCCCAGAGGCCCTCCCATTAAAGGCCCGTTGTGGCCACTGGGGCCCTGGAGGGTGAGGCCAGCTGTGCCCTGCCCGCTAGCATGTGGCCTTTGGTTGAAAGCAGAGAAAGGAAGCTCGACGTTGGACCCTCTGTCCAGGTGGGCCTGAGGTCTCTGGGCAGGTGGAGGCTTGTGGTCTTGGTGACCTGGTGACCCGCAGGTGGGCAGCTGTGGGACATGGACAGGGGCGAGGGTGTCGGACTTCATGGTGCAGAGCTCAGTGGTGGGGAACAAGGTCTGGTCTCGTGGTAGGGACAAGAATAACAGTGACACTGTCCTCATCTCTTGGACCGATGTTCAAGAAGGTATTATGCTCTGGTCCTCAAGGCAGAGACACCATTATCGGTGGAGGGGCGCATGCTGTGTCCTCAGGCGGGGGAGCAGAGTGGCCACGAGTCCAGCTCAGAAGACCTCCGTGGTTGTCCTTACATAAGGGCCAGGGGCCGTCAAGGTCTCTCCTGCAGACAAGGCCCACGCCCGCTGCCCTCCCCGCCACGGCCCATTGCCACCCACCACCGCCCCGCATGCCCGCCACCCACACCGTCTTTCCCCGCTGCCCCCTCAGGCACACTGCCCACCGTCCGCGCCCCTGCCCTTCCCCGCCCCTGTCCACGCCCCCGCCCCGCCCACTCCGTCGCGCCGTCCACGCCCCGTCCACCCCGCCCACCATCCGCGCACTCCATTGCGGGGCCTCTGCACCCCCCTCCCTGCACCTGCCCCAGGGATGCTGTCCGAATGATTGATGTCCGTTTCGATGGGAGCCTGTCAAGACACCACTGCCTTTCCAATTCTGGCTAAGCCGACTGCGGTTTGTCAGTCTCCCTGCACGGGTCCAGCTTGTTGCTTCCAATTTCGTGCAGTTTCCATCTCGCCTCCCAGCTTCCCCTCAGCCCATCTGATCCTGCTCCCCCTGCGGCGCTTCCGCGAGGCCTCCCGCTGCTGCAGGCTTGGCGGTCGGGCGGCGGCTTGGGGACTCCAGCAGGGAGGGCGGCTGCGGATTGTCACTGAGGAGGGACAGTGTCCATAGCAACCCTCCAGCTGCCACTGTACCAGGAGGGAAGGGGGCAAAGCAGGGAAGTGAGCCAGATGCCTGCCCTTCTGCATTATTCATATCAAAGTGCTGGGCACCGAGGCCGGGCTGCAGCCGGGGGCCTGGGCTTGGAGGGCACGGGGCAGGGGTGGGGAGCTGGTGGGGAGGGGTGGGGAGGGGCGCGGGCGGGGGAGGGCGGAGCTGGCAGGGAGGGCAGAGCTGGCGGGGAGGGGTGGGAAGGGGCGCAGGAAGGGAGGGGGGAACCGGGGGGGAGGGGTGCGGGGGGGGGAGGGGGGAGCTGGTAGAGGGTGGAGGGGGAGGAGGAGCTGGGGGGGAGGGGGGAGAAGGGGAGCGGGGGGGGGAGCTGGCGGGGAGGGGTGAGGAGGGGGGAGCCAGTGGGAAGGGGTGGGGAGAGGCGCGGGGCGGGGGGAAGGGGGGAGTTGGCGGGAGGGCAGAGCTGGCGGGGAGGGGTGGGGAGAGGTGCAGGGGGGCAGGGGGGAGTTGGCGGGAGGGCAGAGCTGGCGGGGAGGGGTGGGAAGAGGTGCAGGGGGGGAGGGGGGAGTTGGCGGGGAGGGCAGAGCTGGCGGGGAGGGGGGAGCCAGTGGGGAGGGGTGGGGAGAGGCGCGGCGGGGGTGGGGTGGGGTGGGCGGAGGGGGGAGCCGGCAGGTAGGGCCAGGGTGGCGTGCCAGGGACGTGCAGCAATCAATCGAGCGAGGAGAGGCCCCTTGAGGGGACCCTGGCTCTGTCCCTTGTCCTCACCTCACTTGTGGGCCTAGGCGACCTCCCATCTCGGAGAGGGAGGCCATCCGTGCTGAGAGGGCGGGGCCTGGAGGCCGCTCGTGGCCCCTCCGCCTTCTCCTCCTGCATCACCGAGGGTGGCAGCAGGGGTAATTCTTCCCCGATGGGGGGAAAAGTCAAGGAACCTGCCAGGAGGAGCTACCTCTGCGAAATGTTCACGAGGGTGCATCCTGGCCCCAGACGCACCCCTGGGCCTCCACGGAAGGAGGCAGGTGGTTGGCGGGCGGAGGGGGGGGCGTTCTGCCTGGGATCTCCCCGCGCGCCTCCCGGGAGCAGGGAGTGCAGAGCTGTGCGCACCTGCCACCAGCAGAGGGTGCCACACTCCCCACAAACCGGGGCAGGCCGCGTGAGCGGAGTTGGGGGGGGCAGGTTGGTGAGCACCAGCCCGCTGGGCCTCAGTCCCGGGGCCGGAGCTGGGCCGCGAACCCCCGGGCCCTCCCTGCTTTAGTTGCCACCGGCCAGCTGGGGTCTGGGGAGGGGCCGACAGCAACAGCTGGCGTCCAGGGCTCAGGCCTCAGGTGCCCGCCGGGCCCCTGGGAGAGGTGGATCTCGCGGTCCCCTGACTCAGGAGGGTGGTCCAGCGAGGGCGGCGGCGAGGGGCTCACTGCCTCCCTCCGCACCGGGGGCCTTGGCCCTCCCCGGGGCAGCTCAGGTGCCTGTTCTGGGCTTGTGACACTGCTGGGGGTGCTAGCTTCCTCTGAGCCCTTGGGACTGGGGCCAGGAGCATGCTCTGTGCCAGGCACTGTGGTAGGCACTGGGGAGGCCCCAGGGAACGAAGCAGACAGAAACCCTGCCCCCAGGAAGCTGAATCTCTGCAGGGGCAAGGGTGCCCTCACCCATGCTACTACAGCGTGGGGCCGGAGCGGACACACCCCTGTGACCCCGGACGGGCCCTGTCAGTCCTGGGCAGACAAGCTCTGGGGACGAGGCTGAGAGCCGTGCCCTGGCCAAGCAGGGATCTGCAGGGGCCTTCCCTCGGCCACAGCACGGTGACAAAGTGCTCTCTCTCCCCAGTTCTCATGCCCTCTCTCCAGACACGGTGTCCGCACCTTTGCTCTGAGCCTTGACCCCTCGAGTAAATAGACACGGCATCCGGACTGACTCATCTGGCCGGACGCGCCAGTTTTCCCCCCAAAGCTGCCGCAGAGGCATTTAACCGTGTCTGATGTTCACAAGCAGTTGCGCAGGGAGGCACGGACGGGCCGGGTCTGTGCGCTCAGAGCGGGGCACCTGCTGGTGTGCCGCGGGCGGGACCGTGGTGGCTCTGAGCCGGACGGGCCGAGCCCCCGTTCCCTGCGGCTCCACACCATCCTCAGGCCTCGCCCGGACCCGCAGGAGCCCCGTCAGCCCCACAGACCCCCACCTTCCCGCTCCTTTTGTCCGACGCAGGTTCACGGAGAAGCTGGAGCAGGAGGCCCGTTTTCTCGGCGGCGGTGGCTGCATGCAGGGGTGGCCGGTGAGTGGGCAGACCTTCTGGCTTGGAGCGGGCATCTTGCCTCCCGAGAACTAGAGCGAGCCAGCCACCTTCTCGGAACCGGAGCTCCGTTTCCTTGTCTGCAGAATGGGACGCTAATCTTACCCCATTGGCTTGTCGAAAACACCGGAGCAGGAGCCCGGCTCCAAGTAAATGCCCCAGGGCGTGGCTCCTTGCGCCGGGTGTCCCCATCAGAGCGACCCGGGTGAGGTTTCAGTTTTTCTCCAGCAAAGCAGGAGGCTGGAGGGGACAGCGTGGTGCTGAGGGGTGGCCGGGAGCTGCTGGTGGGGGGTGCCATGGCCTTGCCTTACCCGTTCTCTGTTGAGGCCTGGAAAAGGCTGGGTGGGTTTTAGTTGTGAGCCCCCCGCCCGGGCATCTGGTCATTCGGGGACCCGGGAGAACTTTGCTCACCGGTCAGTGCCTCCTATGGCCAGTGGCAGGTAAGGGGCAAGCAGCGTGTCCGGGGCCAAAGTGCCCTGAACTCCCGTATCTGCAGACCCGCTCACTCCCTGCTTCCGTGCAGGTCTGAGTGCATGTGGGGAGGGGGGGTCGGGGGAGGTGCAGGGTTGTGTGTGTGCCTTACAATGTACACCATAAGCTCCTGTCACCAAGGGGCTTGTGGTGTGAATTACACACAGGGAAAAGACATGCACAGAGACAGCTACGGCACAAGGCGTGAGGTGAAGTCGTCCCCAGAAAGACACAAGGAAGGTGCTAAGGGAATTCAGGAGGGGATGATGTCACGCTGGGGGAAGGGGCAGAGGAGGGGAGGTCTGGGACGGCTTTGCGTGCTCGCCTTAAATTCCAGTAGGACCGGATACGGAGTGGGGTGGGGGTGGCATTCCCGGCGGCACGAGTGGGAAAGAGCGGGAGTCTAGGGTCAGAGGGGTCCAGGTCCAAATCCCCGACTAACTGGTGACCCAAGCGAGTCACTTAAACCTTTCTAACTATTGGTTTACAGAGTGACGGCATAAAGGATGGGCACTAGAGCCTTCCTGACCTGCCTTTCGGGACTGCTGGGAGGTGGGATGGAGTAGTTCATGTGCGAGTGCTGTTCGGACCCTGGAGTTGCTTTTATTATTAAAATAATAAGGCTTCTAGATAAGAACATGGTAATGGCCGCACCTGGATGGGCTAGTAAGCTGTTTGGTCCGATGCCCCAACCGTCCAGGGTCTGAGGGAGGGTGTGGTTGACTTTCTGATACTGTCTCTCCTTGGAAGGTTAAGGATATCCCTTAAATGCCAAGCCTTGTTATTTTATTTCTCTCTCTCTCTCTAATGTGTATTTATTTATTTGGGGGGGGGGGAGAGAGAGAGAGAGAGAGACAGAGGGAGAGAGAATGCCAAGCAGCCTCCACACTCAGTGTAGAGCCTGACGCGGGGCTCAATCACAAACTGAGATCACGACCTGAGCCAAAATCTAGTCAGATGCTCAACCAACTGAGCCACCCAAGCCCTCCTCATGGGATTTTCTAAAAACTATTATTTATCCTATATCTAAATTCCATCCGTCTATCCCATCCATCCACCCACCCTCCGTCCACCCATCCCTCATCCATCCATCCATCCATCCATCCATCCATCCATCCAATAAACCTTTATTGAGTAGATCCTTGCTTAGCTCTGGGGATACAGAAAAAAATGAGACCCCTTCTCTGTGCTCATTGAGTTCGCAGTCTAGTGGGAAAGACAGCCATATAAGCCACAAATCATCACTTTCCTTAACCCCGTTTTCAGACAGTTCTACCTTTGGCAGCAACAGTTTCCACAGAGCACGGATTATGGGACTTCAAGGTCAGTGATCTTAGGTATCATCTCTTCTATGTCATTCATTTCACCGACGGGGAAATCGTGGTGGTTATTTGTTGTGGAAAATGCTACAACGTCCTCTTGTTTGCTTCTGAATGACCTCTCCTGGATTTTAATTTCAGTTCAGTTCACCTTTATGAAACATCTACTATGGGCAAGATCTGCAATTACAGTGATGGACAAGACACCATTTCTGTCCTCAAGAAGGTCACAGTCAAGGGGGAAAAGGACACACAAACAGGTAACAGCCACACTGCTTGATAAAGACGGGGGTAGAGCACAGGGCGTGAAAGTACAGAAGAAGGGCCCCTGATCTGGATTTGGGGAGCTCAGGGGAGGCTTTCTAGAAGGAAGACCTGTGAGTCATCTCTTGAAGGGCAAAGAGAAACCTGTTAGATGAAGAGGACAGAAGGGCATGCCAGGCAGAAGGAAGCATGGCTTGTTGGAGGACCCGGAAGCGGGTATTATTGGGGCTTAAGGAGGGAGGCGGTGGGGCGCGAGCGGAGAGGAGGTGGGCGAGGGGCAGCGTGGTGTGGGGCTGGTGGCCAAAGGCCGTCTCTTCCTTCCCGGGCTTGATGAGCGCAGCCTCACTCGCTTCCCCCGAGCCCAGAAGCCCCACCGCACCCGCTGGCCTTCGTCCCTGAACAGGTGCCCCTCTATCTATTGTCCCTTGCTTTATTGAGCTTTGCAGATACTCCATGTTTTTACTTTGCAAATGGAAGGTTTGTGGCCACCTGGGTCGAGCAAGTCTATCGGTGTCATTTTCGTAACAGCATTTGCGCCCTCTGTGTCTCTGTGTCCTATTTTGGTAATTTTTGCAACATTTCAAACTTCTTCATTATTATATTTGTTATGGTGATCCGTCATCAGCGAGTACGACTTGTTGAAAGTTCGGATGATGGTTAGCAGTTTTTAGCGATAAAGCCTTTTTCAAAAAGATTTCAAGTAATCTCTATACCCAGCATGGGGCTTGAACTCACAACCCCGAGATCGAGAGTCAATACCCCCTGACGGACTCAGCCAGGTGCCCCGCGATAAGGTATTTTTAAATTAAGGTACATACGTTGGTTTTTGTAGATAATGCTATTGCATACTTAGTAAACTATAGCGTAGTGTAAACATAACTTTTTAAAAATAAAGTTTATTTATTTTTGATAGAGAGAGAGAGATGGAGAGAGCGAGCGTGCAGGACAGAGCATCCCAAGCAGGCTCCGTGCTGACAGCACAGAGCCTGACGTGGAGCCCGGACTCACAAACTTGGAGATCATGACCTGAGCCGAAATCGAGAGTCAGACACCTAACCGACTGAGCCCCCGGGCGCCCGGAGTGAACAGAACTTTTGTGTGCAGGGGGAAACCGGAAAATTCATTGGCTTGCTTTCTTGCGATATTTACTTTCCTGCAGGGGGCTGGGACCGAGCCCGAGGCGTCTCTGAGGCGCCTGGAGAGGCCGATTCGCCTGAAGGAAGAGCCCATCGTGTGGCTCAAGCGCCACCACCCCCACGAAGCCTCAGTGTGCTACCTCCGCCTTCAATGAGCCGTCCTGTCTCCACCACACTTGGGATCTCGGTCGCGGCTCCTTTTCATCCATGAAAGTATAGCCTCTGTGGTGAGACCATAAGCTCCTGAGGGCTGCCTGTGATTACGTTTAGTTTAATAAATACCAAGAAGACCGAGCCCTACTGATGTGGATTTCCGGACACGTGGAAAGTGCTGGGGCTTTGGGGTTGGATTTGATTCTGGCCATGCCACTAGGTCCCCGTTAGTAACTGCGGGCAAATTTTAACACCCGCCTGCTGCCTCAGTTTCCTCCTCTGTAAAATGGCTGATGGCTCCAAGTCACCGGTTGTTCTGAGGACCTGGGTGTAGCTGGGGGCTGGGGGACGGGCTGGGGCTTCCCAGCAGGGGGGCTTCGGCCCGCAGCAGTGGAGGGCAGGCGAGGCGACAGGCCAGGGTGGGGGAGCTGATGCCATCCGGGCCAGGCTGAGCAGCTCCCAGTGTGGTCCGGTGGGCTGGCCCGCGAATACCCGCTCGCATCTGTCCCTCCCCCCAACCCCGAGAGGCGGGGACCCTACTTTTATCTTGTTTTTTCGGGGGGGAAGCTGAACATCAGAAGGTAGTTAGCTGCCTGTGGTCGCGTGGCCACCGTGTGGCAGAGGGGACTCCAGCCTGGGCTCTCGGCCACGAAAGCCCGGGCTCTGCGCTCTCCCCACTCCAACAGGGCGGCCGCGTGGAGGAGCCGATTCCGTGGCTCCGCTGTCCAGCTCCAGCCATTTCCAGAAGAGTCTGCAGTGGACCTTCGGCTCTGGCACAGTTTGGTCCCCCCACGCTGTCCGTGACAGCAGGACATGGTGTAACAGTCCTTGTCTGGATCCAGAGGGCACAGCCGGGAGACTCGGAGGCGGGAGGCTGGCCCAGAAGGGTCAGCTGAAGCGGGAGGCAGGTCACGGTGCCGGAGGGGCACAGAAATGCCCAGGAGCCTGGCCCTGAACAATGATTCTCACAGCCCAGATGCTGTATCTGGCACTGAGAACCGATGCTAACGGCACGTTGGGCTACTAACAACTAATTTATTAGGAAATCATTAAGCCTAACAGGTGCTTTGTCTGGGGATGGGGGTGGGGGGAGAAGAGCAAGAAGACAGAGGGGAAAGGGAGGGAGGGCAGGGCATGCGGAGGGCGGGTGGGCTCTGGAGGGCCTGCACGGCCACGGGCAAGCACGGGAGACGCCAGGCTCGGGTCTGACCCGGGCGCTATGACTGGTGCCGGCGGGGTGGGGGTGCAGGGGGAACGACCACGTCGCTGGTGAGAACAACCACCATCGGGATTATTGTGTGCAGCCGTACTCGGGTTTCTGGGGTTGTGGCTTAGATTACAAGTAATATTTAGCTCTTAATCGCAGCCAACAGGGATTGCAGAGGTGAGGCTGGCACGCAGAGGGCTCTCTGGCCCGTTTGTTGGGAGCTCTGTCCACTTGCAGCTCGGCATTCAAGAGAGCTGCTTTAGAAACCCACTGTGTGTGTGTGCATGTGTGTGCGCGTGCACACGTGTGTGCACACGAGCATGCTTGTGGGCCAGTGCTCGCTCACCTAGGTACACACATGTGTGCACATACCGGGGTGTATGGCTCTCCTGCCTTTCCCCTTCCTGGACAGAAAAATCATTTCTCCCTCTGAAACCCCGGCTGTGCCTGGGGATCCCGTCACCTCCCCTTCCTCACTGATCCCTAAATCAGCTGCGGTTAGAAGGGGAAATGAATTCTGCTCTGCTCCCTTCTCTTTGGAACTCCCTTTGCACACAGTGGGAGCTTAATAAATACTTGATGATGGCTCTGAACCTGGGAAGCGGGCAGCTGTTCCCAGCTCTGACTCTCAGGGCCCCACAGGGCAGATCAGGTGGGGGAGTGGCCACGGCGGGGGGGGTGGGGGTGGGGATGGGGGGGGTTTCAGTCTTCCTGCCAGACGCTGTGGTGACGCCGCAGCGCCCGGGAGCTGGTCTGTTTCACACGCCCTGCTGTGGGAAGGCCGGTTTTCCTGCAAGCCTTCTCTGGGTCCTTCCCAGCACGCGGGCCACTTCATGGAGGACCCGCTTTGCCCTGAGCAGCACAGTGGAAAGGCCTCCGGGCGGACGGGATAAGCAGCTGTGGGTCCCGCTGACCTGGGTTCAAATCCCAGCACCCTCCACCGGCCCGGTGACATCTGGCAATTTACTTACCTGTGCTTGTGTGATCTGTTCTTCAGTTTTCATCTGTAAAAGGAGAATGATGACATCATTTGCATAGGGTTGAAGTGGGGGGTGGAAGTAACAAAGCGGCGCCTGCACGCTTACTGCCGGCGTTCAGTAGGTGAGCTTACCCACCTGGGGTCGGGAGACTGGGGGGCCCGTCTGCTCTGTGACCCCTGGAGCTGTAGCTCAACGTCTCGGAGCATCAGGCTGTGAACTGGGGACACCAGGCCCACGTCCCCGGGCGTCTGGGGTCGACCTGCGGTAGACCCTGGCCGGTAACGACCGGCGGCCTGCCCGCCCCACCCCCGCGTCAGGGTGCGCAGCCCCCTCCTTGCGAGGCCCCGCTCCTCCTCCCCAGCGCGCCGCGCGCGCGCACGTCCCCGTCGCCTCGCGGGCTTGTGCCACACCTGTCGCAGCCGAGAGGGCCGGCCCGGGGTGGGGGTGGGAGGGGCGGCGGAAACTACAGCTCCCAGCCCTCGCCGCGCGGCCCGGGCCGGGGGTGGGGGTGGGGGGTGGGAGGGGGGGGTGGGGGTGGCGGGCCCCTCCCCCGGGGAGGAGCCCGCGCGGGGGCGGAGTCAGGAGGCGGCGGCGCCCCGAGCCGAGCCAATGAGCCCCGCTGCCACCAAGTGGGCTGGGCCTGCAGCGGAGCGCTGGCCGCGGGAGGGGAGAGCAGAGCTGTTGAGCCCGCGAGGAGCGAGGCTGAGCCTGGCCGTGCGCGCTCCCAGAGGGCCGCCTCCTGAGACGGAGTTCCTTCCCCGCTTCTTCTTGCCCCAGGCCCCTCCTGCCCAGGGCCATGCACCCCTGAGTGGCGGCGTCTGGACCCCGGGCAGCCCCAGAGAACCGGAGCCGGAGAACGAAGACGGGGCCAGGACACCTGCTGGGGGCTTGGATGCCCGGCTGCCTCTGAGGACATCTTTGGAGCGAGGGTGGCTTTGGGGTGGGGGGTTGTGCCGCAGGGAATCCAGCCAGGCCCCAAGATGGACACTTCTGGGCACTTCCATGACTCGGGGGTGGGGGACCTGGATGAAGACCCCAAGGGTCCCTGCCCGTCGTCCGGGGATGAGCAGCCGCCGCCGCCGCCGCCGCCGCCGCCCCCAGCAGCCCCCCAGCAGCCCCCGGGACCCCTGCTGCAGCCTCCGCAGCAGCCCCAGCAGCAGCCAGCGCGTCCCCTGTCTCTGCTCGCCCAGGTCCAGAGCCAGCCCGTCCAGCCCGGCCTGCCGCACTCCTCACCCACGACGCTCAGGGGCCCCCCTTCGGCCAACTCCACCGCTGCCCTCCGCCCCTCCTCCAGGCAAGGCAGCCAGTTCAATCTCAATGACCACTTGCTCGGCCACTCTCCAAGCTCCACAGCCACAAGTGGGCCCGCTGGCGGCGGCCGGCACCGGCAGGCCAGCCCCCTGGCGCACCGGCGGGACAGCAACCCCTTCACGGAGATCGCCATGAGCTCCTGCAAGTACAGCGGGGGGGTCATGAAGCCCCTGAGCCGGCTGAGCGCCTCCCGGAGGAACCTCATCGAGGCCGAGCCCGAAGGCCAGCCCCTCCAGCTCTTCAGCCCCAGCAACCCCCCCGAGATCATCATCTCCTCCCGGGAGGACAACCATACCCACCAGACCCTGCTCCACCCCCCCAACGCCACCCACAACCACCAGCACGCCGGCCCCGGCCCCGGCCCCGGCCCCGGCCCGGCCACCTCCACCGGCAGCGCCACCTTCCCCAAAGCCAACAAACGGAAAAAACCAAAACATTGGCTATAAGCTGGGACACAGGAGGGCCCTGTTCGAAAAGAGGAAGCGTCTCAGTGACTATGCTCTGATTTTTGGGATGTTTGGAATTGTTGTCATGGTGATAGAGACCGAGCTCTCTTGGGGTTTGTACTCAAAGGTAGGGCTGCAGTTTCTCTTTATACCTTGAACAAAAGGAATATGTAGGTAGCAACAGAGAGAGAGGGGAGAGAGAGAGAGAGAGAGAGAGAGAGATGGATGGAGAGGAAAGGGAGAGAAGATTGATGGAGGGCGGTGGTGGGGAGAGGCGTTTGCTCAATTAGATGGAGCGCTCGAACTTGGCTTGCTTTCCCAACCCCGGGAGAATTCATTCCTCGCCTTCTGGGGGGAGCACCCCCCGTGCACTGTGTCTGTTGCAGACTCTGTGCCGGGGAGGTTGAAAGAGTCCCTTCTGAGAAACCGTTTTCCTCCTGGCTCACGCGAACCAAAGCGGAGCCCAGCGGCTTCACGCACCAATTAATTACACTCTGCCTTGATGTGCCTGCCAGTCCCCGCGACTCCCCCTCCGCTCCCGCCCTGCTCCACTCCATTTTCCCCAGGATGGAAGAGAAATAAATGTCTGGGTGGGGGGTGGGGACTCCATGCCTGTCCCTTCTCTGCGGCTTCTCCCCCTCTTCCCAAGTTTCTCTTTTCCTCCTCGTCCCCGACAGACTTTTGGGCAAAATAGAAACGCACCCGTGACCCGAGTCTCCCGGGGGGGGGGGGGCACGGGTGAAAACAGGGGCGGAGGGAACCCGCGGTCCTTTCCCTCGGGAGAGAGCACTCAGAATAAAGCTGCTGCCGCCTGACGAAAATGGCTACAGGTGTCCCCAGCAGAGCAGGTGGGTGCCGCCGTGGCCTGAGCCCCGGGGAGCACCTCTCCCTCAGATGGGCTGACAGGGCTCCCGGATCAGTCAGGTGGAGCGTGTGCGCAGCCGGGGCGGCTGGTGGCTGGGCTTCAGCCTCAGGCTTGGAGATCACGGCCTTTGGCGGGGGCGGGGGTGGGGGGGGTGGTGGTGATTCCCGGCAGGTGGGTTCCTGCCACGCTCGGCCTGCTGGGGGCCCTCGTGCTGCGGGCTGGAGGGCTCGGGGGACCCGGGCACTCATTGGACAAGCGGATTTCTTCCCACTCTACCCCTCACCCCCGATTTGTTGTTGGGGAGGAGGGTGTGTGAGTGCATGTGTGCGTGCTGGCCTGTCCCTTGGATTTCTCTTCCTATTTGTCATTTCGGGCAGGGGGTGGCTGGGAGGGGTTCAGCTGTTGGAGGTTTCAAATAGAGCCTGTTTCAGGCTGGGCCCAGCTGCTGTGGGGCTGTCACATTCCTTGTTGAGATGCAGCCGCAAAAACCTAGGAGGTGCTGATCGGATTTCCCTGTCCCCAGCCTCTCTCTCCAGCAGGGCACGGGCAGAACCGTCAAGCCACCTGAGTAGCCAGGACCTAGACTTCCTTCTGTGCAGAGGGTCCCCCAGGGCCCCAGCTGCTCAGAGGGGGCCGCCCCAGCTGGCTGCATGTCCGTAGCATGGGGTTTGAGCCCCTCAGAGAGCAGAAGTGAGTGGGGTTCCCGGCCGAAACAGCTCACTTAGTCATGCCCGAAGGCTGCAGCTCTCAGGGCCGCCTGGGGGGGGGGGGCAGGGCGCTGGCGGGGGGGGGGGAGGGGCTGTCCCCCTCGGCGGGGCTCTGGCTCCTTCCGGCCACCCGTGGGGACCAGGAGCCGTCACCGAGGGAGAATGATGAAGGCCCCGGGACTAGGAGGTGGGGGGAAGGGGAGAGACCAGCACCCCAGTGACCCCGGGGGTCGGAGCTCTTCGGAGGACCCGGCTTGGGGCAGGTCTGTGCGCGTGGTCTTCATGTCACAGGAGGGTTGCCACTGGCAGGAGAGGGGCCAGGGCAGGGAGAGGGCCTCACCCGGAGCCGGAGGAAGCGGGGTCCGGTGTGGAGCAAGGGTCAGGGGGCCAACGGGCTGGGTGTCCCCCGCTTCTAAACCGTTGGCGCTCAAGGCGGCACGAGGGGTTATGACCAGGAAGGTCCTGCTGGGCCCAGCTGGTGCGGTGGCTGCCTTGTGTGCCCCTGGGACAGCCCTGGCTGTAGAAACAAGGCTCCCTTTAACCCGCTCCCCTGCCTGCCAGCCTTCCCGTCTGCCGTCTATTCGGGAAGCAGCATTTCCTGGGGTCTCCCGTGTCAGGGCCCGTGGACCCAGGAGGAGGAAGGCGGCTACCCCTCTCGTCCCAGACACAAACAGGATCATTTTAGGGAATCAGAGTGAAGGTTGGATCCCAGCTCGGTCGCTTCCAGAGCTGGGATCTCGGACAAGCCATGTAACTTCTGCGAGCCGGTCCCCCAGCTGTCAGTGGGGAGAGCGAACTTGCTAAGTGTAAGGCTCCAACACGGGGCCTCATGTCATTGTTATTAATAGTGGTGATGAGGGCAGAGAGGTCTTTCCCACCAACTCTGGCTCCGGAATCAGCTGGGCCCTTGACAGACTGGGAGCTAACGCTCGTCAGTGGCGTGAGAAGTTGCGTCTTGTCGGGGAGAAGTTCTGAGAGGGGCTGGAAGCACCTCCGATCACGGGTGGGTGGTAGGGAGGGCACGTCTGCCCCCAGGCTCTACCGTGGCCAGCGGGTTTGGGGGAGGAAGGAGTGTCGCCAGCTGGGAAAGCTGGGCTGCCCTCTCTTTCGCTGGAGATCTCTGGGTGTCCGGGTGGCTTTGCTGACCCGTGTGGACGTAGTCCAGGCGGGCTGGTAGCCGTGCACTGGTGGGGGGCTTCCCGCTCACGGGCCCTCGGAGGGGTCCCCGCTGCTTCCCCGAGTGATTGAAGGCGGCTGACGGGTGCCAGACCTGCAGCTTTCTGGAGCTCTCTGTTTTCCTCCACGGGGCTGCGGACCCCCCTTTGCGTCTTTGGCCGATACTCGTTGCTGGGGGAGAATCTGCCACGTGGGGCTGGCTCTCTGGAGACGGAACCTGGCCCTGCCCTGAGGCTCAGAGTTCGTGCAAAAGGGAGCCAGAGTGAGGAGGTGAGAAGTCGGCCAGGGTGGTCCTCGGTCCCCTCCTCACAAGCCTGAGGTGACGCGGCGGGGGGGGGGGGAGGTGGGCCAAAGCAGGGTCCAGATGGCAGGAGGGGCGGGGCCATGAGTCCCCCCCACCCCGTAGCAGACAAGTGCCCGAGGCGACCCTCGTGGGCTCCGACTGGTTCCGGGCTATCCCTGAACTGGACGAAGAGTCTAGGGTTAAAAAAACAAATAGGTTCTTTACGTCAAGGGCGTAGACACCGTGGCAGGGCCGGGGTTAGAGGTCCCGCCGAGAGGTCCCAGGGATGTGGTCTGTCACGTCTGTGCCCATCAGGACGGAGGCAGCGATGCTTTGGGGACGCCCTGGCATTCCGTGCTCCTCCAGACTTGGTCTGAGGCACACCTCCGGCCGAGCCGTGTGCACCGGGACCACGGGGCCCGGCCCCCTCCATCCCGGAGCCGAGGAGCCCCCGGCCCCGGCTGGCCGGTCCCGTGGGGGCCTCCTCGCAGGGACCTCTGGTGTCGGCTGTGACCACCGGAGGGGGGGGGCAGAAATGCTGCTGCCACAAGGCAGCCGTCTCCGTCCCCGTGTGTGCCCAACCTCCCGCCCCTACCCGCCCCCGGGCTCACCTCCCTGGCAGAACTGACCGCTGCCGGGGGCGCCGCTGCTCTTCCCGCTGCCCCTGCCTGGCCTTGCTGTGGGGGCCGCCGCGGCCACGGGTCCCCCTGGCCCGTCTCCTCCCACGCGTGGCCTCCCCCCACCCCGGCTCCGGTGCTCCTCCTCCTTCAGAACACCTGGGTGGGGGGGAGGCAGGCTTCTCCGCACGCCCAGGGGGGCCTGGGCTCCTGGCCGTCCGCGCTGCGAAGAAAACGGGGTCCCCTCGGGCCGACTTGTGGGGTGTCTTTGCTGACCTCACAGAGGTCAGGGGGTCCACCCTCGGCCTCCAGCCCGGATGACCGAGCAGGTTCGCGGGTCCCCGCGCGGGAAGCCCCTGTCTGCATAAGGGCGAAGTGGCAGCCGGGGTGACCGGCCCGCGCCTCCTGCCAGACCCGGGAGCCGCGTTGGGCGGGTAGGCGGCGTGTTTGCGGACAGCGGCCTCGGGGTGCCCGTGCCTGTGGTTTCCGGTGTGTTGGCGCTGCTGCACGGGACGGAGCCCTCCGGGGACCCTCCCGCGTCACGGCCTGCAGGGCGCGGCGGCAGGAGGCGGGAGGGTCGGAGCCAGGGGTCTGTTTTGCGCCGAGGTCACGCTGAGTGTCTTGGCCCAGGGAGGACTCGTGAGCCGCCCTGAGAGCGTGGAAGCAAGGCCCTGCTCCCACCCAGGGTGGTGGCGACCTTATTTATGAGCTTCGCGACGGCCTACGGCTGAGTCAAACGTTTGTAACCCCAGAGGGGACGACTCAACAGTACCTGCTTCCCCTTGGGCATCGTCACGCTGTTTGTAACCGTCCGGGAGGGACTTCGGGGTGCCTGCCCCCCCCACCTGCCCCCCAAGCAGCGTCCATCGCTGGGCGTGTCTGCTGTGCAGGCTGATCGGAAAGCCGGGGGACCCCCTCGCCTGCCCCTCACAGAGCTTTCGGGGAGGGGCACTGGCGAGGCCGCGGTCCAAAGACCGCGAAGGTAACTTCAAAACATCGAAGGTAAAGCAACACAAACCGAAAGGAAATTCGAGTAACCACCGTAGAGAAGCCGCGGCCTGGATGGAAATGTAAAATCAGAAGACAGAGCTTTGGTTCTGTGGCAGTTATTTGTAAAGCACATTTGGGGGAGAAAATGAGTACGTATGAGAGAGTGAGGTTGTGAGGGGGCAGCGTGGAGGCCCCGCTGTGCTGGCTCAGCGGCAGGCCCGCCCTTCATTCGGACCTGTTTTCCTTCTCTCTCTTTCCAAACCCCAAAGGGAGAGGGAAAGAATCAGTCATTCCTCTTTAAATAATGAGGGGGGGATTGGGAGGCCACGCTGTTCCCGGAGCCGCGGGGAGGAAGTTCTGGGCCTTTTCTTCTGCGGAGGAAAGTCTGCAGGAGGAGGCCAGGAGGAGGCCAGGGTTCCGCGGCGCCCCCGGGCTCCCCCCGGCCCCCCAGGGGCTCGGCTGCAGACTGACTCCCGAGTTGAGGCCTTTCCTCGCCTGCTGCTGCCAGAGAAACTGTTTATGATTCCGCAGAGAGACAGATCTAGGTGGCCAGGCCGGAGACCCGCGTGCCCCACACTGGGAGGGAGGGAACTGTACCGGGGAGGGGCGGGGAGAGCGGGGCAGGTGCAGCCTGGGTGCCGGGTGAGGTGGTGGACAGGCCCCGGGGCGGTGCTGGAGGCCTGGCCGTACTGCCCCCGGGTGATGATGGACAGGGCGGGTGTGGGGGTTATAGACAGAACGAGAGCTCTCGCTGTGAGGCTCCCCGCCCCCCAAACCTGGCGCCAGCCCCGGGCTCTGGCCCCTGCCCTTCCTCGGGAGGCCTCTTCCTCCGTACCGGCCACCCGGGTGCCCACTGGGGGTGACCGTGGGCTCGGCTTGTCCACTGCTCACGGTTTTTCCGTGCTTTCAGCTCCTCGCGACCCCACCGTGGCCCTGGGGTCGCTACAAGCCGCTCTGTTCGCAGGTGGGAAGTGGGGTGCACAGGGGTGCGTGGGCGTGCCAGGTGCCCCTCTCAGGAGAGATGGTTCTAGATCCAGAGCCCAGGGCCCCAGCACCTGCCGTCTCCCTGTGCTGAGCTGCCACAGGCCTCTGCTGGGGGTTTGAGGGAGGGAACCTCCAAAAGCTTCTCCGTCCTGGTTCTAGAATTGCCTTCTTCATTCACGCTGGAGGCTCAGCTTCCTACCTCGGCGGCGTGAGGCCGTGTTTGGCTCTGTGAGCGGCAGTGAGTGTTACAGAAAGGCTTGTCTGCTTCCCTCTTGCTTCTGACTCGCCGTGCAACTGTTGTCAGGGCCCTTCACCTCTCTGGGCCTCTGGTTCTCCGGCTCGGAAACGAGGGCCGGGCCCTGGCGCTGACCCCCCACCCCGTCCCAGAGCTTTCTGACCCCACCGAATGTGCGTCTGTGATGTTCCACTGCTAAGACCACACAGGCCGCCGTCCTCCAGCTCTGTCCTCGGCCAGGCCCGCACCCAGGTGCCACCCACCCAGGCCGACCGCAGCGTCTACTGGGGAGGCTCCCTGCGGACAGTCCCCGAGGGTTAACCAGACCAGAATGGGAGGGTCACGGGCAGGGGCCTTTCTGGGAACGAGGAGTCTCAGGAGCCGGGGCTGAGGGATGCAGAGGCCAGGAGGGGAGCGGAGCAGGGAGGCCCGGGAAGGTTGCTGGGGCCACGTGTCGTCCTAGAGGCTGGAAGCAGGGAGCGGGATGCCTGCACCAGGGACAAGGGCGTGGGGGCCGTTTCATGGCGAGTTGGCGGGGGCCCTGCCCGCTGCACTTCTGTCCCCAGAGTTGTGACGCATCGGCACGGCCGACCTCCCAGCGTGGCGGTCAAGGGCTCGGGCGCTGGGTTTGAGTTCCGACTTGGAATGTGGTGGTGGGTCCTCAGGGAGTTTCCTGGATCTGAAACTCACTTCTCAGACGGCAAGAGGGAATCTCGGCCCTGCCCGTAGCACGGCACCCGGTGCAGAACCGGGCGCGCACTCAGCCTTGACACGTGCCACTGCTGCCCTGGGGAGCCCCGCGCCGACATGGCGCTCCCGCCGACCCACAGCCACTCGGAGGACCGTGGGCGCGCAGGTCACCTCCCACACCGGTGGCTCTGGACCAGGTGAGCACGTGTGGCCTGTGCCCCCTTTCTGATGAAACCGACGGCCCCCCCTTGGACGACAAGCCCCGGTCATGTTCCCGGACGGGTCTGCACGGGCGCATCTGGGCCGTGAGAGGAAGCAGGACGTTCCCCGGGAGGAGGGGCCGCAGCGCTAGCCTGGCCTGGGCTTCTGGCCTCGTCTCGTGGGACCCAGTTTTGCTCACGGTCAGCAAGCTGTGGCCTGGGCACAGCTGACCGGGTGTGGCCGTGCAAATGGGACAGGTGGAGAGGGAACAAAAATAAGCCTATGGAGTCAGGCCAGAGGCCGAGCGTCCAGGAGGAAGGTCAGGGGGACACACGATGACCAGGCAGAACGAGGCCGAGAGCAGGGGCGGCAGGGAGAGGGCCAGCCGGGGGGGCCGCCTGGGACAGAGCCAGGGGACCAAGGAAGCGCTGGGGCTTTCTCGTGTGACTTCGAGATGACGGGCTCTCCTCTGAGACCCGTGACAGGGAATTCGGGGATGTGGGGCCTGTGGGTTGAGGCTTTCTGGGCTCTGGGTTGCGGCGGGCGGGGAGGTCGTGCCGGGGTCAGCGCCTGCCCCGTGTGGGGCACGTTTCCCCCCACGGGGCTACTTGGTGGCGAGGTAACAAGAGTTGTATTCTGAGCGGGGCCCCGGCAGTGCTAAATGAACAACACGCAAGTGATGTGCGAAATAACACGCACGTTGGCACCTGCTATTTTGAGGCCGCTTGCCGGGCCTTTTCCTTAAGGGACGGGTGTGATGCTGTGTCAAGCAAGCGGGCAGGTGCCTGAAAGGTCGCTCCCCCGGGGGCTGGACTGGCTGGTGTCGGCCCTGGAGAGCGCCCGGGCCCCGGGCCGGCGGGCGGCACCCGTGGGAATCGTGGTCTGGTTCGGCTTGAACTCTTAGGCCTTAGGCCTTGGCAGGCTGGCGGCCGGCCTGGGGCAGCCCCTCGCTGCCGGGTGACCGTGAGGCCGGCGCCTCAGACTCTGCCAGCCTCGCGTTCCCCGTGTGCACGTGGGGCGAGCGTGCTCGTGGCCCGGCGGCCTCGTGGCCCGCACCCCCGCCCCCCCGCCCCCGGTGGCCCGCGAGGGGAGTCCTTCCTGGCCGGGCGCCTGCTTGGCTGCATCCTCGCAGGGATTCGTGTAGAGCTGTTCTCCTTCGTGAGAAGGTTCCTGCTCTTGACGACCTGGGGCTTAGCCATGTTTTCTCTTTTCCGGCCTCTACTGGGTCGGGGGTCGGCTTGCTCAGCCAGTGCCCGAACAGGCCCCCACGTGGCAGTGCCGGGAGCCGCTGACCGAGGTGATGTCGCCTTCCTCCAAGATGAGGGCTCGGGCGGGGTGCGCCACCCTCGGTCGGGCCTTTGGTCGGGCCTTTGGAGGGGCTCCGAGCGGCGGTGTTGTTGGTGGCGTGACGGGGGGGCCCGGGGGAGCCGGTGGCTACCTGGCCGGGGTGGAGCCTGTAAGCCGGGCAGCCACGTGCCACGGCCCTGCAGGTGTGCTGGCCTGGGTGGCTGTGGCCCCTGCCCACCTCCGTGAGGGGGGCAGAGCAGGGGCCACGGGCCTCCTCGCAGGACGGCGAGGCCCAGGGAAGTTGTGCGACTTGTCCGAGGCCTCTCGGCGTGGCCAGCGGCCAGGGCGAGGCCGGGGCCCAGTACGCCTGCTACGGGGAGGCCCCGTTCCAGCTCCCAGGACTGCGGGGGTCCGCGCCCGTAAGCACCGCGTGAGCCACGGGGGACTCTCCTCTGGAATGTGTTGCTCTCCCCCCACTCCTCCCGAAACAGCTCAGCCTTCCACCACGGATCTGTCCAGCTGTGTGGCCTTGATCGGTGGCCTCTGTCTGGAAAGTGGGACTGTAATTCCTTTTGCTGAGGCTGGAGGTGGGCGATTCAGCATGGCTTAGACCCGGCCCCAGGGGGCTCCTAGGCCCGCGCGGGTCTCCGAGGCCTGCTTTTTCTTCCCGGAGACCAGTGGCCACGGGATCCCACGGGATCCCTCAGCTGGTCCCGTGACTCCCTGCCCTCCTGCTCTGGGCTGGACCAGACGTTGTCACTGCTCCCGGAGTGTGGCGGTGCTGAGCCGGAAGGAAGGACGTTCGGCATGAGACACAGACCCACAGACCGGGTCCGCCCTGCCCGCCGGCGAGGGGCAGGTGCCTCAGGGGGAGATGGAAAGTCTGGAGCCAAGTGCAAGTCCGGGGTGGAGGCTGGGTCCCGAGGGTCTCCTTGTGGCCGGGCAGGGCCGCCTGTAACGCTCCTGTCCAGCAGCTCGGAGGAACACGCTGCTCTCATGAAGTGGAAACGTCTTCTCTTTCCATAAAAATGACAACAAAGCAACGCAGTCTTATTCAGGAGTGAAGACGAGGCCAGACCGGGACATGACTCAGGGCTTTCCTGCCTCTTGTCTCATTCAGTCCTCATAACAGCCCCCTCGAGTGACAGATGGCCCGCCCGAGGCTCAGAGAGGTCAGGAGGCTTGCCCCGGGCCTCGCAGCCAGGAGGGAGTGGAGTTGTGGTCTGAACCCACGAGCGCCCTCAAAGCCCACCCTCCTGTGTGGCCACCTTGTGGCCTGGCCCTCTCAAGCCAAAGTGCTTCTCCTGGAGGCGTCCACCCTGCCAGCCTCGCCACCCCCCCCCCCCCCCCCCCCGCTCCGGCCCAGGCCCTCCCATGGGTGATTGGAGCTCGGGGGAGGGGGAGTGCCTTGGGTTTGGGAGGAGGGATTTGTTCACTTTCCAGGAGCCCCGGGAGGCTGGCAGGGCAGGCTGGGCTCTGGGGCCGAGGTCCCCCAGGGGGACAGTGTGTTCTTTCCCCGCATTCCCATCCCCTCTCTTGGGCTTCCTGGCTGTGCGTCCGTGTGGGGGAGGGGGGGTGGTCAGCCTCTGGAACCTCGGCCTCCAGACCTGGGGGTGGGGGTGCCGTGACTCCACCCTCGCCCGGAGGGGAAGTGCCCAACACTGTCATCGTGTGATCGGAAACGTCCAGACGCATGTGCTCACCAGAACCCAAATTGCGGGGCCGCCCCCGACCCCCTGCTGTCTCTGTGCAGCCACCCCCCTGCCTCGTCCCGTTCGTGGAGCCCCAGTTCATGGCTCGTTCTCCTCTGTCCGTCCTGCCCATGTCTGTCCCAGGAACCCAGCCGCTCCCTGCCCTCTGCTCCCCGACCCTCGGTCTCCAGTTGTAGCTGGCTCAGGAGGCCGACAGGTGCTGGTGTCCTGCCGGGCTGTGGGGTCCAGGACTGACCAAGCAAGACGTGGGGCTCACGGGCGGGCTGGGCGGGGCAGAAGCAGGTGCACGAGGCCTGCTGGGTCTCCGTTCCTGCCTGTCCTCCCCCTACCTCCCCGTCTCTCATGTGCCCGCAGCCGCCTCCCAGCCGGCCCTGCTGCATACGTTGTCCAGGAGAGCCTGGCCCTGAACAGCCTGCCTCCGTCACTGCCTGCGTGCGTGGCTTTGGGCGAGTTGTCTTGGTGTTTCTATTCTTACCCTTGGGGGTTAATCAGAAACCCTCTTTCTGGGGCAACTGTGAGGATTGAATGGCACACCCCACAGGCAGAGCACGTGATGTGGTTTGGGCCCGCGCTGAGTGCCAGTCGGGAGCGCAGGTGCAGAGGACGTCCCTGCGCTGGGGTGGGGAGGCTTGTCTCCCGGCCTCGGTTTTGTCATCTGGCAAATGGGAGAGGTGAGGATGGGGCTGGAACAGCCACTCCGGTGGGGAGGTGAGGCCCAGGGAGTGAGCCGGGGAGGCTGGGGTTCCCCGAGCTGGTCCTCTTCCGAGGCCCCCTGTCCCGGGAGTGAAAGCCTGCGAAGGCATTGTGGCTAAGTGGATTTTGTCACTCGGGAAGCAGCTGAGAGAGACAGGCCCTTCTGGCCAGCCTCCCTCCCTGCTGCCTCCTCCCTGCAGGCCAGCCCTTGGCGTGAGGCCTGCTCACTCCTGAGCTCTCCTAGCAGCAGGGATTTAATTACTATAATGTAAGTAGCCGTGGCTTGAGGCCTTTTGGCGGAAGGGAAACAGATTTGTCTTCTCACTGGGAGAATAAAAATCGATGGGAAGGAAAGGACATGTACCTTCCTGGGGCAGTGGGGGGGGGGGGGCACGTGTGCGGTTCAAGGACCCTTGCTACTTGGTTTTTGCCTTCCGTGGCGGCCAGGCCGCCTCTGTTTCCCCCGTGATCCTGGGAACAGATCAGCCTACCACACGAGAGCCTACTATGTGCTAGCACTGCCCCTGAGAAATTTGCAGCTGAGTAGGCACCCCAGCAGGAAAACAGATAACTCTGTGCATTTGGCGGATGTGGTTGAACGTCTATCATGGGCCAGATTGTTGGAGGCTCTGCAGACAGAGCGGGGAAACCACAGCAGACAGAAACCCCAGCCTCCAGGAACTTACGTTTCAGTAGGTGAAACTGACAGTAGACTTTGTAATATACCTGCGAGCTCCGTTAGATGGTGTTAAATGCCCTGAAGAAACACAAAGCTGGGTGGGGAGGCAGAGAGGGCCTCCCCAGAGGTGACATGTGATGAGGGGGTTTTCCGGAGCTGAAAGAGGAGGAGGAAAGAGGCCGGGTCGGGGCCACATCTGAGCGTCTGACGGCCACGCCCGTATAGACCGAAGTCGGGCCACGTCTGGAACTTCACACCGTCCGGGAGCCGTGTTAGAGAAGGTGAAAGGGAAATGTGAAATTCACGTTAATGTTTTTTTATTTAACCCGATATAGTAAAAATATTACCACTTCAACACATAATCAATGGAAGGAATTGCTGAGACAGTTAATTTCTGCTTTTCCTACCGTGTCTTTGAAATCCCGTGTGCGTCTCACAGCACCCTCAGTGGGGCACAGATCTTCAGAGGAAGTCCCAGATCTGCCTTTAGAGTTCAAAATTTGTGGCTAAAAAAGTAGACTTGGACACCCAAGTTGTTGCAAATAGGTCTACAGCTTTCCCAATAAATGAACGGACCATCGATTTTCAATGTAAATTATCGGAAATGAAATATACTTAGAAATCCTGTTGCACGGGCCACGTTGCCAGGCTCAGTGGTCTTGTGGCCGGTGTCCATCTTGCGGGAATTGGCTCTTCCCCCGGGTGAGGTGGGGTCTCTGAGGGGTGTGGTAGTGCTGGGGAAGGGGCGGCGGGGAGACAGAGGAGAGTCAGGAGAGGGCCAAACAAATGTGAGAAGACTGGGGGGAAGGTGGGATTTGGGGCTGGACTGAGGTTTGAGGTGCGTCAGGGGGTGGCAGCCCCAGAGGTGGTGGGAGGTCACAGGACGTGCCCGGGGCGTGGAAGGCTCTGCCTGGGCCCCCGCGCCGTGACGGATGGATGGCCCCTGCTGTTCATTCCAGGGGACGGTTCGTGGCCACCGGCCACATTTCAACAGCATTCACGTCAGTTCTCTGTTCCTCCGACACCACCACGATCACGGGTCGGAGGCCGTGGGAGGTCGCTGGGGTCTTTCTGGGCCAGAACCATGCTTCAAGGTCAGGTTTCCCTGCCCTAGGCTGACCCCAGAGCAGTTCGATGAATGAAAAGGGTCCTGAGCGGTGGAAAGCACCCCTAGCATGGCCGAGATCTGTGTTTCTAATTTTCCCGAGCATCACCTGACCAGGGCGTGGGGCGGGATTAGGGAGAGGCCTCACCGCGGCAGGGCCTGCCAGCCTCACGCTCACCGCCGTGTAGCCCAGTGTCCAGGGCTCTCTGGGACCATGCACGGGGCCGCCGTACCTGCCCCCTGACGGCTGGGTGGGTGGGGGGGACTCGGGAAAGGGTCTACACCTCCTCGCTCCTAAGGCCTCCTCCGTCGGTCTACGCGTGCTGGGACCTGGGCCTGGAGGGCGAGGGTCTCAGGACCTGCGGACCGGGGCCACTCTGCTCCGGCAGCCCAGGCCCGCTGGGACCCTGAGCCTTGTCGGGACTTTGGTGATTTAACGTCGGGGTCTGTCCACGTGGAGAAGGGGGTGACGGTGCCTGTCTTGCCGTTTTGTGAGGTGGTGTTGATGCGGGACCTGACTCGGTGACCGGACACTTAGGAAGGACTGGCCCTCGGCCCTTCCTCCTTCCAGGGCGGCCGGTTCGTTCCCCATCGATGGGGAGAGTGAATAGCGCCCCCCCCCATGACACCTGGGACCCAACCCCTTGCCTCTAGGTCAGGGCTGCCCAACTGCGGTGACTTTGCTCCCCAGGGGCACCCTCAGCGGTGCCTGCTGACATCATCGGTTGCTGCGAGTCGGGGAGGGGTGTTACATCTCGAGGGGCGGTGGCTGGTGGACACCCCACCACACGCCACACCGTCCCCACAACAAGAATCGCCCGGCCCCACATGTCACAGAGGTTGGGAGACCCTGCTTTGGGGGACTGGCCCTCCCCGGCTCTCAGGCGAGAACCGGTCGATGCTGCGTCGGACCCTCACGACACCCTCTGCTCAGTGGCTCTGGCCGGGGCGGGAAGGCCCGGGTCAACACTGGCCTCAGTGGGCGTTTCCTTGGGGAAACGTTTCCTTGTGGAAACGTGGGCGTTTCCTTGTGGGGGTCTCGCGGTCCCCCCACAGGCCAGGTCAGGTCCGTAAATGGGACAGCAGTGTCTCTGAAGCCACCTGGGGCCAGGGGCCGCTCGGCCAGCTGCGACGTGCTGACCAGAGGCCATGGGACTGACTATAGACTTTCTGCCCCAGCCCTGAATGACACTTCGGGGGAGGGAGAGCCCAGGACGCCCCTGCCCCTGCAAGGCTGCACGGTGTCCTCCCAGACCTGCTCCGTCTGGCCTCTTGTTTCGCATTTCCTTGAGCACGTGGGGCTGGTCTCCATCTGGGACGCGGAGTTTGCAGGAAAACGCAGGGCCATTATTTCTGCACCGCGTGAGCGGGAGACAGAGCTGGGTGAGCAGACCTCGCAGGGGAGAGTAGGGTGCGCCGGCCCGGGCATTGCTAGGATCCTTCTGGGTTCCCCCGTGGCCACGACGGGAGACGAGTGTTGCTCTGAGCTCAAGACCCCCGGGAGAGGCAGGGCTTGCAGCCGGGGAAGGGTCCGCACCAACATGTTGAGGGGCTGAGGACCCTCTACCGGGCAGCCTTTCACTGACGCCCGCTCTCTGCTGGGCACTGGTCTCGGAGGGGGACACAGGCGGACAGCACGTGGTTTGGGGTGGTCAGGCCACAGCGGGCGGGCACCGGTGGCAGGTACAGCTTCGTGCTGGGGCCACGCCCGTGCCTCTTCATGTCTGGAGGCTTCTCGGAGGAGGTGAGGGCTGGGCTGGGCTGTGAAGGAAGGTAAGGCTTTGTGGGACAAAGGAGAAGGGACAGTCTGGCTGAGGCCCGAAGCCGGAGAGTTCCGGGTGTTCTCAGGGAGGGGTGGAGGACGTGGGTTTTTCCAGAAGTGTTGGGAACAGAAGGCTGGAAAGGGGCGTGGAAGCCGGTCACGGGGCCTTGCCCAGCAGGCACTCGGGTCTAAAGGCTCAGAGAGGGAGGGAAGGCCTTTGAGCGGCACAGCAGTGTGGCCAAGCCACGGCAGGCTCGTAGGAGGGCCGAAGCAGGAGGCTGGCCGGGAGGGCCCTGCCAAGGTTCCAGGGAGGAAGTCGGGGCCGAAGCAGGCTGCGGTGGGGGCAGGCGGTGTGGGCTCCCTCCCCCCCCCGCCCGTCTCCGCCCCGAGTACCCCGGTTGTACGTGCAGGTCGCTGCGGGCTGTCCCGTCCCCGCTCAGAGCCCGCCCGGCCCAGAGAGCAGCCGCCAGCCCGGCGTCGCCCCCTCCTGCTTGTTTTCACAGCCCCGGGCGTGCCAGGTCGCAGCCCGGCTGGTGGGCTGTGAGGCCGGGCGAGCACCTCAGTCCCTGTGCCCGTGAAATGGGGTAGTGATGCCTGCAGGGTGGTCGTGGAGAACGCAGGTGCAACGTTCTTCGCCCAACAAACGGCCACCATGTTTCATCCGTGAGAGGTGGTGACAGACTGGCCGTGATGAGGTGGGTGGGGCAGGACTGTGTCGCCTTTATTGTTTTTAATTTCTTTTTAAATTTTTTTTGAGAGAGAGAGAGAGAGAGAGAGAGAGAGGGAAAAGTGGGGCTCACCTGAAGCGGGGCTCAAACTCACAAACTGTGACCTGATCGTGACCTGAGCCGAAGTCAGATGGTTAACAAGTGAGCCCCCAGGCGCCCTGGACCCTGTCGCCTTTAAAACAGACACAGGTCGGGGAAGGGGTTGCGATACGGAGTTTTGTCTTGGATGTGTGGGCTCTGAGGGGCTGGGGGATCCCAGGAGGATGTCGGCAGGAATCGGGCCACGCCGGGGTCTTCTGCTGGCGTGGTTCACTTCCCTCGGAGTCAGCGCTCCAGAACCCCAGCCACACCGCCGGCCAGCCCAGCGTGGTGCCCGGGAGGGGGGGCGACACGGCCAGCCCGGGCTGAGTCCCGAGGGGCAAGGGCCCTGGCTTTGGGATCGATAGCCTGATATCCACGCCGGTTCCGCCCCTCTCTGCCTGTGCGACCCGGACAGACACGCGGGTTCTCTGCAGGGCAGTGTGGGCGTCACGGGGATCCCCTGGGGTGAGGGGTGTCGGTCGCCCCACGGTGCCCGGCACAGAGGTGGGGCGGGGGCAGGGAGGGGTGGCCCGTGAGGAGAACCCAGGGCACAGGGTGGGGGGGGCCGGGGGGCGTGAAGGTGTCAGGCAAACCGGGCCTCGCCTCGGGCTCTGCCCTTATTACCAGGATGGCTTTGTGCCTCTGTCTCCACCCGTGTGTGGGGGCGGGGCCAAGGACCGGGTTGGGTCTGGGGGCCACTGTGATGCCTGCCTCTGGGCACGGTGACAGTGATGGGTCTGGGTGGATAAGCGCCGGGACGAACTGAGGCCTAGTTCACACGCATCCCTCCTATGGGGCCTACTGTGGGCAGATCGGGCAGGACTGCCCTGAGGGGCGGCCTGGGGACTGCGGGGGCCTGAACCACCCGCCTGTGCTGGGCCGGGGGAGGCGGTGCCTCTTGGGCTGGGCTTCCTCTCTGCTCTTCTCCTTGGCTGCCTCTCCAGAGATGAGACCTGGCCGGTGTGGACAGGTTGCATGGGCAGGGGTGGGGCGGGGGTGGGGCAGTGCAGACGGCCAGGGGGAACGTCTTCTGCAGAGAGGGTGAAAAATGGGGGTGCCTGGGCAGCTCAGGTCATGATCTCACGGTCTGTGAGTTCGAGCCCCGCCTCGGGCTCTGTGCTGACAGCTCGGAGCCCGGAGCCCGCTTCGGATTCTGTGTCTCCTTCTCTCTCTGCCCCTCCCCCGCTCATGCTCTGTCTCTCTATCAAAAATAAATAAACATTAAAAAAATTTAAAAAAACCGAAACAACTAAGTCAAAGTCAGTCTGCCTTTTATTGTTACCACGTTCCAACTCTTCTAGATAAGGTCGGTGATAAAATTCTCCCGGAGAATTCTCCCTCCTCCCGCGCTGTCTGTGTGGAGATAGTCCAGGAGAGGGAAACTGGCGGGGCGGCAGGGGCAGTGGAGGTGATATGGAGACTGGGCGTTCATGACCCCGCAGGGAGGAGGGCAGGGCAGGGGTGAGGCATGTGGGGTGCGGGTGGCTGCCGTGAGCTGGGGCCACACGGGCCCTCAGACGTGGCCAGGACTTGGGACAAGGGTGTGTCCCACCTGCCGGCTTCCAGAAGGAAAGCCCCAGCTGGGCCGCCGCTGTCTCCCGAGGAGGGGGGACAGGAGACAGGCTGGGGCCCACATTTTCCCACCTTGCATAACAGGGCGTGCGTGAAGATCTAAATGAGCACTTTCAGAGTCTTATTACCGTGATTTAAACAGCGTTGTGGGAGGGCCCACGTGGAAGGATTGTGGGAGCTTCTCTCTAGACTGGATAGGCTCAGCGGACGTGGGGGGTGGGGTGGGGAGGGTGTCCCCGGGCTGGCGAGGCGCTGGGCCCCAGGACCGTGTGCTCGGCCTCTCTTCCGCCTGAACCCTCGGAGGCTCTTTGCCAGAGACAGCAAGGCGTGGTCTGCTCTGGAGCCTGACACCGCGGGTCCCGCTGTGCCTGAGGCACACGTGTGTCAGTCACTGGGGGCCTCAGTGCACCTGTGTGACTGCCTGAGGGGGGTGAGACCCCCCTTCTGGGCCTGCTCCCCAATGCAGGTGCATCTGGTTCCATTTGGAGCCCATTTGAAGCCAGTGGGTGGGTGAGCGGCCAGGCTGCACTGAGACCGTAGGCCCTTCCCAGAAGCTCGTGGCGCATGGCGACGTGGGCAGGATGTGGAGGAGAGGGTGGGGTGTGGTGTAGGAAGGGGCAAGCAGGTTCCATCAGGGGTCTGCCCTGAACGATTGGCACTAACTGCCCGACGGGCTGTGTTGAGAAGGATTCCAAGGTGTGAGCTTGGTGGGGAGAGTGTGGTGATTGATTTGTGATGTCTGTCCTGGGCAAGGAGGGATGCAGGGGTGGGAAGGGGTCTGCTCCCTACCCCTGTGCAGTGGAAACAGCGTGAGGGGCCCGTGTTTGATCCTGGTGAGCAGCTGCCCCTCTCTGGGGCCAGCCTCCTGAGCCCCAGGGAGGGGTAAGGACGAGCTGCAGAGTGGGATAGGGAGGAGCCGCAGGGTGGAGTGAGGACGAGCCGCAGAGTGGGGTAAGAACAGTCTGCAGGGTGGGGTAGGGAGGAGCCGCAGGGTGGGGTAAGGAGGTTGCCCTTCCAACATGACGGGGGACCAACGGAGAGGGCGGAGTGAGAGCACTTTGCGAAGAATAAGCAGCGATTCAAGCCCAGGCTGGGGCCCCCATTGTCGCCCAACCACCCAGGGACCCAAGATGACCTGATGATGGTCCCATCCGCCCTCTCTGCCTTCTCTGCCCCCTGGGACCAGACTGCTCTCTGGCGGAGTGAGAGGCGCACCTGACGCGGGGCCCTTCCTACCTCCGCCAAGGTGTCAACAGAGTGGCCGTCCCGAGACCCCAGGAAAACCCCCCCAACTTCACATTCTGGGACTTCACGTTGAATGAGGAAAGGACAGGAGATCTCTCGCCGTGATTCTTACTCTCCGTTAAAGGTAGCAAAATTGCTTTATAGGCTCCAAAAGCCTGACGAGACCGTACGTTTAATATGCATGATTATGCAAATCTGTGCCGGCACCTGATTTGCATCCTGGGGGGCCTGGAGGAGCGTGCGGAGCGTGAGGGTGGGGGGCTGTGTGTCTCTCGGCCCCTGTGCCTTCCCTGCTGGCCTCTCTGTCCCCCTGCCCTCAGCCCAGCGGGCCTCTCACGTGCAGGGGCTTCATGGACCCCCAGCCCCCCCTCACGCACACACGGCTTTCCCTGAGAGTCCCCGGGGGCCACCGCGTCTCTGAGCGGCCGTGTCTGCCGTCTGCATCATAGGCTTTCCTGGGTCGCTGCGGGCAGTGTGGCCGAGAGCCCCTCGTGGATGTCCCCGGCTGTCCCCCGGGCACCTCCGGGCATCGCTTCCCAGGGTCTCTGCCCCTGGCTGCGAAGCGGGCCCTGCCACCTGCTCCTCCCGCCCTGGGCCCTCGCCCAGCCCCGGGCTGCAGGCTTGCTGGCACCGGGAGGGCGGCTCCGTGTCCCGGAGAAGGGGGTCTGCACGGCGGCCACAGGGCGAGCCCAGCCGGGGAGCGGGCATCTAGCTCCCGCAGAGGCTGAGCAGCTTGTCGGGGCCGCGTACGCAGTAGGCGCCGAGCTTTGCGGGCCGGGGCTCCTGCTCGGCGTGCCGACCACGGACACGGAACGGGGCTCGTGGCCCCATTTACCGACCTCCCCGTGGAGCGGCCGGCCCTGTGCAGAGCCCCTCTCTACACACGCCATCGCATTTACAGTCACCGCGCTTCACGCCGTGTAGACTGTAAGCGCCAGCGGGGATCCCCCCCCCCCCCGCGATGACCAGGATGGGGGGGGCATCCTGACCCTGGTGCTTTGCTGCCTCTGCTGACACCAGACCCTTCCCTTGAGGGTCTTCATGGTGAAAGAGGCGTGAGCACGTGGTGGGTGACGCGTGCCAGGAGAGAGGTTTGGACCAGGAACAGAGTGGCACAGACAGGAAGTCACGGAGGCCCAGGGAAGGTCACAGAGGGTGGCCCTGAGCCCCGTGGGGATACCAGACGCTGTGTGGCACCTGGGAAGAAGCCAGCACAGGGCGCGGGTCGGCGGCCTGGAGGGGGAGTGGGGGGCTTTCAGGCAGGTGGGTGACTCCAGATGTCGGGTCCATTCGGCCCCACGCGGGGGGCAGTACTTGGTGGGGTGGAGCCGGCCTCCTGCCACCAGCCCTGCTCAGGGGGTCAGTCTGGGCAGGAGTGGGGTGTGACCCCCAGGGGCTCCTCTCCTGGGGTCATAGGGTCAGCAGGTGCACTGGGCTCCCCAGCCTGGCCAGGCCCCCCTGAGGGCCGGGGGTTTGCCTGCAGGAGGCCACACGTGTTCCTATATCTACACCTGCTCAGACCCAGGAGTGGGGGACCTGGGGTTCAGAGAGGGAAGTGATGTGCCCCGAGAAACACAGCCGGTGGAGAGGCCGACTGACCCCGGGCTTCTGGTCTGAGCCTTCCGGTCCCTCCCTCACTTACTGGCTCCCCAGCCTCCCTTCTCCTCCTCACCTGCCTCCCTGCCCTCCTCCTCCTCACCTGCCTCCCTGCCCTCCTCCTTCTCCTCACCTGCCTCCCTGCCCTCCTCCTTCTCCTCACCTGCCTCCCTGCCCTCCTCCTCCTCACCTTCCTCCCTGCCCTCCTCCTCCTCACCTGCCTCCCTGCCCTCCTCCTCCTCACCTGCCTCCCTGCCCTCCTCCTCCTCACCTGCCTCCCTGCCCTCCTCCTCCTCACCTGCCTCCCTCCTCCTCCTCACCTGCCTCCCTCCTCCTCCTCACCTGCCTCCCTGCCCTCCTCCTTCTCCTCACCTGCCTCCCTGCCCTCCTCCTTCTCCTCACCTGCCTCCCTGCCCTCCTCCTCCTCACCGCCTCCCTGCCCTCCTCCTTCTCCTCACCTGCCTCCCTGCCCTCCTCCTTCTCCTCACCTGCCTCCCTGCCCTCCTCCTTCTCCTCACCTGCCTCCCTGCCCTCCTCCTCCTCACCTGCCTCCCTGCCCTCCTCCTTCTCCTCACCTGCCTCCCTGCCCTCCTCCTTCTCCTCACCTGCCTCCCTGCCCTCCTCCTCCTCACCTTCCTCCCTGCCCTCCTCCTCCTCACCTGCCTCCCTGCCCTCCTCCTCCTCACCTGCCTCCCTGCCCTCCTCCTCCTCACCTGCCTCCCTGCCCTCCTCCTTCTCCTCACCTGCCTCCCTGCCCTCCTCCTCCTCACCACCTCCCTGCCCTCCTCCTTCTCCTCACCTGCCTCCCTGCCCTCCTCCTTCTCCTCACCTGCCTCCCTGCCCTCCTCCTCCTCACCTTCCTCCCTGCCCTCCTCCTCCTCACCTGCCTCCCTGCCCTCCTCCTCCTCACCTGCCTCCCTGCCCTCCTCCTCCTCACCTGCCTCCCTCCTCCTCCTCACCTGCCTCCCTCCTCCTCCTCACCTGCCTCCCTGCCCTCCTCCTTCTCCTCACCTGCCTCCCTGCCCTCCTCCTTCTCCTCACCTGCCTCCCTGCCCTCCTCCTCCTCACCTGCCTCCCTGCCCTCCTCCTTCTCCTCACCTGCCTCCCTGCCCTCCTCCTTCTCCTCACCTGCCTCCCTGCCCTCCTCCTCCTCACCACCTCCCTGCCCTCCTCCTTCTCCTCACCTGCCTCCCTGCCCTCCTCCTTCTCCTCACCTGCCTCCCTGCCCTCCTCCTCCTCACCTGCCTCCCTGCCCTCCTCCTCCTCACCTGCCTCCCTCCTCCTCCTCACCTGCCTCCCTCCTCCTCCTCACCTGCCTCCCTGCCCTCCTCCTTCTCCTCACCTGCCTCCCTGCCCTCCTCCTTCTCCTCACCTGCCTCCCTGCCCTCCTCCTCCTCACCTGCCTCCCTGCCCTCCTCCTTCTCCTCACCTGCCTCCCTGCCCTCCTCCTCCTCACCTGCCTCCCTGCCCTCCTCCTCCTCACCTGCCTCCCTCCTCCTCCTCACCTGCCTCCCTCCTCCTCCTCACCTGCCTCCCTGCCCTCCTCCTTCTCCTCACCTGCCTCCCTGCCCTCCTCCTTCTCCTCACCTGCCTCCCTGCCCTCCTCCTCCTCACCTGCCTCCCTGCCCTCCTCCTTCTCCTCACCTGCCTCCCTGCCCTCCTCCTCCTCACCTGCCTCCCTGCCCTCCTCCTCCTCACCTGCCTCCCTGCCCTCCTCCTCCTCACCTGCCTCCCTCCTCCTCCTCACCTGCCTCCCTCCTCCTCCTCACCTGCCTCCCTGCCCTCCTCCTTCTCCTCACCTGCCTCCCTGCCCTCCTCCTCCTCACCTTCCTCCCTGCCCTCCTCCTCCTCACCTGCCTCCCTGCCCTCCTCCTCCTCACCTGCCTCCCTGCCCTCCTCCTCCTCACCTGCCTCCCTCCTCCTCCTCACCTGCCTCCCTCCTCCTCCTCACCTGCCTCCCTGCCCTCCTCCTTCTCCTCACCTGCCTCCCTGCCCTCCTCCTTCTCCTCACCTGCCTCCCTGCCCTCCTCCTCCTCACCTGCCTCCCTGCCCTCCTCCTTCTCCTCACCTGCCTCCCTGCCCTCCTCCTCCTCACCTGCCTCCCTGCCCTCCTCCTCCTCACCTGCCTCCCTGCCCTCCTCCTCCTCACCTGCCTCCCTCCTCCTCCTCACCTGCCTCCCTCCTCCTCCTCACCTGCCTCCCTGCCCTCCTCCTTCTCCTCACCTGCCTCCCTGCCCTCCTCCTCCTCACCTTCCTCCCTGCCCTCCTCCTCCTCACCTGCCTCCCTGCCCTCCTCCTCCTCACCTGCCTCCCTGCCCTCCTCCTCCTCACCTGCCTCCCTCCTCCTCCTCACCTGCCTCCCTCCTCCTCCTCACCTGCCTCCCTGCCCTCCTCCTTCTCCTCACCTGCCTCCCTGCCCTCCTCCTTCTCCTCACCTGCCTCCCTGCCCTCCTCCTCCTCACCTGTCTCCCTGCCCTCCTCCTTCTCCTCACCTGCCTCCCTGCCCTCCTCCTTCTCCTCACCTGCCTCCCTGCCCTCCTCCTCCTCACCGCCTCCCTGCCCTCCTCCTTCTCCTCACCTGCCTCCCTGCCCTCCTCCTTCTCCTCACCTGCCTCCCTGCCCTCCTCCTCCTCACCTGCCTCCCTGCCCTCCTCCTCCTCACCTGCCTCCCTGCCCTCCTCCTCCTCACCTGCCTCCCTCCTCCTCCTCACCTGCCTCCCTCCTCCTCCTCACCTGCCTCCCTGCCCTCCTCCTTCTCCTCACCTGCCTCCCTGCCCTCCTCCTCCTCCTCACCGCCTCCCTGCCCTCCTCCTCCTCACCTGCCTGGGACTCACCCACACACGTACTTTTCAGTGTTTCCCTCCCACATCCCCCTGCTCTCAGGCCAGGCTTTGTTCTGGAGAGAACTGAAGTGGGCTGCCCCACACCCCCAGGGCCGCCCGCAGGGTCCTGGTCCTGGGGAAGCCTCGATGGGTGGGAGGGGTGGGGGCGGAGGGGGGACAGTGCCTGCAGAAATTTGGAGCCAGTGGAGAGGCCGACTGACCCCGGGCTTCTGGTCTGAGCCTTCCGGTCCCTCCCTCACTTACTGGCTCCCCAGCCTCCCTTCTCCTCCTCCCGCGCTGGAGTCACAGACGTGCGCACTGGATCCCGACTCCATCAGTACCGGCTGTGTGACCTGAGACTTAACTTCCCTGAGTATCAGTTTCCTTGTTCAGCGGGGGTAACAGTCACACCCCCCTCGGTGGGTCCCAGACGGCTACATTTTGGAATCACCCGGATCTTTCCGGTGCTGACGCTTCCAGCTCCTTCCAGCTCCTGCCCTGTTTATGGGTCGGGGTGCAACCCCGGGTGTCAGGGTTTTTAGAAGCCCCGCCCCCGACACGAACGTCAGCTGCCGGCGCAGGTGTGCGGGGTTGAGGGCGGTAACGCGGCCCCCGGGGAGGACCCAGCCAGGGGAGGGGATTATTTTTTCATTCTTCCCCCTGCCTCTCATTCTGCTTGGCGTGGGGTCTGGAGGGAGAGGAAGCGTTTGCCCCGAGGCCTGACCCTGAGGTGTCTGTCCACGGCCGCCGTTACTAGACGAGTCCCTCCAGGGTGACTTAGCCCGGTGTCCCCGTGAGTCTCCTCCTGGTGGCTTTGGGGATGGGACGCTGGTCCCCACACGGCCTGCGGCGTACCTGGTCTGGCACCGGGCAGGGCGTCAGGGGGACACAGTGGGGGCGGGGCTCGGGCGGCGTGAGGCTCTGCGGGCCGGAGGGAGCGCGGACCCTCAGCCGTCTCTCAGCCCCGGGACGTTGTGTCCGCTGCTTCGGGAGCAAGAGGGGGCCTGCAGCCAGCCCGGGCTCTCGTCCCTCAGACAGCTCCTCGCTCAGCTTCCCTCGGGTGACAAACACTGGGTTTAGCTCTGGGGCCCCTGAGGGGGCAGTCGGGGTTCCCTGCCTCGGGCGGCTCCTCGTGATGTCACCCACCACGTCCCCGCCTTCTCGCCTGGCCACAAACCCTACTTGGCAAATGCCTTTGATCTGTTTCTTTTTACCCCCCCCACCCCCCCAACAGCGGGGCTTTTAATAGCAAGGCCTTTTGGGTCTCTAACCAATCGGTCACCAAATCCTATCCAAAGTGCACTCAGTATGGACGCTTTCATAAAATACACCACCTTTAAGCCAGTGTAAACCCGTGGAATTTGCACACTTCTTTCGCAGCATCTCTCCAAACTTTACGATATTGAAATCGCCACCCGGTGACCTTTTGGGAAATGCTAGATAAATTACAAGAGACCAAGAGGCCGACCAAACAGGGAAACACAGTCTCCAGTGCCGTTCCCTCCGACCGGCAGGCTGACTCCCGGGGCGCCTCCCTCAGGAGCAGCCGGCGGTCTGAGGGGCAGGTCTGGACGTGGCCGTCCGCACGGCGTGCTGTCTGCTCTCTGCCACCCAAACACTCCCGCTGGCGGCCGGGACCGCGGAGGAAAGGCTCAGATGCGCGGCTGTGGGTCTGCCCCAGGCACTTTGCCAGGTGACAGCGGAGCCTGGCTGAGCACAGTGACCCTCCCGCGGAGCCGTGGGGTCTGGGCCAGCCCGTGGCCGCCCGCGCGCGGGCCACCCTCTTTGTGCGCAGGCCGGGTGCTGGGCACCGTCCTCCCTCCCAGTGGGTGGTGGCGGGGACGCACAGCAGGTGTAACGCCCGGTTCCTACCTCGAGTAGGGACACGGGACGTGGAAGGGAAAAGGTGTGCGATCACAGCTGAGGGCCCCCAAGGGGTCTCCTTTCGGTCGTGGGGGCCGCTCCTGTTCTGGCGCCGGCTCCCGGAGCCTGGGAACAGGGTGGGCGGGTGCGCACGTCACCACCCGGCCTCCGGAGGGCGCCGATCGCGGTTCCCTCTGTGGCAGTAGCCGCGTGCTGGCGGGCTCATCTCGGGGACAAGTGGACTCGGCAGCCAGCGCACCTGCTCGGCCACCGCCCTCTGTGACCTGCGCCTGTCTCAGCTGAGGGGCCGCTGGGCCTTGCTGCCGTTTTCCCCACGGGGGTACCACCTTGCTGGCCCCTTGGCTGTGGCCGGTCACACACATGGAGGGTGGGGGAGGGGGGCTGAGAGTGCTCCTGTCTGTCCTCTCTCGGGCTGCCAGGGCGCTCGCTCGCTTCTTAATTGGAAAATTAATTCCATGAACATTAATGGAGTTTTTCTCACACACCGGGCGCTGTGCTAAGTGCTGGAGGCCGGGGAGAAACCGAAAGATGAGAAGAGTTCTGGTTCCTGCACTCGAAGAGCTCACGGCCCGCTCCGCGGTCCTTAATGTGCTCAGATGGGCTCCCCGGGAGGAGGCGGACAAGAGGAGGCCTCTCGGGAGGGTCGGGCGGCGGGGGCAGCGAGCCCGCAGCTGGGTCTTGAAGGCCGGGAGGGGAAGGTCCGTGGCCCGAGCGAGGTGAGCAGGGGTCCCGTCATGCAGGTGCCGTGCTCAGGGGATCCAGCTTTCTCCCGGAGGCCCCGGGGAGCCACGGAGGGATTTGGGCCGAGGGGCGGCACGTGAGTGTTTGCTATGAACGACGTGGAGCGTGTGTGGTTCACAGAAGGAGCACAGGGGTCTCTGGAGCTGGATTCCGGATCTAGACCCAGCAGCTCGGGGACCTTGGCCAAGTCCTGGCTCGTAAGACCGGCCAGCTCCAGCGAGGACATTCTCCAGAGCCGTGACCCTTTGTTCCGTACGTGTCCGTCCACCTCTGGCCACCTGGCCCATGTCTCCCGGCTGTCCCACACACTCCCAGCTGGTGGCAGCTGGACGCAGCCGGGTGACTTCCCCCAACCCCGTGGCTCACGTCACCTGGCCCCTTACGGTTCCGCAGGGACGCTCCCCACACTCACAGCCCAGGGCCCAGCTGGACTCTGCAGGGAGACATTCGGTTCCCCTGGGCCCCCCGGCTCCCGGCCCCAGTGACACAACAGTGGACTGGGAGGGGCCGCCCGGAAGCTAGGGACACCTCGGAGTGACCTCGGTGCCTCTGGAGAGCCATCCTGCTCCTCCACGCCGACCTGGTTAAGGCTTGTCACCGTCGGCACTGGGTGCCGGGCCCCAGCCTCCGGTCCTCCTGCCCGGCGCCGAGCACCGTGCAGGGAGGACGGCTGTGGGGGAGGACGGGCTCTCCTCCACGAGCATCATCCCTCTGCTGTTTGTTAGCCTTGGCACTGGCCCCAAGGCTTCCCCAGGGCAAGGAGCCGGGTGGGGGCTGCTTGGGGTCTCTGCTCACAGGTTATGCTTAGCGGCTGAGAGGATGGGTTCAGAACAAGTGAGTATCTGTTTAGTCAGTGAGATGAGGAAAGTAAAGGTGGCTCGGGACGCCCGCCCCTACCCCACCCTCCTGTCCCTGGACCCCCACCCCACCCCCTGACCCAGGACCCCCCCACCCCGCCTGCTGCCCCAGGACCCTCCAACCCCCATCCCTGGACCCCCCACCCCACCCCTCTGCCCCAGGACCCCCTACCCCCTGTCCCTGGACCCCCACCCCACCCGCTGACCCAGGATGCCCCCACCCCGCCTGCTGCCCCAGGACCCTCCAACCCCCATCCCTGGACCCCCCACCCCACCCCTCTGCCCCAGGACCCCCCACCCCCCTGTCCCTGGGCCCCCACCCCACCCACTGACCCGGGACCTCCCAACCCCTGTCTCTGGACCCCCACCCCACCCCTCTGCTCCAGGACCCCCCTACCCCCTGTCCCTGGACCCCCACCCCACCCGCTGACCCAGGACCCCCTACCCCACCCCTCTGCCCCAGGACCCCCACCCCACCCTGTTCCCACGCCACCCCGGCCCCACCATAAGTGCACTTTACCACCTGGATGCTCAGACCTGTGATGGGGTAGTTCAGCTTGATTCTGCCTCCTTGGGAATTTGGCATGATATTTCATTCATTCACTCATCATTCATTCATTCACTCACCAAGTACTTGAGTACCTACTCCTACGTGCCAGGCCCTGTGTGAGGTAATGGGACAGAGAGACAAATGGGACACAGACCCTGCACAGAAGAGTCTAGGGTCTGGGGTGACCGCCCATGGGAGCCCCGGGGCTGTGGTGCCTGGGGAGCTTATTCAGACCAGGAACCCTGAGCTGACGATCGTCACCTCTGTTCTTGGGACACAGGGAAGTGGACACAGCGCAGGGGGGAGGCCACGTGGGTACGGAGAGCAAGGCGGGGCCGGGGAGGGGCATGTGGCAGGGAGGAGGCGGCAAGCGCTCCAAGACTGCCCCACTCAGCACCCCAGACCCCGCTGTGGCTCATAGCCGTGGCCACCCAGAACCCACAGAAGGACAGGCCCACGTGGTGGCTCAGCCCCGCCCTGGCAAGTCGGCCATAGACCGCTCACTTCCTGCTTGGTGCCTCAGTTTCCCATCTGTAAAATGAGGCCCCTGGAGGGGGATCTTGGCGATCAGCTCGGGACTAACATCCTGGGCCCGGCGCAGGGCGCGGTAGACACGGGGCAGGGGGTCCTCGAGCGGACGGCACCGTGTCCCCGTCCCCATGTGAGCGACACCTCGAAGGGGCTGTGGGAGGCCTGCCGTCTCCTCGCTCTCCCAGCCCAACACCGGAGGCAGGGGTCTGGCCTCTACATTTGCCTGTTTTTCTGGTGTGGACATATTCTTCTCCGAGTTTCTGGTTTTGCTTTTTCTTTCTGTTAGTGAGAGATGCTCAAGGTACAGGATGAGTCTGCGCGGCAGACGTGACTGCTCCCGGGCAGACCTGCCTCCAAGCGCCCGCACACGCTGTTCTGCCTGCCTGGTGGCCGGCTGCCCGCCCGCTGAAGCCCGGGGGTCACGTTCCCAAGGGTCCCACGCAGGTCACACTCACGGGCTTGTACAGAAAACAACGTTGGGAGATTTGGGGCCCCCGCCTGTGTGACTTCGGGGAATTGTGCAAATATCCCAAGCCTCAGTCTTCCCATCTCTGAGATGGGAGTGGCTCTGCCTGCCTCCCCGAAATCAAATAGGAAACCTGGCCAAAAAATGCTTTGTAAGCAGGAGAACCCTAAGCAGATACCCAGGACGCAAGTACTCGGTACCAGATGCATTCTGATACTCGGTCCTCTCCAGAGTTATAGCCTCCTGGGTGCTGAGAAATTCAAGTCACCGAGGGCTCAGGCAGGCGTGAGATTGTCCGTAACAGATGGGGTCACCCGAAAGGGAGGCCGGGTAATCGAGGTTAACGCAGGTGCCGTGACACTGCCTCGCTGAAAACTGTGTCCGCTGATGATGCCGTGATCCAGACACGAGGCCTGTGCGGAGCCTGAGCAGGGGCCCTGGCCGAGGTCTGCGAATCCCAGCCCCCCGCTCTGTGTGGTGGGTGTGGAGGCTGGGAGGCGTGGGCCGGAGGGGCAGGGCCGGCCCCCACGTCTCTCAGACCCTGTGGCGGTGGATCGCACGATTCACTGTCTACACAGGGAAACTTTGGTATCACGTTAATTGTTACTGTTCCTGTTGATGGCGGCGGGTGACGGGCGCACACCGGCCCCCGGCCCCGGGGTGCACGCTCACCCCTCGCACAGACCGTAAACGCCGGGGCCCGGGAGCAGAGTGTTTCCACGTGCACTCTCTGGTCTTCTCACGGGAAGTCTGGAAGGAAGAGAGGACTCTTCCTCTGCCTGGTGGGTGTTAAGGACAGTGACGGAACCATACGGACGGCGTGGCCTGGCTTCCCGGGGGCCGGCCCCACGCGGAGGCGTCCGCTGGCTGGAGTCGGGGGCTCCGTGCCTGCGGAGACAATGAGCCGGCAGCCGTGGCTTCAGGTGAGTGGCGGCCAAGGGGCCACGGCCACGGGCAGCACGGAGTCAGAAGGCTCTCCGCTTACCTCGTGATCTCAGCAAACTGCAATCACCCCGAGCCTCCTGTGTCCTCATTTGTCAAGTGGGGACCACAGTTGTGCTGAGGCTCGAGTGACGCCTGTGTGACAACGGTAGCCTCAGGCCTGACGCGTGCATCCTTGTAGAGTTTGAATCTGGGGTCAGTCCCTGGAAGAGTGCCCTGCGGGGACCGCGGGGTCCCCCGCAGCAGCTCTGATGCGAACCCGCTGGGGCGGGTGAGCGCCTGCCTGAGGTCCGGGCTGCAAGTCCCTGCAGGAAGGAAGCGGATGCGATAAGTACCTAGAGGGGCGGAGACCCCGGCTCCCCGAGGTGTGGCAGGCCGTCTGGGCGGCGGGACCCCGGCTCTGCACACACGGGCGGGAGGCTCTGGGCTGAGGGTTCCTCCGACCACGTTGGTGCCAGAGAGAGGGGGCAGGAGGACGCGGGCAAGTCGGTGGGTGCCGCCTCCGTCCGCGCCAGCCTGCACACGCAATCGCTGGGACCCACGCGGCCCAGCCGGTCCCTGCACGGCCATCCCTCCACGTCCGTGCGGCGTCCCGCGCGCAGGAAGAAGAACCCAGAAGAGGGGTCTCTATGTTGGGGACTAGAGCTTGTTTTAGTCCCCTCGGCCACCTTATGGTGCAGAACATTACTTATTTTCCAGAAGTTATTTCTCTGATTCGCCCCGAAACAGCCTCGGCAGGAACACCTGCTCCCCAGACGGGGTCGGTCCCCGCGGACGGATGGCAGTGAGTCACACAGGGTCCTGCCCGACAGGCGGGTGGGGCAAGGGTGACAGGCGGGTGGGGCAAACACTGGCCCAGCTTCTGGAGACTTAGGGCCAGGTTAGCGCTTTCTGCTACGGCTGTGTGGCCTTGGGCGGGACAGAGTCCCTCTCTGGGCCTCACTTTCCTGGCCTGGAGTGGGGTGGGGGGCAGCTCGCCTAGAAGGCCCCTCCAGCTGAGTCCCAGCATCTGGCCGAGGACCTGCTGCCTTCGTGCCCCGGGGGGGACGTGGCCGTGGAGGTGCCCTCAGCGTCCTGCTCCCGGCTGCCTGGGTGCTCAGGGGGCGCACGGACAGGCTCTTCCTTAGCTGGGAGGCTCCAGAACGGCCTTCAGGCAGCCCGCGGAGCCTGCGGGCGGTTGTTTTTCTCACCATATGGGATTCCTGGGCGTCTTAAAATTTTCATTCGGCCCAGACATTGCTAGGCTCGGGATGGTTCTGCCCCGTGTGGGGGCGGAGATGGTTCGCCTCCGGGCACCAGGCTGGCAGTGGGGTTCCCGGATGGGGCTGGAAGGGGATGGGGGCCTCTGGTGTAGGCAGAGGCAAGATCGCAGGGCAGAGGAGGGACGAGATGGCAGGGAGGTGAGGCTGAGGTGAGGGGCACAGGCGGGTCCGTAGGCCTCACTTGGCATTTTTGAAACCAAAGCCCGCTCCCGTGCCTGCCGGGAGACGCGGCCCGTCCAGCAGAGGTGAACTGACTGGTTCACTGCAACTGGCTGCCAGAGCCGCTGTGGAGGGGCCGCGAGTCTGGCCCGCTACCTGGGTGGACGGGAGGCGACAGGCCCGGCCCGGGCACGCTCGGTTCGAGCTGGGAGCCCAGCACGCACGCAGCTTCCTGCAGGGCAAGGTGCTTGCTTGCTGTTTTATTGGTTTGGGGCCAGACAGGTTTTAATAAGAGCAAATAAAGCGACTTCAAAGCCAGCCACACAGAATGCACAGTTATTTGTTTCACACATTCTGGAACACGTAAGAAGAGAGGGCCTCCTGCTGGCCAGAAGAAACACGGGGACCACGGCCTTGGTGGCGCCGTGGCCGTCTGCAGGGGAAGCCCTCGCGGTGACAGGGACGGGAGACAGAGTGGGGCTCTGCCGCACGCCGGCGCGGAAGGGTCAGGTGGCTGTCTGTAACTCAGGGCCCGGGGCTGCCGGGACCAACCGGGCACATGTGCCCCTCCCGACAGGCCTTCCCAAGACGCCCCTGGTGGCGGATGAGCACCTGTCAACGCGGGAGGAGGCTGTCACGGCCCGGAGCGCTCGCCTCCTCACGGGCAGCGGGGAAGGAAGGGTAGCAAGGGGCACAGTGTTTATGGGAGAAGGAGGCAGAGACGCCGGGTGAGAAAGCGGGAGGTGGTGTCCAGGATGGGGTGGCCCGGGAGGCCCCAGCACCCAGGTTCTGAGCTCAACACAGGCTGGTGTTTGATGGGGGCTGAGCCGGCCTCTTGGGCCTCTGTGTCCTCACACAGAGCGAAGTGTGGCGACTAGCTGATCTCCCAGGATGCCTCCAGGCGCGGCGTTCTGTGTTACAAGTGTGTGTCTAGGGGAGGGTGTTGAGAGTGAGGACTTTTGGCACGGGCGTCTGTGACGCCACAGTCAGAGCAAGGCTTCACCCAAGGACAGCACTCCAGAAGGCCGAATCCAGGTCTCTGAAACAATCGGAGCCTTCCAAAGTAGAGATGGGCGGCCTGATAGGGAGTGAGTTCCCTGTCCCTGGAGGTAGTCAAGCCGACTGAATGACCACGCGCTGGGACTCTTACAGAGAGGCCTGGGCTATTTAACTAGATGGCTTTTAAGTTTCCTTTTCACTCTTAGGTTCTGGGCCTCCACTACTTATGTGTGCAGGTGCCCACTTGGCAGTGTCTCCTGCAGGCTGTGATGGTGGCCCCGGCTTTCCGGAATGTTCTTGTGCGCCTGGCGCAGCAGCTCTCATCCCTGGCTGCACATCAGAATCACCAAAATATTCAAAATTTAACATGTCAGTGTCCAGGCCTCACCAGCAGACACTCTGATTTAATTGTTCTGGAGTGAGTCCAGGGCCCCTCGGGCCTAGATGGGTAGGGACTGTGGTGCCTGGCGGGTGAGCTTTCCCCCACCCCCTACTGCCTGATGGGGGGTGGGGGACAGAAGCCCGGGTTTCACTCTGCCTTGCTGGAGGGCTCCAGTCTGAGCCGTCTGGGCCCCTCCACACCCAGCCCCCCAGCAAACATCGGTGAGGTGCCGACTGTGTGTCTGGATGAGTCGGGCCGTCCTCGGAGCGGTTGGAAAGACCCCGTCGTGCGCGTTTCCACCGGCCATGTGGCAAGCACGTAATATAAAATTTGATTGAATTGCACGGAATCTTTGCCAATGTTGTAAGTGGGGCAGGGAAATAAATTCCAGACAAGCGGGCGGGAGAGAATTCATGATATGCCAGTTCCCCTGTGCTCAGACCTTGTAAAGGAAAGTATCTCCTTAATTGGAATTATGTTTGTGGCCTTGGGGGGTGACCCGTCTGACTTGATATTTTGGTGCCATAGTCTCCCAAGTGACCTTTTTCCCTTCCTTGGGGCGTCAGGCAGCGGGAGAGCCAGGGCCCGGGGTGGGTCATTTCCTCCTAATTGGTGTCTTGGCCGTCACGCCGGCTTCGCTGAGCATCACGCGGCCCCCTCCGCTCAGCCCCGAGTGTCCTTGTTGTCAACCGCGTGGTGTCCCTTACACGCCAGGTTCCATCCCCTTCTGGGAATGACAAGGCTGAGGCCACGGAGAAACGCTCCAGGCCAACCTGACTCGGTGGGTTTTATTCGCGGACGGCTGGCTTCCCTCACTGGCCACGTCCCCGCCTGCCCGCCCCACACCAGGTGGGGCCCGGCTGCACTTGCTGGGCTGGTGCAGACCCCCCGCCCGACCTGAGGCTGCTGGGGTCTGTTGTGCCAGAAGGTGACCGAGGCTCAGCGGTGACGTGGCTGGGGCCCCGTCAGGGCAGGTGACACGGGGCTAACCCCCGCGGGAAGGCCTGGAAGGCGCCTTCTCATCCCTGCCGTCCTCCAGTCCCAGCGCTCCCCGGGGGGAGCCAGCACAGACCTTTGGTTCCTGCTTCCCACGCTGGAATCCAGCCTCCTCCTCCTCCTCCTCGGTCAGGGCTGCTGGGCAAGCGTCCCGGGCCCCAGGGGGTCGCTCGGAGTCGCCCCAGCACCTGGCGGTGCAGCGCACAGTCAGCGTCAGCCGCCGCCCTCCCCTGCGCCCTGCTTCCTGTGTCCGGAAAGTCAGGGTGCAAGTGTCTCCTGCCTGACGCACCTCGCCACGTGCCCCTTTCCTTTGAATACGCCACGTTCGGCTGACACTTGTTGGCCTGCCGCGTGCCCGACCACACCCTCCACGCGCGGAGGTGGACCGATCGGAAACTCCGCCTCCCCCCCCCCCCCCCCCCAGGCTGGGGCATCCACCTTGACGGTCGAGCCAGCGCACATCGGTGGGCAAACTGGGCTTCCCAGCGGAGGTGCGGCTGACCCGGCGACACGGGCGGTTCTGGGGCCCAGGAGGTGATCGGTGCAGGGATCACCCCGCATGGCATCTGGGTCGTGAACCGAGCAACACCCCAAGATTGAGGACGGGCGAGGAGCCGTCTTCCCGCCCAGCCCCCGTCAGCTGGCCCACAGCGTCCCTGCGGCATCTGGGTCCGAGAGGAGGGTGACCTGTGTGGCCTCGGCTCTGTGCTCCCGGGGAATATGTCTCACGCACCCGAGCCGCGGTGGGGGACCCGGAACAGGGAAGCGAGGGAGGCCGCAGGGGCTGAGCCCCCCATCCGGCCCCGGGGTCTGGTCAGACACGCCTCAGCCACCCCAGGACTCCCGGCGCAGGGCCGGCCCGGGGCCTGTGTCCTCGGCGAGTCGCATCTCCCGGGAGAAGGTGCCGCGGGCACTCCTCGCCCCACGTTCAGGACATCGGCTCAGGGTCACGCCCCTGGTCACGCCCCTCGTTCAGGGCGTGGGCTCAGGGTCACGTCCCCTGGTCACGCCCCACGTTCAGGACGTCGGCTCACGGTCACGTCCCCTGGTCACGCCCCACGTTCAGGGCGTGGGCTCAGGGTCACGCCCCGGTCGCTAGAGGGGCCGCCTGTAGGTGTTTGTCCCGCCCCCCCGGCTTCTGCCCGTTTCTGACCGTCCCTGCCCAGCGTCTCCAGGCCCGGCTCACCTGCCCCTTCCTCGGCCGGGTGGGATCCAGGCTCAGCAGGCGGGGGCGGCGGGCTGAGTACCCTGCACGGGGCCCGGCCGCGCCCAGGTGCTCAGCACGTGTGCCCAGTGTGACCGGAGGGCACGCATGTTCGGCCCTTTCTGAGCTGCCGGTGCCGGGGGCGCGTCCGGTTTCCGTTGGCGAAGAAGGAGTCTGTCCCCGTGGCTCCTCTCGCTTCGCCCCATGCGTGTGGGTGCAGGTGAGACCCGGCCTGCAGAGAAGGAGGCCAGAGAGCTTACGCGACAGGTCCAGTGTCCCACGGCCGGGGGACGGCAGAGCCGGGACTTGAATTCTGGTCTTTCGAACTTTCGGAGGCTCGTGAGGACCTTCTCTGTCCGCGGCCTTGTTCTGTCGAGAAGACGGCGCGGGCGACGTTACTGCTGACCGCTGCTCACCGTCCGGTCAGGTACAGAGGTGGGAAAAGGGACGAGGGCAGACGTGCTGGGGGTGCCCCGTGACCCACGTGCTCGGCCGGCCGCCGTCAGGCCCAAAGTGAATCACAACATGGGGGCTCCAGCCGGCGACACAAGCCATCGGCGGACCACATACGTATGAGGGTGCACACGCTGGCACACGCGCTCGCACACTCTGCGCACGCACGGCCGCACGCGCACACCCATGCGCGCACACACACACACACACACACTTTGGGGCCGTCAGCTTGCTTGGGGAGGTGCCCGCACACCCTTGTCCTGGTTAAGCTGATATTTGTGCCCCGGGACTCTGTTTTTCTGTCATTTTCAAGTGTCCCAAATGATCAAGGACATTTAGAACTTCAGCGTCTCTGGGAAGATGTGCTGTAATCGTGACGATTCTGGCAGGCGAGGAGGCGGCTCGGAAGCCGGGGAACACAGGCCCCCACGCTCCACCCAGCCTTGGGGCAGGCGGTCGGGCAGCCCCGAGGGTCCTCACGGCAGAGACTGGAGGCCAGCAGGGCCCGACTGCGGGGCAGACAGGGTACCGGGGCCCGGCAGGACTCGGAGTCTGGAGGAATCCTGGCTTCTTGAAGCCTGCTCACCCGGTGAGCTGACTTCTCCGAGCCTCAGTTTCCTCCTCCACAAAAGCGGGTTGATGATACTGCCGTGGGTACCGCTGTAGCACAGGCGGGTGTCGTAACGAGGGGTCGCAGGTCTGGGAAGGGCTGGCTGGTGGTTGGGGGTGGCTTGCGGGCATTTGGCACACGTTCCCACTCTGCCACGAGTCCCTCTGTGGCCCCTGATGGCGGTGGCTGGCCTGTGCAAGGATGGCTGGAGCTAACTCACGTGGTGGGGCAAAGAATAGAAACATCTGGAATCCTGGGGGGCTCAGGTCATGACCTCATGGTTCCTGGGTTCGAGCCCCGCGTCGGGCTCTGTGCTGACGGCTCGGAGCCTGGAGCCTGTTTCGGATTCTGTGTCTCCCTCTCTCTCTGCCCCTCCCCTGCTCTGTCTCTGTGTCTCTGTGTCTCTGTCTCTGTCTCTGTCTCTCTCTGTCAAGAATAAATAAATAAACATTAAAAAAGAAAGAATAGGGGCGCCTGGGTGGCTCAGTCGGTTAAGCGTCCGACTTCGGCTCAGGTCATGATCTCGAGGTCCGTGAGTTCGAGCCCCGCGTCAGGCTCCGTGCTGACAGCTCAGAGCCTGGAGCCTGCTTCGGATGCTGTGTCTCCCTCTCTCTCGGCCCCTCCCCTGCTCATGCTTTGTGTCTCTCTGTCTCAAAAATAAATAAAAACATTAAAAAAATTATTAAAAAAGAAAGAAAGAATAATCTGGTGTGTAGATAAAATCTGGGTTAGTTGTGTGACCTTGGAAAAGTCTCTCTTATTCTCTGTTTTTTGTTTTTTGGGGTTTTTTTTAATCAGTAAATGGAGACATTGTGGAGTTGTCTGTAGGGTGAGGATGTGAGGTAATTTGTGTAGAAGCCTAGTCCGGGACCTGGCACGCAGTCGGTACTCAGTAAATGTCAGGGAAAAGTAAAAGTTCTGTTTAGTAATTTCAAGAAGCACTTATTAAGCACCTGTTGTGGTCAGAGGTCGGAGGTCACACAGCATGGACACAGTGTCCCTGGTTCTCAGGCTCTCCCCGAGCTTGTGAGCCTCATGCCGTGGTTGTGTACTCTGATGCTTTATATAGCGTGGTCCTGCATTTGCGGTCTTTTTCACATTAAAAAAGTAAAACATTTAAAAATAATTGGAAATACCGTATATGCAGCTTTGTGGTCTGAGTTTTTCACTTGATGTTGTACCATGAGCTTTTCCTCTTCAAACGTTCTCTGCAGAAGTGGTTTTCGGTGGCTGCCTAGTGGTCTATCACTGGCTATTCCCAAATGTATTTAACCACTCTGATAGTGTTGGGCATTTAGGAATAAATGGCTTAAAAATGGCTCATCTGTTGGGATTTAGTCCCTAAGAATTCTGTGTATGAAGGGTCACTACTGTGTCGTTGAACAGCTCTGAGTTGCAGAGTCGCCCAGCTGATGGGCCCCCCACCCCCCGTGGCCTGTCAGTCCCTGTGGCCCCTCAGCAGGGAGGCGAGTACCCCCACGTGCCGTCCGGCCGCCACCTCGCTGGCTGCCGTCGCCGGAAGAACCGTGTTAATCTCAGGCTTCGCTGGATGGAGTTCAGGCAGCAAAGAAAAGATGACAATTCAACATTTGACAAGTAGGAAACATATCTAGTCCAGCCATTCTGATGTATTTTCCGGCTGGTAAACATGTCGACGGTTTCCTTTTTGTGGACGCGTGATAGAGAATGCGAGGAAATCTGCAAAGTCGCGAGGGTCCCGCTGCTCCGGGGCTGGGTGAACACAAGGGGAGGGGGCGGGGGGGAGTCGCCTCTTATGTGAAGGTTCTGAGTTTGAGAACGAAAGGAAGAGGCTCGAAGGAGGAGACCCCTCCCTCCACCTCTTCCTCTAGACGTGATGCAAATAGACTTGGATTCTGATTTTAGTGATTTCTGCCAAAAGAAATAAATTAGAGGGTGAAATGTGCTGCTGACCGCAAACCCTTCCCAGCCAAGGCCCGATGTTCCCCAGATGCCCTCAGACCCCTTGCAGGGAGAAGCGAGGGTCATTTCTGAGTCGAGAGCGCTGTGCGCTGTCCCCGCCGGCCCCTGTAGGCTGGTTTGTCTTCTAACGCAGTCTGAGTTCAGTGCCCGCTCCCTTCAGCCCTCCGGAGGCCCGGCCCGTGGGCTTGGCCGGCGTCTCAGGCACCGGGTCGCGGTTTCGAAGGTAGGACCCTTCCTGAGGGCTGTCCCTGTGCCCCGCGTGCTCCGTGCCCTCCCTGCAGCCGTGGACGCGTGTGTGGGCCCGTGAGTGCGGGCTGCTCTTGGGTACGCCGTGGAGCGTGGAGGCTCAGTGACCGAGCGGGGGACTTCCCGCAGCGGGCGCACGGACCCGCCCGGCGTCCGCCGCTGGAGCTTGTGCGTAAGCCGCGTGGGAAGGCCTGGCGTGCAGGACACTCCCCGGACACCCTGCGGCCCTGGCACGGTGTCACTCGTGCAGCGGGCGCTCAAGAAATGAGACGTGGTGGAAACCGTCACGAATGAATGCATGAACTATTTCGTGAGTCCTCCCTTGAGTCTCCAGCGCCAGCTTGTGCCTGGCACAAAGTGGGCCCCCATAGTTGTGTCAAGTAAACGAACGGTGGGTCGACGGGCCCCGGGAGAGGTTCCCTCCGTCAGCCTGCGGGGGTGGGGTGGGAGCGTGGCTTTGGGTGCCTGCTGGCACAGGCCCTCCGCTCGCCCCAGTGCTTCCGTCCCGGACGACACCCTCTGACCCCGCAGACCCGAGCCCCCTGTCTGCCCGTGAAGCTCTCTGGGGCGGTGAGGTCTCCTCCCTCGAGCCCACTAGGCCGTGGGGTTGGCAGTCCGTCACACCCTGCCTTCGAAATACTTCCGTTCCCGTCGAGCCGTTGTTTAGATCTGCTTAAGTGGGTCCGGCCTTCCCTTCCGCCGATTCTTGTCACGGGGACGGCCCAAAGGCCGCGGGCAGGGCTCTGGGCTTGAGCCCGAGACCTTGGCTCTGAACTCTGGCACGAGGCACTCCCCCTGCGCCTCTACCTGTAACGTCTGTACAGTCAGGAGAGAGGCCAGGGGTGTCGCGGTGATGGCCAAGAGCGGACGCATGAAGCCGCCTTGTGAACCGTAGCGTGCTTTAGGGAAATCAGGCGTGGTGATGCGCCGTGGCCAGTGAGCACAGGGCGTTTGTTCATGGTGTGCATCTCTCGGCAGTGAGTGCCGCCCGGCTCTCGTCCGCTACCTCTGCTCGGGCTGTGTTCCCATCCTCCCTTGGGACCGGAGTCCTCCCTACTTCCTGGCTCCCAAACGCCCAGGAGGGCGGTGAGTCCCAGCCTGGACGCCCCAAATTTGCAGGGGATGTGACGTGAATGACAGAAGTAGCCCAGCCGTCCGCGGCCAGCGCTCGTCTAGGACCGTTCACAAACTGCTTTACTCTTCCCAGAGGCCCCTAGGCGGGTCCTAATGTCTTCCCCATCAGACGCTTGAGACCACTGAGGCAGAGGTGGGGTAAGAGGCCCGAAGCCACAGAGCCAGGAGGGGCCGTGTCTAGGGCACATGCTGCCAGCCCTGGGGCTCTCTACGCGCCCTGGGGCTGGGAGACGGGGTGCACAAAGGGGACCCGCCCGCGTCTGCCCCACCCTCCACGGGGACCCTCTCTGCTCTGCGCTCAGCCCCTTTCGCCCTCCAGCAGCCCCCCTGCCTCCCTCCCTGCTCTGAGCCTAGTTTGGGGGTGAGAACAGCTGCTGGGACGCTCTGATCCGTCCCGGAGGGAACTCTGCATCATCAGAAACGGAAGGAACCTCGGGGATTGTCTGAGGTTTGTTCTCAGAGAAGAGAGGCCTAAGCTGGCCAGCACCGATGCCCAAACCACACGGCAGCACGAAAAGGAACTGTGCTCACGTGACTTACGAGCGTGGACACACAGTTCTGAGCCACACAGCAGCAAACTGAGCCACGGATGGCAAATGTCTTGCCGGCTCCTCCCAGGAGAGCAGACGGGACTTCACCCTAGAAAACAGGGGCTGGGGGTAGCTGCTTGGCCCCAGCGGCTCGCGGCCCAGCCCAAAGGGCTCCCTGTGTGCCGTGGCCTGCACTCCCCGTCCCCGGAGCCCCCTTCCTGGCTGCCCTAATTCTGTCTCCATTTCTCCTGCAGGATTCCATGTTTTCGCTGGCCCTGAAATGCCTTATCAGCCTGTCTACCATCATCCTCTTGGGCTTGATCGTCGCCTACCACACGCGAGAAGTCCAGGTAGGTGCCGTCCTCTCCCCTCCGCGAGCAGCGCCCGTCCCCACCCAAAGCCCACCCCGTGCAGCCGCCTGGTGGTGTTGCACACTGTGGCTCTTCCCCTCCCGTCTGGACCCTCAGAGCGAGGGAACTGGGGCTTCAGCAGCTGTGACGCCGTCTTATTTGGGGGTCCCAGAGGCGAATGTGGCTTCACGATTTGGGGGTGGCTCTTTAACGCCAGTGCACTGAGAACCGCTTTCCTTCTCTCGCTGGGCCTTTCAGAACCTTGGCCACCGAATTCCCCAGGGAGGCAGACCTATCTCCCGTCCCCTTGCACACGCACGTACACGCGCACACACACTCGAATCGCACTGAATCCCTCCGGGACTCTGTATCTCTGAGTGGTGTAGACTTTACCCGCCGCAGACCCTGAAGGCTGGGAGGGGTCATTTTCTAGACAGAATACCCGTCAGATGTGGGGAGGGGCTGCTCGGAAGTGACTGCGCCAGAGAAACGTTGGCTGGGCCTCCGGGCCCAGCTTCCACCCTGGCCGACAGGGGTCCCATGCGGGCCAGGAAGGGTAGACGGCAAGAGGGTCTGTGGCATCTTCCCAGGACACCGGGGCGCCCGCACTGCCCGGCCCTGCAGGCTGACCGGCCCCGCTGGAGACCCGGGTAGTTCTGAAACCTCCAGATGCTTTTTCTCCCACGTATGCGAGTCTGGAGATAATCCCGGTCCCTGGGCTGGAGGAACACAGTTCGATTCGCGTCTGGGCCGCAGGCAACACATTGACAAAGACCAGAGCTCGCGGTCAGAGAGACCAGCTGGGTCTCGGCCGGGACCCCTTCCTACAGGGCGTTTTTGTTTGGCCCTGCAACCTTTCTCGGGCTGCTGTGAGGACAGGATGTGCTCTGGGAGCCGGGAAACACCGTGCCAACCTCGTCCCCGTTACGGGGCATTCTGGGCAGGGTGGGCCCGTCTGCCTTCCTGGCAGTGTCTGGGGGCCCCCGGCCGGCCTGGATGGGCAAGCCTTGGCTCCCGGCCACCCTGGCGGGGCTCCAGGCAGCTGAGGACCAGAGGACACGGATCTAGGAGCTGCGACTCTAGTCTCCGGGGGCTGCGGTACTCAGACAGGCGTGTGCCCTCAGGGCATTCAGACACTGCCACCAGCTTCCCTCCTGGAGCCTGAACTGCCCGACCCAGACCACTGTCCCATCAACCCCAGGCAGGAGCCAGCACCGGCCGGGGGGTGTGGGGGTTAGGGACCAAGACAGGGCCGGGGGTCGCCGTCTGGGCCCCAAACCAGCCGTGGCGCCCGGGGCTTCCCTCAACCCCACCGAACCCTCACGTCCTCATCTGGAGGGAGCCCCTTGGCGCGTATCGCCCTGATCTGCGCGAGATGTCACCCGGGCCCAAGAGAAAAGGCGGAATCGTGGGAATCGTGACACTCAGCCACGCGTCCCTCCCTCCCGTACTCTCGTGGCCCTGGTTCCCTCCTGCGGGCCTGTGGCCTCAGCGCCGGCCTGGAGCGGGGACACCACCTCGCCTGGCGCCCTCTGTCCCAGCCCCAGCTCGCGGCCAGGCTTTGCTTCGTCCTGATTACGGGCAGTAGAGGACACTGTCTCCGCCGTTAGGGCCTGGCGCTCAGCACTTGCAGAAACAAAGTGAAGCCAGTGTCATTGAGTCCTGGCTCAGACACTTCAGTCTGCACGACCTGGGCCAGTAACAGCGCCTCCAGGCCTCAGTTTCCCCGGGTGAAGTATTGGAGTCACATCACCCACTTTGGGTCGGGAACAGTGGAGTCCAGGGTGGGCGGTCATGGCACGGGACCCCTCTGCCCCACTCTTCCAGCTGGGCCTCGCCCGTCCGTGTGCCAGCTGGGCCCACGAGGTGGCCCCCTGCTGACCGCCGGCACCGGCAGCCGGCTGGGCTTCCTCCCGCACCCCCGCCAGCCCCGCCTGGCTCTCAGCTGCCCTGGCTGTGCCCGTAGCCTACCTGGCCTCCGTCACGGGGGCAGTCACCGGCACGTGGCTCCCTCTGGAAGCTTACCCTTCCAGTAAAGTTCTCCCTGCGCCGACCTTCTCCTGCCACGGGGAGGTGGGATGGCGTGGGCCCAGATGGCGTGGGGAGGGCCGGCTCCTGCAGGGCCCCTTGTACGCACCTTGGTGGACCCTACCGTTCTCTGTTCTGTGTCTTTCTCCCCAGACTTCGGGATGGTAAGGTCACTATCTTTACGTTTCCAGGGACCCATGGTGTCTGACGAGCAGGTTATCTGCGGTGCACGTCCTGAGGGAAAGGGTGCTGGATTCTAGACACCCGGTTTCTAAAGCAATTTAGATCATCCCTCCGTTCTGTGGTCTTGGGCCTCATCTATTAATTGGGAATCGAAGCCTTCTAATTCTGTAATTGTCCGGTGCAGGTCTGGGCACAGCCGGGGACCTGCTTCCTGAGGGCGGAGGCGGGCTGCCCCAGAGCCTGGACGCTGGCCAGCGTCCAGGGCCACCCCCCGCCTTGGGCCGGGAACGCCCTCAGGGGGAGCAGGGCAGGGTGTGGCCCATCACCTCCCTGGGGTGGTGTCAGGGGCTTGTGTGAAGGACGTGCTCCCAGACTCCCCACTGCCCACGGGTTGCTGTTGACTTGGCTCAGTTTTAGCAGGGACCAGATGACCGTGTCTGCGCCCCCTCCCCCCTGCTGCGCAGAAGCCTGGGGCACCTTCTAGAATGGTATTCCTAGTGTCAGTCTGGATGACTTGTGTTCTCGAGGCAGAATTCTGAAACGGGGTGGCTTTCTGTTGTGGAGCCTCAGGTGTGGATGTCTCCCAGAGGTGACCAGGTGCCCACCCCCACCCGTGCAGGAGCCTCTGTACCTCTGTGACCTGTACCGCCTGTGACAGGGACGCTTGCCCGTGGGCAAAGGCCTCCGGTGGGCGAGGGGGGTCTCCGGTAGGTGAGGGGGTTCTCTGGTGAGTGAGGGGGGTCTCCTGTGGACGAGGCGTCTCCTCTGGGTGAGGGGGATCTCATGTGGGTGCAGGGGTCTCCTGTGGACGAGGGACACTCTCCCATGATAGGCAGCGTGGGTTTTTGGCAAGTCCGCCCCTCTGCGGAGAGGAAGGGGTCTCCCAGAACGTGCACTCAGCCCGACTGTGCTTCTGAGCCACAAAGGCAGGTGTCCCACAAGGCAGCCCCTGCCACGTTTCTCCTCGGGTTTTGTCCTTGGCTGTTTAGAGGGTGGAGCTTTCAAAGGCTCAGGCGTCTGTTATCCTCAGGCCAGTGTGACCTGGAAGGAAGTGAAGACACAAAACCCAACGCATTTTTGTTTATTTACCAAAACTTTGAAAACGCCGCCGACCTCGCACGGTGTACGGACCGTGTGGTTTGGTGTCACCGGGCCCCGTGGCGGCACTGGCCGCCTCTCCCCGGGCTGCAGACCCGCGTGTGGTGTTGGGGCCCCTGGCGCGGCCCCCCTCTCGCACTCACCACGCGCGACAGGGTCCACTCCGTGCAGAGCCTGGCGCAGGGGCCCAGAGCTCTCCACTGACCGCCCTGAGCGGAGCCACGGCTGGGCCGACGCCCCTGGTGCTGTCCCGGAAGGCGGGTCGCCAGAGAACAGACTTCAGAGTAGCGAGCTCGGGTTCGAACCGCGGTGGTTGTCACATTTTAGTGTCTGGCAGCCCTTAGCAAGTTACTCGATCGATCCCTCCTCGTCAATCTCCTTCCGCAGGGTGGGGCTGAGACCGGTACCCTGTTGTGGAGCTGGGGACACTGGTCATTTGCATGAGGTGTGGCGGGATCCGTCGCCGGGCAGAGTGGGGGCGAGGTGGTGAGTGCGGGCCAGTCTCCTGGGACGTCGCCTGCGAATGCGGGGACGCCAGGATAGCAGCTGGAGCAGACACAGTGCGGAGGGAGGGTCCTCGTCCACTTTTCCAGGGACTGCTGTCCTCCGGCTGCCAGAAAGGGGCCGGGTTCTGGTCCAGGAGCGCGCAGGAGGGGGAGGGGAAGTGCCCTGGCTCAGAGCCCGGCCGGGGTGGGCGTGCACACACCCCTCTGGGGGCAGGAGCGGAGCCGGGTGAAGCCGTCGGGCACACAGCAGGGGCGGGAAGTTCGCCACGGAGCTGTGGAGGGAGCTGACGTGAGCGTGCTCACGGGTCGCGTGCACAGTGAGGCTGAGGTTCCCGCTCTTGTTTGGGGGCCTCCCGTCTAGTGCGGACCCGACGGGAGTGTGACGCTGACCAGCTGGGGGCCTCCAAGCGCATGGACTGAAACGGGACACCGGTGATCTATCAGGTGTGTGTTAAGTGGGTGTTTTTATTAAATGCCACCAAGTCCTCAGCCGACGGGGAAATTACTCCAAATTACAGGACGTAAATCACATTCAGCAGACAGCTCACATTGCAGACGGGCTCACCCCCACGGCACGACGGGTCCGTGGGTCGGAGCGCCCTCCTGGATTTGCGACACGGGCGTCGGTTCGCAGGAGGCGGACTGGCCAGAGGCTCCGGGGCCCCGTGCTGGCTGAGCTGGGGTGTCGTCCCACTGGGGAAGGGAGGACCCCTCGGGCCAAGTCTGGTTCTGGGCCCTCGCCCTTCCTCTCCCCTGAGGACCGCGGGTGTCAGGCGCTCGGCCCCTGGAGGCTGCTTGTCCAAGACCTTGATGCGCTGGGACCACGTTCAGCGCCGTGACGTGAGGCGTGTGTGAAACCGTGTGGCCACAGGGGTGAGTTTCACAGGGAGATGAGGCTTTAGCCGAGCCCCATCTTTGTCGGGAGCGGAGACCTTGTACGTCCGGACAGAACTGGCCTGGGGCACCTCAGGGCGGCGGAGAAGGAAGGAAGGGCCGTCTGTCTTCCACGTGGCGGCTGCCTGACCCCGGTGGGGCTGGGCCTGTGTCCTCGAACACATCTGGTGACGTTTCCTGCGGGCCGGTGTCTGGCTGGGCGAGGCAGTCCCTTTGGGCTGACCGGACGGGGGACCCCAGAGATCCCAAGACCTCCAGGAGCCTCCCCGGTCACCACAGTCCCCAGGCGGGGAGCTGGCTTGGCCCTGGCCCTGACCCCTGAATCAAGCGTCTGTTTCCTGCCCCACCGGCTCCCTGCTGTGCGGTGGGGACGACGTGACTCACTGTTGTGTCCCAGAGCCGAGCGCCCAGCAGAGCAGGTGGGGGCAGGCGGGCCGAGGTCTCCCCTCACTGGGCAGGAGAGCCTCTGTGCAGACTGAGCCTGCCGCTGCCGCCCTGCCACTCTGCCCGCTGGGCCTCCCTCCCTGTGCAGCTGGCAGTCGATTGCCATGGTTACCAGGCTACCCTGGCGGTCTCCGTGTGACATTTGGGGTTTAACCCTTTCTGCTGCAGAGGGCTTTCCCGCCTGCTGTGCTCCCTGAGCCTGTGGGGCCCAGGTGCGGCCTCTCGGCCGCCTGTGTGGACCTTCTGTTCTGTCACTTGGAAATGTCATGCTGTCTCATGCTGCTCGACAAGCGTGTGGAGTGACTGTTAACAGGTGTGCACAGCGCTGCCCTGGGCGCGTTGAGACCTGCCCGGCGGGACGGACAGTCCGGGCTGCAGACTCGGCCCTGGGAGCTCTTGGACTTGTATGCAAATGCCTCTTGCCGGGGCCTCCAGAAGCTTCCTCAGCTCCAGGAGTCTGAGAGGTTAGGGCTGCCCTCTGCCCTCGAACACCAGCAGCAGGATGGAAGGGAAGCCGGTCTCGGGAGGAGGGGGAAGGCGGCCCCCCTGCTGGCTCAGGACCTGGTAGCACTCCCCCCCTCCCCCCCAGGCCCTGCGTCGCCTCAGAAACCACACAGTGTCAGTGAAGTGCCTGTGAAGTGAGGGGCAGAGACACGCTTCTCAAGAAGCTTCCGCTGAAATTCCAGGGTGCAAGACATCACCGTCCATCCCAGTTCGGGGGGCTGAGTGGACCGAGGGGTCTGCAGACAGCCGCCCACGCTGCTGCCCCAGCCGGGGGCCTCCCTGTCGCTGGCCTCGGTCACCTCTACGAGGTTCGAGGGGCCTGATCTCCGTGTGAGCTCGGGCGAGAGCAGGAGGGGGCCCTCCGTCCTCGCCGTGCTGTCCTCTGTGGAGGGAGCAGACGGGGTCAGATGGCCTCCCGGGCCTGTGATCGTATCAGGATTCCGTGTCCGAAGGGTCCGAGGGGAGGATGGCGGGAAGGAGCCGTGAGCGGGCCCGGTAACAGGGACCCAGACTGGTGGCACTCCTGCCCTTCCCCTGAGCGCCTGGCCTCTGCCCAACGGGGGCCTGGCCGTCCCCTCCACGTAGCCTCCTGGGGACTGGCCGTCCCCTCTTCGCATCTGAAACGGGAAAAGTCACAAAGACAGTTCTTTGGCTCCAACATCTTAGTTTAAAGGCGACTCTTACAAGTCTTACGAGGATGAACCGGTCAGGCATCTGAAAGCTTTTAGGGTAATTAAAGCCTGTAACCGACCTCCCTTCCTCCCGGTGCCAAGTCCCGGCCTCTTTCCATGAGGACAGACTGCCCCTTGCCACAGCCCTGGGTCGCATTCTGTGACCCTGAGAGGGCCCACGTGTGCCGTCCACAACCTGCCCAGACCCTGTTTGTCTCCTTTAGTATTGTGCTTGCTACTGTCTTTAGCTGCTGATCTTTTCCGCCCACGTGGTGGGTCTCCTTTGGGGGCGGCGCCAGACCCCCTGAGCTCTGCCTGGGCCCCAAGGCCAGTGAACCCCACTGCCGCGTGCTTGGAGAGCCCCCCTCCCCCCGGGCACAGCCCACGTGGCCGTCCCTGCCGCAGGAAGTGGTAGGAACACAGTGATTGTGAAGAGACCCCTCCCTGAGGACTTGGGGGTTGGACGGCAGCCTGGAGTTAACGGTGTTGTTGCCGCGCCTGACGACCAGCAGTCTGAGCGTGGTCGTGTCCTTCGTGGCGGGAATGACGTCGTCCTGTTTTTAGGAGGAACGATGGCAAAGTCACCACTGGCCGGGTTCTCCAAAACCCAATAACCGGAGGAGACCTGGGCTCTCCTTGGTCAGCCTGTGAGTTAGACAACTCAGTACGATTCGCCTTTTTCCCAACACGACACTGGCACAAACCTGCGGGGTTGCGGGAAGGATGCTGGGCCTGTGGCCAGTAGACCCGGGGCCAAGCTGTGACTTTGCCATTTAAAAGCGCTTTTTAAAAACCGTGGTAAAGCATGCATAACAAAATTTACCGTTTTAGCTGTTTCTAAGTGAGTTCCTGCACGTTGCTGTACAGCTGGCCGTCCCCGTCCGGCCCCAGGGCAGACCGTCGCCTTGTGTGTAACCTTATGCCCCCCCGATGGCCCGTGGGTGTGGACACTCCTCCGGGAGGTGACCTTCTCCAGGCTCCCGCCTCCACCGTCAGGCCCTACTCCAGACCCTGAACCTGCGTCCCCGGCCCAGCGTCACAGGCCCCAGGGTGCGACCCCGAGCTTAGATTGGGAAAGTGGTTTGTGAACCCACCGACGATGGTGGTGGCCCCTCCGCGTGCTGATCTCTGTGTGCCAGGCTCGTGCCCTCTACGACCTCGGGGAAGCCTCACGACAGTCCCGGGACTGGATTCTGTTATCATCCCTGTTTTACAGGTAAGGCAGCTGAGGCCTAGAGGTGAGACACACGGCCAGTGTCGTGTGGCAAGGGGACACCGGGCTGGGCTCCAGCCCGGCCAGCTGTCCGCAGGCCCACTAGGCTTCCTGCCTCGGGGACGCAGCTCTCCCCTCGATCGTGCCTCCTCTCCTGGCCCCACAGGGCCCGAAAAGCAGCCCGGAGGTCGGGCTGAGCCACGGGGCTCCACTCCCCAGACGGCAGGTGTTACCACGGCAGAGTCCGGCGTGGGACAGACAGCAAGCAGACCCCGCGGCAGCCCCTCCAGGGGGGACCCCAGCCTCTGCCCTGCTCTGTGGTGCTTCTCCTACTCATTGGAAATCCTATCCTTCCCCTGGTTTCCCTGCCGTCCTCCCCTCAGGCCCCAGGGCCGCCCCAAGATGGGGTCCGGTACGTTCAGGGCAGCAATCCCGGCCGCCTGGACACTCCCCGCCTGGCCCCCGGCCCTCAGAGCCGCCTCCACCCTGAGCTGCGTGCCCGGGTTGCATCTGGCCTTCCCTTTAGACGCTGACTCTGGGCTGTGAGTGGCCTGGGCGGGTCAGGCCGGCAGCTTCCTGTCTCCCCGCCCACATTCCCTCCTCCTTCTGGCTGTGCTGTACTGAGGGGGCCGGCAGCCTCACCCCCAGCCTCCCTGGTCGGACCTCCGGGGTCCTCTGCCCTGCACACGGAGCATCCCCGACGGTTGGGGCGCCGTGTCCGCCCTGCCCCTGCTGCTCTGCTCTGGGCCCCCTTGGTCTGTGCCTGCCGAGGGGTGTGAGCTGGGCAGCACAGAGGGCCACACGCCTGCTTTCCCGTTCCGTTCCCGCAGCCACAGCCAGTGCCGTTGCCTGGCTTCCGGCCGCTAGTTCACCCTGAATCTAATGTTCTCGCAGACGCTCTGTCGCAGAGCCGCTAAGCCCCTGGCTCCCCACCCCTGGCCCAGGCTCCTACCCTTGCCACACCGTTGGCTCTCTGGGGCGGAGGCCTCCTCTGTCCCCGGCCTTTCTCGGCCTGTGCCTCTGGCCTGTTCGGGTCTCGTCTGTGCGTCTGGTGGCCTCCTTCTTGTCCTCCCACATTCCGTGGGCCTGACTGTGGCAGCTTCATCCAAACCATTGATACAAATGTGGAGCCAGGAATGGAATCTGGGGAGAGAATCCTCTCGTTGGGTTAAAGACAGAAGGAACGGAGAAAAAGGAATTCAAGTATTTGCAGATCTTTCTTATTCTGAGCATTTCGTGGCCTCCCGTGGGCTGTGGTTTTATGCCCCTCCCCCAATAAGCCCGGCTCTGCGTTCACGTGGCCGGCGTCGACAGGGCCGTGCTCAGTGCGGCGCGGAGCTGCGAGCCACCGGGCGGACGCCTTCTCTGTGCGACCACCGTCCGTGAACTTGGCCACCAGCAGACTGGGTCATCACGGTGTTGCCCCAAAGGGCTGTGTCACAGCAGCTGGGCTCGGCTGCGACTGCTGACCCATGGTTCCGCTGGCCACGGCCACACACCAGGGATCAGTGGCCAGCCACGGTGGAGCCGTCCACCCGGTGCAGAGCGGCCCCGGCCCCTGGGTCAGCGCCGCAAGGCCGCTCCGCCCAGCCAGCACTGTTCCGCCCTCAGCCCCCGCCTCTGCCCAGCCAGGCCAGGGACTAAATGCTCCCAAGGTTCCTCCCAGCCCTCTCTGGTGCCTCTTGCTAGAATGTGCCAGAAAGCTTACTGGTTTGAGAGCACTGAGAAATGGCCACCACCGTGTGTGGAAATGGGGGGAGGCGGTGGGCAGGGTGGTTTTTGTCTTCCCGCCTCTGTTAGAAATTGCCACCGCTCTCCGCCTCCGCTGAGGCCTGGACAGAAGCTGACGATGGCACTCGACGCGGGGCTACTGAAGGTCCACTCCGAGCCAGGCGCCGCGGGGACGGCCCAGTCCCTGCCCCGAACGGGCTTATGATCGAATGGGGAGGTCGGCACTCCAGTCCCACCGCTGCCTTGGCTGCCTGCTGCTGGGGCACCTACAGAGTGAGGGAGCGGTGGGCACCGCGCGACCCCCGGCTGCCGTTTGGGACGGGCCTCGAGGGCTGGGGCTCGGCGGGGGCTCGGGTGCCGTGGGGAAGGGACGTGCTCGGGCAGCCGTGGCACAGGGACGGGGTGCAGGTCCTGCGCGGCAGCGGTGAGAGGTGGGCTGGAGGGAGGCCGGAGAGCAGGAGTGGGGGGTCGGCACCTGCTTGCACAGCGGTGGCCCTCGTCTCTCAGAAGGGGCTCCGGGGCCAGGAGGCCAGGGAGCTCGTCCCGCAGCTGCGTCAGTGGAGCGTCGTCCGTGAGCCGGGGAGCCTCACTCAGTGCTGAGCCCACGGGGTGGGGGAGATGGGGGGAGGTGACGGGCCCGCCTCTGGCCCCCAGCTGGCATCGGCGCCACTAGGGGAAGCGTGGACCCGTCTCCCTCCTGGGGAACAAAGATGGTGGCCGCCAGGTGGGGGAGAGCAGGGTCCTCGCTGGCGGTACATGACCCCCAGGCAGCCGGGGCCTCGCGGGGCTCGCTCTGTTGGGTCTTTTTAGACGTGGAGCGGGCTGGGCTGGTGCCTTTACAAGAACCTTGGGGTTTTGCAATTTTGTTCTTTCCCTTATTGCTCCCAGACTCAGCCACCGCCTAAAAACACACGGTTCCCGAGCATCCTGGAGCCCCAGCTTCCCCTGCAGCAGGCGTTTGCTCTGCCCGCGGCCTGCCACCCGCAGGCGTGGGGACGCACAGAGGCCGGGCCACCCTCCAGAGTGCTGGCAAACGGGGCCCCTGTCCCTGAGGCCTGGGCTGGCGGTGGCCCTCAGGGTCAGTGTCGTCACCCAGGGCTGCCGTGGGGGCTTCTCAGTTCACAGCGGGCTCAGGAGGCGTGAGCGCAGGGGAGACGAAGGCTGAGACTGTCGCGTGCGGCCCTTGCTGCTGGTGGCGCATCCAGCGCGGGAGCCGGCCGCCCAGAGGTTTCCCTGTGACCCTCCTCTGAGCGCTGTCGACACCGGCCTCGCTCCCCGGGTCCCGCCGCCGTCCTGTGTCACTTGCGCCAGCCTTCCCCCCTTTCACATGGGACGCGCGGTGCCTGTCACTGTGGGCTGGCTTCGTGCGCATGGCTCTCGAGCGGAACTGACAGGGCTGAGCTTTACGGCTGGAGGCTGCCCGGCTCCGGACACAGGGCGAGGGCGCCGGGGGCAGGATCGTGCGGCAGAGAACATTCTGATCCGGGTGTCCCTTCAGGGTAAATTTAGTTCCTGGGGCTGGTGCAACATTCCAGTGCGGTGGGAATCCTGGTCGGCCTCAGGGGGGGACGGGACGCACCCTCCGTCACCTGCCCGGTCCACGCGGGGGCCTGGGAAACCCCAGCATGTGGCCGTATTTCGGCCACTCAGAGCTCACACAACATTTATTCATTTGGCCCCGACTTCCCTTCGGGCCCGTTTCTCATCTAGTTTGTGGTTCTCGAAGCTTCCACGTTTTCACGGCTGGCGCCTTTCAAGGTGGAAATACAGATTGATAGACCGAGCTCTCACGCTGCCGGGATTCAATCAATAATGGCTGAAATATTAATGGGGCCTTTATGAAAAGAAAATGTAGCACGTGGACGGCGCGTTCTGGGTTTGGATCCAGGAGTTTCCTTCTAAGCTCTGCTGCTAACAGCACCCCAGGCGGATCGCAGTGGCCACGCAGGAGCGCCGTGAGCCCCGGCCACGCCACGGGGGAAGGGTGCACGAGAGCCTGGCCTGGACGAGAGCTTGATGACGGTGTGGCTTCGGACCCTCCGTGCCAGTGACGGCGTGCCTGTGAACCCGAGCCCCCGGCCCTCGGGCAGGGGACACGCCCCGCAAGTGAGGGGCCCTCACCACCGCCAGGGATGGGGCCAGCCGTGCACACGTGGGAAGTTTGTGCCGTGAGTTCGTGGGAGAGGAGGCGGCCCACTCGTCGAGGGGAGGGGCGCTTTGCAGAGGAGCCCTTGGGTCCCCTCCACCCGCTGCTCGGCTCACAGACCCGCCAGCTGTGCGAACAGCTGTGCTCGGGCTGCCTTGCCCCCCACCCCCACCATCACTTCCTGTCCCCATTTGGTCGAACACGCTTGGAAACAGGACTCAACACCCCTTTGGGTCCAAGCGTAAAACATGCGTTCAGAGAAGGAAGCTCCTGTCTGCCCGACAGGCTTGGAGGTTTTCTGCTTCTGAAGACAATCACCCGGGTGATGAGAGTGCTTATAAGGGCCGTGAGGTGAGCTGGTAATGATACCAGGTCGTTACCGAAATGACAGGTGTCGATCCTGACCCACCGCCCGGAGCGTTTTCCTATCGGAAGCAGTTAGAGCCGCCTGTGTGGGCGCAGCCTGACTTCAGCTGCAGCCGTCATGTGACTCGTGTCGTGTTTGCAGGAAGCCCTGCGCCACACAGGTGGGGTCCCTTCTTCCCGGCCGGTCCCGGGGAGCCTGCACGGGGAGAAGAGCTCAGGTCAGGGGAGGGAGAGCCTCGCCTTCGGTGACTTCTAGGTAAAGCCACTTCCCTGAGCCGGACGACCAGCCCTGTGGTCACTAGACGCAGACCGGCTCCTGCCCGCCCCCTCCCTGCGTTTATGCAAAGTCCTGAGCGGAGATCGAGCCCCGGACGCGGCAGGGCATGTGCTGCCGGTCTGGGTGACAGTGCGGCCCGGAGGCGGCCCAGAGGGTCTCTAGAGCCAGGGGCTCCTGGCTTCAGCCTCTCTGCCTCCGTGTCCTCCTCTGTAGAGGCAGGGTCGTTTCAGCGCCATCATGAAGGGTCGTGACCGGTCCAGGAAGTGGTGCTCAGTGGGTACTCGGCTCAGCGTCTGTGCCAGGGTGTGACTCAGGGCAGCCAGCTGCCCCCACTCCTTACCCTCCCCGCCCCCCCCCCCCCCCCCCCGCTGCCCCCATCTGCCTCCCCACTGAGTACCCCTCCCCCAGCCGACATAGGGCCCCGAAGGCCGGGCACTCAGTGTGCACACCCTCAGGGGGCGCCCCCTCGGGCCCTTCTCAGGAGCTTCCCCCCCCAACCTGGGCCGTTTGGGGGGGCTGACCCCTTCCCGGGGTTTGCTCCCCGCTCGAAGGCAAGTGCACTTAAAAATAAGTCCCGAAAGTGGTAATCATTTGAAGCGCGAGAGAGGTCAGTCAGAGAGAGGTTTTGTTCCTTCGTGGAAAAGAGAAGAAGTAGGTGTCTGGTGAGAGAACTTTTTCGGTCAGCTCTCCTTTCAGGGGGCAGGAGCGTGTGGCCTCTGTCCTCTTGGCCTGGCTCGCTCTCTGATCTCTGTCCCTCCGGTGAGTGGGTTCTACAGAAGCTGCAGGGAGGTTGCCCCTAGTGATCGTGCGTAGAAAGGACTAAAAAGCGATTCCAGGGGCATCTTGGGACCATAAGTGGTCACTGCGTGCTGACACGTCGTCTCAGAACACAAAGGGCCTTCTCCCATTCTCTGAGACGAACCGTTTTCTTTAGTCAGGGACAGTGAGAGAAGAAGCGGGGCTCCCCACCTAAGACTGGAGGGCCGCCCCTGGGTGTGGGGGGGGTCTTCCCCCTCCCTCTCCCCCTGGTCTGCCCCAGAGTCTCAAACAGAGGAGGCTGGAGGCTGGAGACCCCCGGCCAGCTCAGTGTAGAGTTTTTATGTGTTTCCTCCTAGCAGGTGTCTCTTGGGGAAGCCTGGATTCTAGGGAAGAAGGAATGCTGCTCACTGGGCGCCCGGGAAGACCCCTCCTCAGGCCGGCTGGCACCACTGGTGCCCAGGGAGGAGGCGCCAGCGGGGTCTGCAAAGGGCTGCGTGCTGTTTGCTCTCCCTGCGGGTCCCGCATTCTGGCCGGGTGTCACCAGGCCAGCTCTGGAGCTGCCCACAGGGACCCCACCGCAAACCCAGGCCCGTAGCATCATCTCCTCGGTGAGAGTTTGGCTCAGGAGAACCCCGAGCCAGCTCTGGCTTCCTCGTGCGTGTCCTGCCGTGGGGCCGCCGCGCTCTGAGACTGACGGAGGCCGCCACGGTGTCCAGCAGGAGCCCTGGGCCCTGCCCCAGCAGGGAATCGACAGTTTGGATGGTCAAGGAAGGAACGTACAGCTTCTTCTCCGGCAGGGATGGGTGGTCACTAGTGGTTCCAGGCGGTGGGCGATCCGCCGGCTGGGGCACAGGGAGGGACAAGGCCGTCCTTTTATTTCAGAGTGAGCTGCTCATGTGATCTGTTCCGTATGAACACACGGCCAGCGACACCATCCGAAACAGCACAGTGACAAAATAGTAAAGTCAGAGTCCCTTATGTTTGGTCAGGACTCTACGCTTCTGCAAAGCTGTCTCCCACACGTGAGACGCACGACTAGACCGGTATTTAGGCCCTGGGACAGCTGGGGGGGGCCAAGAGGTCAAGGGACATGCCCAGGACTGTCCAGAGAGTGAAGGGCAGGGCAGCTATCTCCTGACCTGGGGTGCAGAGCCCCAGATACCCCAGCACTCAAAGCCACTTTAAGTCCAGCTGCAGAAGGGATCTCGGTGACCGTCCTAGGGTCCTGCACTCTGCCTGGTGCAGGTCAGGGCCAGCTTGCAGCCAGCTGCTGACTCCCTGTCCCCAGGGCACCTGTCCCCAGGGGGGTCTCTCCCGGCTATCCTGGGAGCTAAGCCCCACCCACCTGCCAGTCTTTGGGGCATGTTCAGCTGAATTCCTCCGTGATCCCGTGCAGGGGAGGGGACAGGACCCCTGGCAGCTTCAGGTTGTGGGCCTGGAGGCTCTGACCAGGACGGGGCCGTTTGCACTGGGCCCTGACCGGGACAGGCAAATGCGGGGGACCGCCGGGCATTCACCCAGTGAGTAGCAGTGACCCTGAGCTTTGGCCCCGTCACAGAGAGTGACCCTGGCCGTCTGGTGACAGTGCTGACTGAGACCGGAGGGCATGTGCCTCTGTTCATCTCCGTTGGATGGCGTTCGCGGTCTCGTGACAGTAAAAATCATTACATGCAGCGTGCTTTCTGTGTGCCAAACATTATATTAACATAAGAGAAGCACAGTGCGTGTGAGGGTCGTATAACGCGCCGCCCGCCTGCATGGCCTCGGCAAGAATGGTGCCTCGCGGAGCCCAGCTCTTCTCCTCGTGTGGGGTCTGAGCTGCTCACCAGTGGTGAGGACAGAGCCACAGGTGCACAGGCAGGTGCTCCCCCCCCCCCCCCCCCCCCCCCCCGGAGTCCTTGGGCACGTCAGCGCTTCTCAACCTGTCACTCCCTCAGAGGGGACGACGCCTCCTCCAGAAGCAGCCTTGATTTACGCTTGGCGTGAACCCTGATGAACAGTCCTGAGTGCTGGGCTGGGGGTGAATGCCCACCATGGTGCTCCGCGTGGGGAGCGTCCAGGTGAAGGCTCGGCTGTGTTTCCTGCTTTGTCACTGGCCGCTTCCGGGTGTTACCAGTGCCCCCTGGGCTGTGAATGGGGGGTAATGATACCGCCAGGCTGCCGTGAGGACCCCACCAGCTAGCTCATGCCCACCTGTTTCCTGCCCTCCTCCCCTCCTCGCCTCCCCACTTCCTTCCTGGGTTTTCAAGCCAGATCTAAGGCTAAGAGGTGAGCTTCCCTGTCCCGGTAAGTCTTGGTGACCCTCCAGGCCTGATGCTGGGCCGTGAGGCTGAGGGAGTGGGGGAGGGGGCTTCCGGCGGCTGCTGGCTCCTCCCACACCCACCTCTTCCCAGCAGCCATACCCAGGCCTCTGGTTTCTCCTGCATGGGGATTGCAGAGCTGAGGGTCACACATGCGCCGGGGCCGGCTGTTCCCAGGGTCCTGTCCTGTCCAGAGTCCGTGTGTGGCCAGGGAATGCTGGAGGGTCCCCAACGGTCATCTTCAGACCGCCCTCCTCCTTGAACAGATGAGGAAACTGAGGCCCCACGGGGGAGGAGACTCACCCAAGTCCACACAGCGAGTTATGGACTCGACCCTGGCCAGAGCTGGCTGCCGGCTCCACGCGCTGGGCCGCCCAGGTGTCCGGGTCGGACTGACCACCAGCCCTTGGGCTCCCACTGTGTGCCCGGCGCTGTCTTCCCCGTCCAAGTTCAGGTACTAGAACTCGGAAGGGTGCTCGCTCGTTCCCAGGCACTGGGGACACGACAATGAACGTGACGGGTACGACCCCTGCCCTCCAGCTTCTGTCCGGTGGGGAAGGTGTGCCACCACAAGGATCGGGTGGGCCCCTGTCAGTGGAGACAAGGACAGAGAACAAAGTGGGGCGGCGATGGAGGCTGATGGGGCCCCAGGGAGGGTGGGGTGTCCAGGAAGACCTCTTTGGGCTGGTGGTTTCGGTGACATGATGTTTATTTCTACCAATATCCATCCCTCCTTCCCCCGCGGACTGCGACATTGCCTCCTCGGGACACTGAGTCTCAGATGGGTTAATTAGCTCTCCCAGACCGCACAGCTGGTGTGTGGACGAGGATTTGAACCCCACTCTGTCTGTCCCACCGTCTTTGCTTGTCTCCAGGAGTCAGCACAGCCCTGCCCGAAGCGTGCATGGTGATATGGTACCATGAATACGGGCACTGAAAGACCCCAAGGGAGGATGCGTCTGCCTCCTGCTCTTGGGAGAGATGAGGTGAGAACCCGGGCGGCCTTCCTCCCTTTTCTCGTGGGACTGGCCGCGTTGGCAGCCAGCGGGCTCTGTCGAAGACCAGCTTTTTAAGGTCACAGTTTGTCCGGGGTGCGTCACGAGGCAGGCAGAACAGCCCCTGCTTCCGCACGCACGGTCGGCTCACGCCTGGGTCCCAGCTCCCAAACGCCCTTTTCATTTCCTGGTTTAATGGCTGTTTCGATCCCACCAGCTTCATTTGAAAAACCCGACCATTCATCACAAAAGCAAACCGTAGGGTCAGACAAGCTGGGTCCGTGCCTCTGGACGCCACGTCCTGTCCCGCCCTGGATGACAAGCAGCTCGCACACCTGCGCGAGTCTGTGCAGCGTCCCGGGGGGGGGGGGGGGCGGGCACGTTCCTCCCCCGGGGCCCCCGCCTCACACACCTCTGAACCCACGGCTTTATGGACACAGCAGGTCTCGAGTCGTGACTCGTCCCCCAAACTGCGAATTTGCACTCAGTTCACTGAGTCTTTGTGGACAGATGAATTGTAGCCGGGCAGTGGCTGCACCTAAATTGTTGACGCAATTAAAAATTACACCTGCACATCTGTGTGTGCACAAAAGCACGCGTGTGTGTGGTTGGGTGTCAGCGGCATGGCGGGCACCAGGCCTGGCAGGTGGAATTTAGAGCAGTGTGCAAGGCGGGTGCTGCCCTCGGCCGATCGGCCGGCCGATCGCAGACAGGGGGCGGGGTGGACGCTCCTCACGTAATGCGTTGCAGACCGACCAACAACAAAGAGCAGTGGAGGCCAGCAGGGGGGAGGATCAGATACCGGTGGAGGCCTGGGGGTGGAGGCCGGAGGGGGTGTGGAGGTGGGGGGGTGGGGGGTGGTGGAGGCGGGGGCAGGGTTGGAGGCGTGGGGGGGGATGCGGAGATGGGAGGGGGGATGGAGGGCGGGGGTGGGGTGGAGGCTGGAGGGGGGGTGTGGAGGCAGGGGAGTGTGGAGGCCGCGGGGGGGCGGTGTGTGTGTGGAGGTGGGGGGGTGCGGAGACGGGAGGGGGGTGGAGGTGGGGGGTGGTGGAGGCTGGGGGTGGGGGGTGGGTGGAGGCGGGGGGCGGGGTGGAGGCCAGGGAAAGCGTCCTGGGGGCACTCAAGCGTACATGAGCTCTCTGTCATTGCTGAGTGAGCATCTTCTAAGAGAAAATACTTTTTGACGGGGGCGTTCACGATGTCCGCCCGTCTCCCCGTTGCTGGCACCCCGCCTCCTCGCCTCCCTCCCACCCCCAGCCCCCCTGCGTCGCCGCGAGGAATCCGACAGACACACGCGTCTGACCTCAGCAGCGCCTCACTGTCCTTGGACCACCATCTCCCAGCGAGGCGGCGGCGGCCTGGCCCTGCCCTGCTCCGCAGTCACGTCCGGCCGTGCCCTTCCCTCCCTGAATGCAGTGCCGGCCCCCCCACGTCCCCGGCCCTGCTGCGCCCCGGCTCTGCACCTTTGCTCCCACCGCCCCTCCTCGCCTGGCTCACTCTCCAGCCTGCCCTCCCCCTTGCAGAGCCCGGGCCTCCCGCAAACACACCCCCTGTGCCTCTTGGGTGCGATGCTTGTGTCTGGGTGACTGTCCCTCGAGGCTCCGGCCTCCCTGAGCCGCACACCTCCCCCCCAGTGCCTTATCCAGTGTCTCAGAGAAGACGCGTGTCGCCGAATGTTTGGCAATCGAGTAAATTATATACAACTTCCTTCCAGATGTCAGCTGGGAGGGCCCGGCCTCTTTCCAGTGTGGTCAGTAGACGGGGCCTCACCACCGTCACCACAGAGGTGGTTCTGCCGTGTCCCCTTTCTCACACATCCCCGTGCGTGTACCCAGGACGCCCTCTCAGGGGGTCAGGGGGTCAGCCTGGGGCGGCCACCTCTTCCGGCCGACGCCGGTCAGGGAGGGGACGGGGCTCCCAGATTTCAAAGGTGACTGTTCAGGGGCTTCCGCGTTTGTTCAGCCGAGAGCTGCACAGGCCCCGAGGCCTCAGGGATGCGGTGCCCTGTCCCCCGGACACGTTGGCATGTCCTTCTCCCGAAGTCCACGGGCGGCGTTTCAGAGAGTGTTCTACGAGTGACCCGAGGTGGTGTCCACCTCAGCCACTGCCGTAAGGGCTCCTTGCAGAGCTGTGGGCTGCGGGGACCCGGCTGCGGCTGTGTCCCCAGAGGGGGCTGGTGACACACGACAGGCCGCGGGCCTGGCACTTGCAGAGCCGACGTGACTAAGTGACGCCGGTGTTCCTTCCACAGGAGCTCAGGTGTCTTCCCAGAGTCCTCGCGGGGCCACGCGGGAGCAGGGCCGGCTGTGGGGTCCCGCGCCACCGGGCCCGGTTCCACAGGACGGAGTGTCCTTCCCGCCGGGCAGCCCCCGAAGGCGCTTTCTCGCCCATCGACTTCTTCACTAAGCACCTGGCGTCGCGGGGGGGACCCCGGAGGCAGGTTCGGCTGTGGGCCCCGCCCGCCAGCGGCTGACGGCCTCCTGGCCTCCGTCTCGTAGCTGCACAAATAACCAGGAGACTGGAAGCGCGCACGCGCCACGAGCAGCCGGGTGGCCCTGGCTGGCGGGGACAGAGAGCCACCGACCTGGCGCGGAGTGAAGGGAAGGGCGTTCTCAGCTGAGGGAGCAGCACGCGCAGACCCCGCGTGTCCGGGGGAAAGCTCGCCGGCCTGAGAGGCGGCCAGTGTGGCAAAGTGGAGGGAGCGAGGAGGGACGGGACCGGCAGGGGGCGGGGGTGGCTGCGGAGGAAGAGGGCCGGCCCCGGTCGGCAGGCCCTGAGCGGGCCACCTGTGGTCACCTGCACCGCGGAAGGCCCTGAGCAGCACCGAGCTCCGCGTCTGCAGCTCCTGGCACTGTGCCCCCTCCGTGCCCGGGGGGCGGGGGTGGGGGCACCGAAGCCTCGTGGGGCCCCCGGGCGGAGCTGGGGTCTGGCGCTGGCCGGCCGTTCCTCCGGATTGTGTCTCAGCCCCCGCCCTTTAACCCTCGGGGGTAGTTCCCAGCCTCTTGAATAAGTTACAAGACTGAGTACTGATTTGGTGCATTCTTCCTTTACTTTAAGTATTATTAACGAGTCATTGAAAAGTCGGGGTCTACGCTAGTAACTGCTGACCCAGTCACGTGGTTTCTGCCTTTCACAGGGGTCTGCCAATCCCAGCCTGTAAGCCTCACACCCTCGGGTGCCTTTCCCGCCCCAGCCCCCACGGCCCTCTCCCTTCCCCTCTGCTGCAGGGGCAGGGATGGGGATCCAGGTGGATCCCCTCTGTAAGCGGCAGACAGGCGGGACCCCGGCCGCGGGGGCGCACTGCTTGGCGCGGCCCTGGGCCTGTGCTGAGGCCAGAAGGAACCGGGCGGCTGCTGGTGGCTGAAAACCCGGCTTCTCTTGCAATTCTGACTTTGCGTTCGCTGGTTTGCATGTCTGACACCTCACGGGGCACATGATTTATTACAGCTTTTAAACAGCCCTTTCTTCTGGAACCGTCCGTCTCCGTTTGGAATGGGCAGACTGGCTTCGGGGTGCTTGCTCCCTCGTGGGATGGTCTGGGGTTGGGGGCTTCCTGCTCTTGGTGCGGGGCCGAGGAGCTGCCCTTGATCCGGTGTGTGTGTGTGTGTGTGTGTGTGTGTGCACGCGCGAGTGCTCACGTGCACGCAGAGACCCCTTCAGGGATAGAGAAACGTCAAACTTCTCCCTGGATCACAGGCAAGAGAAGGCGACTCCATCAAAACAGACCGGAGAGGACTTCCTTTCCCAGATGGATGGGTCGGGATTCTGCTTAGAAAATACTTCCCTGGGGGGCGGATTTCTTCAACCCCCCCCCTTCCCTCCCCACCCCGGGC